>NC_071388.1:74398135-74708988 GCF_022682495.2 Desmodus rotundus | reverse complement strand
AAATCAAAATTGTGTTGTAGGTTAAAGGATGCAGATGAGAAGAATGCAGCATCATTTCTGTGCTTATTCCAGCCAGAGAAGCATATCCTGAATTTTGTTGTAAGGAAACATCAAATCCAAGCTACGGGATATTCTATGATACGTTCAAAACTACCAACATAAGGTTAGTTGAGGAAAGACAGAGAAATATTTCCAAACGGAGACAGGAACACTAAACGTAATGCTTCTCTTGGAGCTGGGTCATTTGCCGTAAAGTACTTTATGGAGACTATTAGTGCAACCTGTATGAGCCCGATGACTGAATGGTAAGAATGTATCAACATTAACATCCAAATTTTGAAAGATGTAAAGTTATTATAAAAGAGCATGTTGTTCTTTGTAGTAAAGTATTTTTGAAGGTGATGGACATGATAGACAACAAGGTAAGAAGTCAAGTGACAAAACTGATGAAAAAGATAAAATTCACTTATCTTTAAATAGGACTTCTTTAAAAATCCAAATGTAGCCACGTTCGATGGAAACACTGCTTCTTTCTGCTCTAAATCTCTCTGATGCATCCATTCAAGACGAGTCCTCTTAGGTCTCACTGTTCATTTCAAATGGAACATATTGATGAGTTTTTCCTAGGGGAGGGGGGCTTGGGTTTTTTTCCACATTGATTTTGTATTACAAAATATGAGTCTTCTGAAACTTTCTTTTGGAAGAGATTCAGGAGTCTCCTCAACAGGAAAACAGTAAGTATTCTCCTCTCCCATAAACATGTCCTAAAGCAAAAATGTTGAGAAAAGAATTGAGGGAAATAGCTGTATTCACATAACAAAAATATATGATAGAGTATTACATTCATAAAATAATAAAAAGTGAAAAACCTATATACTACATAGAATATTCATCCATGAAACCCCAAGTAGCTAGATATAAAACTGTACATGGTAACATGCATTCTTCTTTAATCAAGGTATTCGTCATCTCAAAAACAAAATACAGCAAAACCTCCAAAAGAAAATAGTAAAAATATCAAGATATCTCAGAATAATATATTCACTCATTCAACATAAGATTAATAAGGGTTGGAGAACTCAAGACCTTAAATTTGGAAAGAGATTACTTACTAGAACATAGTAACAACCTTTAAGTGTCTGAAATAGTATCAGGTATTTCTAAGGGAAGAATTAGGAATAATAAATAAAAATTATAGAAAGACAGATTCCCATGCAGTTAAAATGAAAATCAAACCTTGAAACGTTCCCAAACGGAAGAGGCTGCCTAGGCGAGACGTTCGTTTCCTAGACTATTCGGAGCATGGACAACTGCTTGATAAAAAGGGTCAAGGAGCAGTCTGGTCACAAGGAATCTGTGATTTATAAGTTCACTTTGGATCTTTTAGTTCTATATAGTTTTATATATTTAAAACTGTCAAAAATAAGCTAGTTACTGTAAAGTTCACATATTAGTGTGACCTTAGAAGGTATACAGCGCACATTTGAGTGCTAAAGGTTATTATACGATCGTGGTTATTTTTTTCTAAAAATAATCTCTGTCACCTAGACAGGCTATGGCTAAAGTTCCTAAGTCCTCTGAAATAGGTCTGTAAGTGATAAACTCAATAGGAATTATATACTGAAGGTCACACGTTTATTGAAAAGAATTACATGGGCTTTTGATACATCGTGTTAAGTAGTAGCTGCACTGTCCAGCAATACCCATTGACCTGCAGCTAGCCACTTTCGCATTGCAATCACATGGGCAAATATTGTTTTTTCAGTGCGTTTACAGTGTAGAAGTGTGTGTTCATTTCTGTCGTCATCACTTAGAAAGTGGCATTCAAGGACAGGCACGTTTGGGAAATCAGAGCATGACAAATCACATTACATCTTCAAATCCCACTGCAGAGTTAAAAGAACAGGTAAGCAGGTGTCCTTATGCAACTTGCATTTAAGAACTAATTTCTTCAGTGAAGTATTACTTAGAATGTGTATAATTTATCATTAGTACACCAAATACAACCCAAATTGTGTTGAGATAAAAGTCTAGGTACCTATGACAACAAATGTACCATCAAAATCAAATTATTCCATTATTTGAACATTTTAATGAGATAACACTTAATGCCTGGATATATGGAAATATATATATTACTAAATGAATTTCTCCCTTTTCATCTGAATGTGTGCATAATGGGCTTGACACTTCTTCAGACAAAATTGGTATATTGTTATCTATCTATCTGTCTATCTATCTATCAATCATAAATTCAGTCATAAGTATGAAAAATGTCTCAGCCAAGAACGTTTGGTTGGGTTGAAAATATAGTTCACAAATTTAAGAATTTAAAATGTATACATATATACGTGGTCAAAATTGAAAACTTATAAATTCACAGATGTTAAAATTAGAAAAAAGATAACAAGGAGATAAATCCAATCCAAATCCAGAATAATAATGTATGATGACGAAGGGTACTACCCATAGAATGGAATTGCCACCCAGAGGCTGACCAGCTTCCACCCCACGGGAGCCATATCCGGGACTCTTAGTTTCTGGTAAGTTGGCACTCAGCAATAGTGACAGCCAAACTGCAAATGCACACTGTTTTAACAAAGTGTAACTTCACAGATCCATTGTTCATTAAACTACTCCCCAAACACAAGTTTACAGAAGAAAGAAGAGGGATGGTCTCCGTAGAACAGACCGTCCTGTCCACTTGATTTGAGACTCTTTATAGAGGTGATGTATTTTTTGTAAATATTCACATGAGATATGAACATTTTCAATGTTGGAAGAGTCCAAAATACCCATCCCCAGAAATATTTCAAAACTTTCTGTCCCAGATTATTAATTCCAAGCCCTGTACTATCTGGCACCAGAGTTTGCATTCCCTCTATAGGCCTGGTTTAAGCCCTGATTTCTGTGTACTTCAGAATTTATAATATCCTGGTCTCATGCATGCCACTTAATTTTGACAAGCTGAAAGAACACTTAAATTTTCTGTTGAGTAGATAAGATAAGAATTAGTTCACGACGGGCATTTTTCCATAAACAAATACCTTGGAGTATTTCATCACTTAACTTGGGCATTTGATATTCACCAAGGGCCACTAGAAGGAGGATTTTCTTAATATGGCTTTCTTGAAATCACAGAGGACTCCCCAGTAAATTTCTTATTGACTATAGGCAAACAACATGTGGATTTGATGTATAACTCTAACGTCTAGCCAGACATAAGATTCAGGTGAACAAACAGAACTATTACATTCTAAACCAACTGGAAGGATGTATTTTTCTCTGAGATCAAATCGAAGCTTGAACCTTTGCTGATTGAATTAATCAGAGGAAGACATCTAAAATGGGTACCTGACTCTAACAAGTGTCTCCTTCTACCAGAAAGCCAAAAAAAAAAAAAAAAAGTTTCCTTTATTTCGAAGAGGTTAACAAGAACATCCTAGAATACTGACAGTTTGCTTATATTACATGTGCCTTATGCTATTCCTACCTGTCTGACTCTCAAATCCTGTTTGGCTTTCAAATAAACACACAATGATTAAAGCTAACATTTATTTTCTTTTGATATGTTACAGTTACCCTTTTAAAGTTCTAAGCATTTTAAATATAGTAACTCATTATATCTCCCAAATAACTCTATGTGTCAGCCAATATCATTAATCCCATATTATGGACAAGAGGGATGAAATACAAAGATGTGGCCCTAGTCATATAACTAGTAAGTAGAAGAGCTCAATTTGGACCACATGGCTGTCCCTGAAATTCGTGTACTTATTCTTTTCCCTTTTAAAACTTTCCTCCACCTATGTCCCTTTCCCTTCTATCTCTCCATCATGGGACTTGCAAGCATATTTCTTCGGAAACATGAGAGTTTAATTTTGTCTTAGCACCCACGTCATGGACCCTGTGTAGACCTCCCCCTCACGACTTACAAAAGGCTAATGGCTGTAAGGGTGTAGTTTGCAGCCTGAGTTGCTACTTGTTACTCCCTATTGTAACAAGGAGCAACCTTCATTGTAGTTTAATACCATAGATTCACTAGGAAGAGTAAGTAAATTAATCATAAGGGTATTGTGTACATTAAAAAATCACATCAATGAATTTTGCCCAGTTAAAACATGATATATTTACTTTTTTAATGTATTGGAATGATTATAATATAATCACCAAATAGCAGAAGGAAAACTTTTTCCCTGACAGCTCCTAGAATGTAACCTAGAGACACACTCTAGTGATACGTGTTCATTTATATCTAGCATGTTCTTGAATTTCTCTTACTCCCTCATTATCACTGTTCAGCATATCCAGCTTTATTCCCCAAAGAGCATCACAAGATGCAAGAACCAGGTCACTTTTTTCGGTGGACAGCATGAACTACTCTCCATTTTTCAACTTTCCCTAAATTAAACCACTGACTTCCTGAATAGAGAATATTTTATTGTTCTAAATGGTTTATCAAGAAAACTCCTGTGATGGACCAGGGATGAGCATTAATGACAAGCTGATGAGAACATAATCCTTATCCAGAAATGTCATATTTAGCGCCTGAGCGAGTCATAATAAATTACCAACTCCCTCCGCCCTCCCTGTGCCATGTGCGAGGCGTTCCTGTGGGCATACTCACTCACTCGCCCACTGCTCGGGCGCTGACATGTAATTAAAATGGCATCACACAAACAGGATGAGAAAGTGCGAATTCCCATCAAAGAATAACAGCTTGCAGAATATTGCAGAGCATATCTTGTTTCCTTTGTTTTTCGTTTTAATCAGGCTTGATAAAGAAAATGTTTATAGATCTAAGCTATCCATGTTAAATGATGAATGTCAGCAAATTTTTATGAGTATATATCCTTTTATATTTATTCAGCAGTTGAACCCATTGAGCATTTGCTGAGAACTAAGCACTGAGTACATCCTATGAGTCTAAAAAAATGTCAGCAATGATTATCTTTAAATGGTGAGCTTCCAGGTGATTTTTAAGTATGTATTTTATACTTTCAAGTTTTTACAATTGTTTTTATAAACATTGAATATCCCTAATTTTTAAAATACAATATTTGAAATATACGCATATGTACATAAGGAGTCTTCCTTTTCACCTGTCTCACAGCTCTTGAGGACTCAAAAGGAAACAAAAATAAATGAACAATTATCAGATAGTTCATATTTTATGTGAACTATCTATTTAGATAATATCCCCAAACAAGGGCAATGTTGTCCATGTCCTTAAATAACGGTGCAGCACGAGTAGGTTTCAGGGAGGACTAAAATTCTGGCCTTTTGGAAAAATGGTACATTGGGAAAATGATCCAAATGTCATCTCTGAGTCTTTTATCCCCACGGGAATTCTAGTCACTTTTAACTCAGTGAAAATTGACCTTTAATTCTTCCATCTTCGGTAAACACTCTATAGTATTATAGCTGTTGAGCAAGAAGGTAGGGAGCCAATTTTCTGATTACCTAAAAGGGCCAACAGAGCTGATAAATCCCTGTGAGAAAGGGAAAGGAAATTTTGAAGAACCTGAAGGTGTCTTCAACCCTGTTAGGTGGTATCATTGGCAGCAGCAGCCCCTTGCTGGAAGCCAAAGGCCAAGGAGTCTTTCTAAACTGCAGGAAGTATTACTGTGTTTTCTGTTCTGTGCAGCTACTTTGGAGAGGTTGTTTTTATTATTATTATTCTCTCGTTGTTTGTGTCTTTTGGCTGTGAATATTTGTTTCTTTCCATCAATTAATCACTATTCCCTTGGGACAACAGCCCACGTAAAATGAAATGTTATTTATTTCTTTTTCCTTTATGTTATCTACATTAGAATCAGGAATCAAAAAAAAATCAAGCCTTTTAAATTAGTAAACCTACTTTTTACCCAGATGTTTTTTCTGTGTTATGGATGATTATTAATTGTCTCCTTGCAACAACCCCACATCTCCCTTTTAACAGCTTCATTTTCATTTTTGGAAGTTAAATGCATGCCAAATCCTGTAGTGGTATGTGCAACCCAGGCTGAGCCGACCGAGTATCCCGTTCCCCTGGCCACCACGACTGGTTGAACACTAGGCATGAGGCCTAATCCTAGCCATTCAGAGTGCAATTCATGATGTTACCATGGGATACTTGGAAAAAGATTCCCCTTTATTCATAAAAATAAATAAGAAGAAGCCAAGTCAAAAACTTCTAGAAGACTTTTAGGACCATAAAGAGAATTAACCTTGGCATAAAACAGAGTAATCAGGAATTAAAAAAATAATAAGAGAAAAGAAAAAGACAGAATAAGAAAGAAACTGAATTCCATGTTAAACAAATCCTTGAATTTTTTGAAAACAGAACTATACTTTATATAAATTAAGTTTATATACTTTATATAAACTTCTTTGGAAATTTCAAATATCTAATAAATTTCATATACAAGTGGAGAGTGAATCTAAATCAATGCTAGATGAACATTCTTAAATCAGAGCTAGATAATATTTATTTGTGTGCTTACAAAGGACATGTGTGTTTTAACCTTGCTCACGCTTAATCTGATTACTAAATTGTTATTCCTTTTGGGATATAGAGAGACATTTAATGAGGTATAGGTACCCATTCTTGTTACATTTCTCACCTGTTTCATTTGTATTTGTGAGATAGTACTATGGTTTTAGATAATATTAAGAACTTCTGTTTAGAATGAGGTTACTATTAATACTTTGAAACCTCAAACTTGATATAAAACAAAATCTTTACCTTTGTTTAAATTAGAAACAACCTGTCTGTCGGCTCATACGTTTGTGTGTGCCCTCCTATGAAAATGCAGGCTGCAGTGTCGCCTCTTTTCCGTCATTTCTATTCATTTCCCACCGTCACTAAAGAAATGACCCCTTCACCTAGCACCCAACAGCATTTGATAAGAACCTAATGCGATATATTCTATTTATTTGTATACATGTCTGTCTCTTCCTGTGAAATGCAAGATTTTGATGGCAGAAAGTGTCATATTTATCTTAATATTTCCAGGGTTTTTCTATAGTTCTTGACACACAATAGGCAATAGATATGTTAAATTGTGTTAAGAATAGACCTACACAATGAGGCCTGATGTATCTGTTTTGGTTTGTTTCCTACACTAAAGAAACTACCAGGGCGATTTTTCTTTCTCTATGAACATAGCCTTTATGTTGTGTAAACATAGTCTGTGTACATTTGTTTTGATTTTTCAGGAGAACAATGAACAGGAAACTGACAGGCTAAAGAAGGTACGAACCTCTTTTTTTCTAAAACAATCTTTATTTATGTATGTTTTAACTAATAATATTTAGCATTTGTTATAATAAATGTATTTTTGTTGGTGACTTGTTGGTCTCTCTCAGGACTATTTCTTATAAATAAGTAAACAGAAGAAGCTAGTTTTAAATGTTTAATTTTATTCTAAAGCTTGCTGGGAGCATGAGAAAGGAAACAGATTAGCGGAAATGCATGCCACTTGGCCACGTTCACAACAGAGTGTCTTACCTACTATTCAGTGTCACTTAAGAATTCTTTTATTGCAGCTTTCTTGGCCTAGTAACAATTCTAAACTTGAAAATAACAATGTAATATATAAAATATACATGTTTTTCTTTTCAGACTATTTAATATTTAAATATAAGGGGACAAATTACATAGCTGTAAGGAGAGCAGCTAAATATGTATGCAGTTGGTTTTGTTCCCAAGTACTTCACAATCCTTATGTGACTTTACCCAAGCAAGTACCTTAAATTCATTGATGGTTCCATAAAAATCAAGATAGTAGGGGGGTTTTCTTTGTGTCTCGAGCAATATGATAAGGATTAGTAGCCACGGAAAGACATAGAGAGAGAAAATTAGTGATTCGAGGACACTGATGTAGTAGCTCCCCCTGTAAAGCAACCCCTTTTCAAACCACACCCCTGGTGTTCAGACTTCCCCACACTGAATACGGTTTGTCCCTGTGTATCCACAGAATGAGGGTGAAAGTACAATAGCATGGTGTGATTTGTGAAGTCATAAGAAGCCTTGAGTCTCCTGCTTTGGTCTCTTGGAATAACTCCTCAGGGGACAGCCAGACGTTTATAAGAAGTCCTACTTCCCTGACGTGGCCCCAGACAAGCCACGTGGAGATGCGTGAAGCGAGATGCCTGGCAGCCCCAGCTGAATCTTTTCGCCTCAAGCCACGGACTTGCCAATAAGGAAAGCATTTTAGACATTCCAACCCCAGCAGTCTGATGTTCAGAAGAACCAAGGGCCCCTTTGACAGCCAGAACCAAGACTCCAGAGATCTCCATCTATCTCCAGCAGTTTAAAACACAGCACTGGATTCCCCAGCCATGATGGGTCGGAGACATGCCACTCTCCCTGGGCTCTGCCCTTCTTCCAGACTCTCAGAATTGTGAGTAGTTACTGTTGCTTCATGGTCCTACGTGTTTGGGGTGGTTTGTTAGGCAAAAATAGAAAACTAAAATAACCAATGAGAGAAAAAAAGCAGGAAAAAATATTCATTTTGATCAAGATACTATGAGAAGGAACCCCCCCCCCCAGAAAACCAGAATTACCTTCTGATGGGTGGGCCTCTTGCAGTGCAGGCTTCTCCCACTGAGTGAGTGTTCTAGAACCCATCTGTATCAGTGTATCCATTGGCATTGTTTTGAGAGGCAGTATTTGGCTTCAGTGGATTTTTTTAAACACTCTTCCAGTGTGTTTGCCCATTTCACAATGGGTGATTTATGAGCACACCTGCCCACACCGCATTGAGTGTTCTGCAGTTTGTAACCAAAAATAGCATGACCCCAAAGCCCCACCCTCCCTATTCACCTGATCTCACACCTAGCAACTTTTTTGTTTGTTTCCCGGATAAAAAGTGTCCTCACGGGGAAATGTTTTGCTGATGTGCAAGAGGTGAAACAAAAAATGGCAGAAGCACTAAAAGGCATCAAAATCGATAAGTTCAGACACTTCTGAGCAGTGGAAAAATGTCTCGATAGGTGCATTGCATCGAATGGAGAGTACTTTCAAGGTGACTGAAGTTTCAACATGTAAGAATAAATACACAGGGTGTTATAAATAAATTCTGGGGTATTTTAGTACCCCCTTGTATTTTAATGCCCATGATTATTCTCCAATATAATATTCACCAATTATTTTCTTCTAGTCAATGAGAAAAGGAAGGCAATCTCTTAAAAGCATGACATATATGTTGGATCTGTTAACCCACCTAAAGGGGAAGTAAGACTTCCAGGACACCTGAGATGTAACAGATGGCCTGCCAGGTCCAGTCAAGGCCTGTCCTTCCTGTACAACAGGACCAGTAAACCCTGACACTCAGCTCCTTACAACAGGATCCGGTTTTATGTGTCCAGCTGTGTCTGTGGGGTTTCCATATTCCATTACTCTAGAAAACAAAGCGATTAATTGAGAAGAAACAAAGAAGATTTGGTAAATGACATAGAACATGTGTGAATATGCACATAAACATCCCAAATATCTATATTCTGGATGTTTCTAAATCCTCCACATTTTAATAGCAAATCACAGTGATAATAGCTAGTCCATATCACCCATAAATTAGAAAATATAGTACCTCATCCTTTTCTAACAAAAAAATAAGGAAGGAAAGAAAACTTGAATAGGCCTTTTATTGACCTGCTTATTTTCTCTGTAACAAATTATGATGGGAAGTAGTAATATGAAATCTATGTTAGAGTGATTTGAATAGTACATCTGTGATTCAGAACTGAAGGGAGAACTTACAGACAACGTGAGATATTTAGATATGAAATGGAAATAATAAGTAGAAGAATGGGGAAGAGAAATGTGGGATTGAGGAGGCTGTGTGTGTGTGTGTGTGTGTGTATTTATAGAATGTGTATGTTCTGAGATGAGGAAAATTTGAGCAGGCATGAATGAATGCTTGATGACAAGAACCCAGTAGGGAAGAAAATACTGGCCATAGAAAAATAAGAAGGTAAATTCTACAGCAAGGATCATGAAAAAGTGAACAGGAACCAAAAATACGTTGTAGGCAAAGGTTTAGCAAAGTATTCTCACATAGACCAGTTCATATTTTCAGAGAGAATGTATATTTCTTCTTACTCTTCTTTTTTTCTCCCCTTTCTCTCTTCCAAACTCCTTGGAAACAAATCATGAAACTCATGTATTTAAATTGCTATGTGGAAATTCACATCTACGTTGTGAAAGGGACAAACTTAGACCATGAGCGACACAAATAATCATGTTCAATTATACATACATTTCTCATTTTAACTTAATGATTCAAGTGACTTCATAAACACATTGTCCTGCAGTTCTAATAAAAGTAAAACTTTTGGAAAATTTGTGTTGATTTCTACAAGTTTATATTTCTCATTAAATCATAGCCTGATTAATAAAAGTATGTATTTTTATTTAAAATGTTTTAAATCCAAGTTACTGCATATTTATAGAAAAATATCAATTTTCTTATTACTTAAACTCAGTATCAACACCAAATTAAGTGAAGTGAATGATCTTTTTCTTTTATTTCAAAGTTACCCAAAGGACAGAGACTAAAGTTGCTTCTAATCCAGCAACAAAAAGGAAAGAAGTATAACTACAGGCAACAACAGAGATGAATCCTCAAACCTACATGTGGGAAAGAAAATGAGCCGGACACGAGAGGTCTGTATTTTGATCTGAGCATTGGTTTCACAGCATATAATTTTTTTTTCTTACCAAGTTGTCTACTTAAAATTATTGTGTGCCATTGCATGTAAATTATACCTTCATAAAATTGCATTGGAGTGTTTCAATTAAGATTTAATAAAAAGGAAATTTGCTAATTTTAGCTAATACTTTCTTCTAGTCCTTATTACTTTCCAAAGAGACCAGTCCCCCCTTCAGAATTGGGCTTCTCTTTGCTGCTATTTATTCTTCACCAGCCTGTATTACCTGGGGTCAAATTTTTACAGTGGGCATCAGCCACTTCAGAGAGTCCTCAGGTATATCTGGGATCAAGCAGGGGACACTGTTGTATCAGCTTCAAATACATCCGCCTTGTTTCCTCTCGCTCAGCGTCCACACTCTCCACCACCGCTGACCACCTGACAGCGTGGCAACCCCTGCCTCCCCCAGTAAGAGTGTGATTCTGCGCTAAGCTGGCGTATCCGGAAGAAAGTAAAAGATCACTGCCCTCATTCTTGTCACACTGCCCCGCCACTGAGCAGGCTCCGCTCTCACGTTCCGTGTCATGACTGAGATACTCACTCTGCTCTGCCGTTCCCAGAGCCTGCTGACCCCCTGAGCAGCCTTTCCCTGCCAGATCTAGCCTTCCTGAGATCAGGAGGGCTCTGTGTGTGCTAAGAGTGATTCATCTCTTCCTATCCAAGGATAAGCCCCAGCGCAGTCTGATTTCCTATGAGAATATGTGTTGCCTTTAGGAAAAACTATAATCCTCTGAAAACCACGTTGTATAGTCACCCTCTGAGTCTAAATCGCATCAGAACTGAATAGTCCAACTGCAGTACAACTTATGTTATCCAGATGTAGTGTGCAAACACTAATTGATGGTGAACTGTGTCTAGAATAACAAATTATTTTTAGGTACGGCTTCAGTTAGAGGTGATGACCGCCTCATCACTCTCTCTCTCTCTCTCTCTCTCTCTCTCTCTCTCTCTCTCTCTCTCTCTCTCACACACACACACACACACACACACACACACACACACACACACACACGGGCAGCAGAGTTCGCAAGAGCGGCGCATTGTAATCCACAGCTGCCTCTGCTCCCAGTGCACAGTGAGAAACCTGACACGCAGCTGTGGCTCAGCCCTTTGTGATAGTCCACATTATTGGAGAAAACTAGCTTCTCAATCTAAAACACAAGTTCCTAGGATTTCATTATTTCTTCAACAATAACGGGCGTTATCGTTTGCTTTATGAGTGTAAATAGGGCCCCTTATAACACACTTTTCTCTGCATATCCCCCTCAAAGACAACCCTTTTCCAGAGGCAAAGCTTCTTTAAGTCTTTAAACCATACTATTTTACCAGTTTCTACTTTTAAATATATATATTTTTTAATTTTACGGATGAATTTCACATAGCTCATCTGTTGCCAAAACAAAAAGTCCTGTTGGTGTGTCTCTCACAACCATTCCAAATACCACAAAAGCTGAAAAACCTGATTTGAACTAGTGTATTACTGAGCATATCTAGGCCCATCCCTACCATCCAAAATGATGTCAATAGAAAATTCATTTAGTATGTGAATACCCTAATCATGAGACTTTGAGGGTGGGGGAGGGAAGAAGACAAAGGAGAATGAATAAAATAAATAAAATGGCAAAAAAAGGAATTAGTGAAGGAAAAGAAGGCTGGAAAAGTGGAGACTAAGAATAAGACAAAAATAGGAAAAGATGACCACGCTTGAAGTAGATTTAAATTTGTATTATGCGTTCCAGCACACGGCATCTTTGCATGCGTGTGATTCTCAGTACAGTTCTAAACCTATTCTGTGGATTTTGCTTACCTCTATTTTATTCAACAAAATAAGCAAAAAAAGTGTTAAAAAATGAATGTACTGTTCTGAGATTTATTCTTTACAAATTGGTTATATGCTTCCTAATGCTTTCGCAGCACCTCTGGGGTAAGGACAGTGTGTCCACAGCAAACCTGCTCTCCGTAGCCCTGCCTGGTTAATGCTGACCCCTGCGGCAATGACAGGAAACAGAGGTTGCTTCCCAGACAAAGGAACCAGCAGGAGAATGACAGTAAGGATAATAATAACAATAATAACCTGATAATTAACACACGTGTCAGATATCAAGTCAAGCACATTATATATATTACCTTGATGATTTTATCAACAATAGTGTCAGGTTAATATTACAGTTGAGGAAACTGACACTCACAAAGGTTAAGGAACTTGACAAAAATTCTACACCAGACAGTATCAGAACCTAGTCCGTCTGATGGTCAAGCACCGTGGGATGTTTTCAGGGGATTCCCAACGCCCCTTTCCTATCCATTGAGGGGGTTCCCAGTGCTGTGCCAGACGTTCTTTTCAATTTCCACTTTCCCCATTCTACAAATTATCGCTCATCCCAAAAATCCAAGAAGTCCTCGGGTTTGCCCATTACATCAGTCCCTGTCTAAACGCCAGGGTGATTTTGAAAGAAATCACAAGTGTGGCTCTGACCCAGTTAGTGCATAATAACCCCGCAAAATATTTCCAGTGTCCAAGTTTGGTCCTTTCCTCCATTTACTGTGGGTTTCAATATCACGTCTAAATTACTAGCCATTTAATTGGTAAGGCTCTCCTCGCTGCAAAGATTCCCCTCTTTCCAAATGTACTACATTTTGTCTGAACACATGTTTTTTAAAGATTCTTGGTAAGGTTCCAAAAGCAGAACCAGACATTCTTCTGCATGATCAAAAACTGTGGTCTCATGGAGACAATTTCTGTGGGCTACACAGACAAATAGACACACAGAGGTAGCCCGCAGGACCGGGGACGTTAGAGGTCATTTCCGAGGGGAGGTGGAAATCCCCTCTAATTCATACACCTGCTTGGCTAGACAAATTTCAAAGAAATCAAAGAAATGAATTCAGAGCTCTTGAATGAAAGCCTTTGAATGCTTTTCAGCTAATTTCCCAAGTTAATGGCAGGCATTGTATCATGTTTGTTTGGTCCTTAACACACAAACCATAAAAGTTATTTTTATTTTACCTTTTTATAGGAAAAGATGGTTACATGAAAAGTTACTGTCTTGTTTTGCTGATAGAGAAAAAAAGAATACAGATTTTTAATTTTCTTTCAGGAACTGAAAACTATTTCAAACTGTGAAATACTCCAAGTATAATGGGAAGGAAATGAACAGAGGCCTTTAACTGCTATCTCTTTTTGTTTTGACAGATCCACAATTGAACACGGCATTCCGTATATCTTACAATGCTGAAACAGAAGAATACAGTAGTAATGAACAGTGCTTAACACAGTCTGTCTCATTTTTCAAGAGAAATGTCCTGTAGAATGAGTTTAAATAAATGAAATTTTGTAAAAAGGAGGTAGAAGGAAGAAACTGGGCATAAACTGTGACCCTTCTAGGTTTTGAAGCTGTGAAGCAGACAGAATAAAAAGTAAATAATTTTAGAAAAGTGGTTGGCATGCAACCTGTTTAAAGAAAAAGAAAATTTAACCAGACTTGTATTAGGAATTACCTGAATCCTGATTACTTGCAATAAGATTTAGAAATGAATGGAAAAAAAATAGTAAATACGGAAGGAAAAGTGATGGAAAGAGAAAAAATAATTTGCAGGAAACATATGGACAAATTTGGATACCCTTTCAAAGAAAAAGTGCATTGAGGAGAAATATGAATACTGTATCATCATTGGTTGCCTAAAGGTACATCACTAACAATTAAAAAATAAATCTGTACAACTTTAATAGCCATACTGATAATCCCAACTGTGCCCCCAAAACCAAATTTTCCTGCAAACATTCCTGTTAACTGTCTACTCTGAGTGAATCCGTAAACAATTTTAAACAATGCAGTTCTACTTTATATTTAATGAAGCGGGGACTTTCAAATTTCTTCTCATGAGCCATTGAATACTTAACAAGCTTAGTGAATGTAGACTACTAAGAATTAATAAGTTCTGGACCTGGAAACAAGCTGAGTTCATCTAGTTACAGAATCATGCAAAATTACAGGCACAAATAGGTCATTTCATGTGTACTCCCACGTAGGGATCGATGTGTCCATAAAATTTCTCTGTTAGATGGCCATTAATTCTACATTTGAACACTCACTTATTTTAAGTCCTTCATTTTATAGGTAACAAAGATGAAACCCAACAGGGGTTAATGTTTTGCTTTGTTTTCCAAAGAGTACTTGAGAATGACAGTACTTATTTATATATATTTTAAAAATTTAAGTGTCAAATCAATTTTGAAACTGTGCTTTAAACAGTTGATCAAAGAGGTTGATCCACGGAGGGCACGGCAGGACTTTCTTTTTTTCTAATTCACTTTGTAATCCTCCAGAAGAGACATAACTTGATAGGTTTCTCAAGGCCATTGAAGTTTCATTTTTGTTTTGATAAAGTTGGCGGTAGAGAGAGTGGCAGGAGGGGATGGGTGTACAATTTGTGAAATGAGTTTTCCTTAGGATATATTTTGGGAACATTGATGTAAGTGGTTTTTCCAAGCATATATGCTATGTATGATCTAAATCTTAAAACTGTCAGGTATTTTAAGCCCATGTATTTTTGTGTTTTCATTAGAAATCAGCTTTTGATAATTTTCTGTGTAAAAGACTTCAGAATTTCCGTAAGTTCAATCAGCCTTCTCATATGACTCCTCGGGGTCCTTCCTTCATGGATGAGCAAGCTACCAATGTTGGTTTGACAGAAATAAAATAGTGGGCTGGGGAACTGCTTATGTGGCTCTCGGTCTCAAATGATCTCTCTACAACTGTCTGAACTGGACTAATCAAAAATTCATTTTCATTTGCTTAAAGATAGAATTTATACCCAGAAAGCTTTAGGTCATGTGTCATCCATGCCTCTGTATTTCAACTGACAAATGTTTTTCTAAGAAAATAAAAGTTGTGTTAGGAAGATCTAAGTAAATTTTCAAAATAAGGTTTAATAGGCATCTAGAAAAAATATCTAAGGAGCTAGGCATGGAACAAGGGAGAGGGAGACTAGGAACTGGAAATCTAAGAACTGGAAAGAAAATATCCACTTTAATTCTGCCTAGACCAATACAATAACTTAACATGCTGACCTTGTAATGATGATTCTGCTGTTCTATCTCCGAAATTTCGGTGTCTGTCTTCAGTTGGAGGGTCCAAAATTTGACAGCATACTATACTAGGGATTTTATTTAAAATATTTTTTATCCTTTCGCAAGCATTTGTCATTTCACCATTATTTAAAAATTATCTTCTAAAATACAGTTGATTACTAAAAGAATTTTAAGAACAAAATCTATCCTAAATTAGAAAATTTTATTCAACCCCAGATAATCAGAAAATATCTTTAACTTTGCATGATCCTATTCACTAGTAAATTATCTGCTGCTGTATTTAATTTGACAATTCACCACAAAAACACTGATAGAAAATAACGATTTCTTTGCAAACAAAACACCACTTGAGTCACCATTTATAAATGAGAACTGGTGACCGAACCGTATAAATCAACATCTTACCATCGGGATCTTGTAAGTCCTCCTATAAAAAACTGAACAATTAATAATAAAATGTTTAATCTCAGCTGAAATAAACATAAAATGCAGCACCTTTCACAACGTAGAAAATACTAATAAAAATTCCCTTCGAAGTTTATTTGATTTATGTTACTAAGATTCCATGGTAAAGCCCCAGTTCCAACAATGGCCAGTATCATCTACTGGCCATTCCATTTTGGATCATTATTGCCAAAGGAATAAACACAACAGTATTGAGTGACTTGCTTATTCAGCAACTCAAAATGTCAAAAACGATTTGATTGATTCATATGCCCGACTCTTTCTCATACTTCTTCCCTAATTTCTCCTTTAATTCAGTGTTCACTAATTAAACACGCATTCTCAGAGAGGCCCAGTGCTCAGTCTACACAGCCTAAATGCATGTGAAAGCTGACCCCAAAACTCTGAGAGAAAAATAGTATTCTAACTTTATTTATGGTGAGAACAGCTAACGTGCGATGACAACCAGAGCAAATCCTGCATGGAGAAGTACTTAATTTCAAGATTTAATTTCGACCTCAAAAACACGCATTTTCCTGATTTTTCTGTGTCTTAGGAAAGAACTCACTTCGAGTGTTAGTAAACTGATTTCGTAACATATATGGGGACATTCAAGTGCCTGGGTAAGTGTAGAACTTATCTTCATAGTAAGGACGGCACTAAAAACCAGCCTTGGAAGCTGGACTATACTTGTCGTTTCTTGTCATTATTACTATAGAATTTATGGCTCCTACAGTATACACGAGAGGCATCCAGGCATTTGTGAGCCAACAGTCTAACGACATCGCACAGATGGCATCCCTTCGATCATCATCAAGCAGAATGTACTCACAAGACAAAGGGGAACTGACTGTTTTTTCATTTAGAGTCCCTTGCATTTTTGCGCCTATTCCTATGTTGTTTACATGACCAGTTGGGGAGAAAGAAATTGTCATTATGAATGTGTTTTGGAGGACAAGGCTGTTTCTTTACAAAGTAAACATTTCAGATGTTCCCTTTGGTGGATTTTTTTAAATTCCTGTGGTAAATATTTACCACCAGTTTGAAGATGGAGACAAACATCAAGATTATTCTTTTGTGATCACGGCTGTGTTTTGGCTAAAGTTGTGCCCATCCACCCCCCCAAAAAATTTGAGCATCAAAATGAAACAAATTTATGTTTATAAGTAGTTTGGAGAAAATATTTCCAGTGTGGAAGAGGAAAAAAGAGAAATTAATTGTAGGAACACAGATTATATCTAAAACACCTCAAAAAATGTAATTTCAGTCGACATCAGTACTCTATCTTCCATGTCCGTTTGGTCTGTTCTCTGGCTTTCCTCCTTCCAGGTGCAATCCTCTGCTCATACCTGGCTCTCTATTTGTCTTCCAATAAACCTGAAAATCTCGGTAAAAGAATCAGAACCTTTTGTTCAGATTTGCAAGTAGGTCATATTTAACAGCCAAATTCTCTTCATTACAAAGTATTTTGTGGCGGCATAATGCAAGGACATGCTGATATTTTTAGCCAGAGCAAGAAGCACCTGGAGCCCCCCAACCTATGACAGAAATTATTTTAAAAAGGTATGTGATAGAATTAGAGAACATTTTGAGTTTAAAGCAATTATGGGAACTACCAAATAGATATATGGTTTTGGCTAGACTTTCACATTCCAAAGACCTGTGCAAAGGATGAAAATTGAAGGAATAGAAGGAGTTTGAATTAAGTTTGAGCTCTAATAGAAGTGGATCTTGAGAGAGGATTCAAGCAACTAGTTTTATCAGGAAATTATCTCCGGAAATACCTGTAGAACAGTAGAAAAGTGACACACATCCTTGAGTCCTTTTTCCTTTTTGCTCAATCCCCCACCTCCACTCCCCCCCCTTCACGGTCATCCTGCTCTCTAGTAATGTGTCTCTATTTTGCCTGTTAGTACTGCAGGCCTCTTTCAGAAGTTTACAACCAATCACAAAGGAGCTGTTTAACACCAAAATAAATGGATGGTCTAATATTAAAATGTCGCTTTTTTGGACTCGGTGGTTGCCAGAAGCAAGAAGCGGGTGGGGGGCACAAAAACGGCAAAGGAGTTCAAAAGGTACAAAGTTCGAGCTATAAAACAAAGAAGTCGTATGGATGTAATGTGCAGCTCGGTGACTGTGGTTAATAGCAAGTACTGTGTTGCATATTTGAAAGTTATTTAGAGAGGAAATCTTAAAAGTTGTCATCATAAGAAAAATAATTTTAACTATTGTGGGGACAGATTTAGCTAGATTTATTGTAGTGATCATTTTGCAATTCATTTTCCTTTTTTTAATTTATTTGTCATTGAATGTATTTGGATGACATTGGTTAATAAAATTACTTAGGTTTCAGGTATACAAATTTACAACACCTCATCTGTATATTATACTGTGTGTTCACCACCCAAGTCAAGTCTCCTTCCATCACCATT
The DNA here is from genome assembly GCF_022682495.2 of Desmodus rotundus. Lineage (NCBI taxonomy): Eukaryota > Metazoa > Chordata > Mammalia > Chiroptera > Phyllostomidae > Desmodus > Desmodus rotundus. The sequence continues at coordinate 74,690,325 of NC_071388.1, read as the reverse complement.
CATCCATCCTTTAGAAATACATATTGATATCAAGTCACTGTTATACACCTGAAACTAATATAATGTTGTAAGTCAATTATACCTCAATACAGAAGTCACTTTTTAAAAAGTAATTCTACTGGTCTACATTTTTTAGGCTGATGTTGTCCAAACTTTCCTCTTACTCCAACACTTCTAAAATGGCCAGCGTTCACCATTTTATACTTTTCTCAGCACTGGAGCAAGGTATATTTTTTAGTTTCTCAGTAGATATTATTATCATAATTATCATTCTGGTCTTCACACAATCATAACTAGTTATCTATTTCACCAACAAAAGATACTAACTACATTATCTGTTACATCCCACATGTCAGAATATTAGCTTTCCGGAAGCAGTGAAACCCCTCTATGCCAGATTACATTTTTTAGCTTAAAAGAAATCTTTGTAGTCATTACACTAACAATTTTAGCATTCAACTTTAATAAGGCAGAAGCTAATATCATGTTAAATTTCAAAATAGTCAATAAACAAAAAACAGTAGGAACTGAACAGTTTCTAAAATACTTTCAATAAATTTAAATAATTTTTAAACATCTAGGGTACTTTCAAAATTTGGCTTAAATGATCTTTTCACAAGTTATCTGTTTCCCCTGTGTACTACTTTGAAAAATTCAAATGCTGAGGTTATTTTGAATTTAATACAGGACTACTTTTTTGAATTATAATATTACCTGCAACAGCTAAAAGCTCAGACAGAAGAACCACCAAAGCATAACTGCATTTGGGGCTGACGGAGGCTGACTGACAGCACTGCCGGGTTCTGACTGGTTTGTAGCAGCAACAGCAGCAGCAAGAGGGGACAGACAGAGAAAACACAGCTCGGCTGGAATCCCCACTGGCACGCTAAGGAGACAAGATCATTCCTGAGCAAAGATCAGACACGATCCTTCACTTAGGAGAAATGCTTAGCCTGAGAGGGTCCTAGCTTCACACTTTACTATACTCAAGACTTAACTCATCTCGGAAAAACCCATAAGAATCTGTTATTCATCTCACTTAACCCCTGGAGATATCAAATGTTGGAGGGGGGGACCTCAGTTGTCGATTGGAGATATATATCTATATCCACTCTCAGTCAGCCAAATAGCTGCCTACTTTGAATGAGGTATCAGTAAATGCATTCAGTTTTCTATGCTTCTTTGCTTGTGAATTGTCTGGGGGTACATATTACACAGCTTTAGCTGAGGTGAGTTTGGTCCAAGGCAATGCGCTCATTGTTGAAGAGGATAAAAAGCAAAATAGGAATCAATTTAATATTGCAAACTAATTTGATTTGGGACAATTATTGTGGTGTGCATGGAAAGGCAAGGAATTCATAAGAACTATTAAAATCACCAATGGGGCCTCAGCATTTAATAAAACTTGATGATCCAATGGATAAAGTCTATAAAAACAAATTAATTTTGAAAGTTCAAACTATAAACTATCACAGTTCTTCACACTGTGTGTCGATGAGACATCATCAGCTTATTTCAGAATCTGCTGAAAATATCTTTTTTTCTTGTTTCAAATGTATGTTTTCAGTGGTTCACAATATAATTATGAGAGAACATTCACTCGCATGTATACGTTTTTGCACTACTCCACATAGTGTGAATACAACTTGAACTTCCTAATTAAAATGCAAATTCCCAGTTAACTGTAAGCTTTCCACTGTTAGTACATTTGAACAGAAAGGTTCTTCTGGGTGACTTTAATAACAGAGGAACACTAACATCTCCTCAAAAATAAAGGGAAACTAATTAAAATCATATTCACATGCAGACTTCCTTAAGGCTTGCTCATGCTCTTTTTATATTTTTCTCTACAATAAAATTTCTTAGATTAAAATTCATTCATAATTATCAGTTCTCCCTAACATTTTTGACTGATTGCTTATTTTCAGTCAGCTTTGCCAAGCCTTTCTTTTTTTCCTTTAAAAATTTTCTGCAACCATTTTTTACACACATTTTGAGCAGTCACTGCAAGGTATTTTAAACAGTTAATACAAGAAAGACATAGTGTTTATCACACTAAAAACTGTTTATGATAAGATATTTTTAAAAAGCAAATCTGGACTCCGACTACTGTGGCTCAGCGGGCCAGGCATCGTCCCTACAACCCACAAGGTCCCGCTTGGATTCCCCCACTCGCCGGTCAGGGCTCCTGCCTGAGCTGCAGGCCAGGCCCGGGTTGGCCGGCGGCCTCTGATCGAGGTTTCTGTTGCACATCCGTGTTTTGCACACGTATGCTCCTCTCCCTCTCATTTCCCTTCCCCTCCTCTCTTTCTAAAAATAAAGAAAAAATAAATTCTTTTCCCCAAATCTGGGAACTAAATTTCCTTATGACTCCATGGCTCTAGTTAAAATATCCTTTTTCTATTGATGTTATTGGTATTATTTTCGTTTTATTCAATGTGAGCCAGGAAAATGACGTTAGCAACTCTAGGGAACCAGCAATCAATTTCTTGAAATTACTGGCATCTAAGAAATCGAGTCGGTTCTTCACAAGGAACTGGCTTTTGCTCAGCTCCTCTCTCTCCCCGTCGTAAGTAATGAGGTGCTGCCTCTTCTCCACGCAACCTTTACGCCAACCTTCCCCCCAGCTGTGTCTTCCACCAGAGCAGGCCCAGGCAGCAGCCTGCCGGCCCGTTTGCCTCTGATCAGGGGGGACAGCGCACCTGGATATCAAGTGCTGTGAACACAGAAGGTACGTTTTAAAGTGCAGGTGGCGACAGTTTCCCAGAGCCTTGGGGACTGAGCAGTGGAACTTAAGGGCCTTCCAGAAATGGCTTTTGCTGATTGATTGGGCTGCCCTTGGGTTAAGGAGCTACCAAATGTGGGTGGGGAGAAGACTGGATTCTCAAATGTTAGATGTGTAAACTTGGAGGTGGTACATTTTCCTCTTGAATATATTTCCTGGTCTCAGTGATGATGTTTCCGTTTCCAGTTGGCTGGGAACCAGCTTTCTGCCAATGCCTCCTGATACCCAGGACGTGGTGCCGTCGTTGTCAATGGGCTTGTGGGGCACCCGCTTAGTGTGGGTGATGGGAAGCTGTGGCGACCCATAACAGTGTTTGGGGCCCTCCAGTGGCCGGTGGTGGAATAGCAGATGGGCTCTGCATTGTTGGCAGTTTGGTGTTTTTTGTTTTATTTTGTTTTGTTTCATTTTGTTTTGCAGCAGGCATCAGCAGGTAAATGAAGAGCAGTTAGTAACCACATGGTGCTGGTTATAGTCAGGTCCAGGGAGAGGCTCCAATTCCAACCCCTGCCCGCCTGGCGGTGTCCCAGCCGCCAGTCAGCTAGCCCCAGCTGCGCTGGAGCACGGAACGCCGAGGCCAATCACTTCCTTTCTCACTTACAAAGCGATTGTTAGTTACGTTATGGTTCAACGATCATCACCTTAAAAGAGAGAACAAAATAGACAGGGAGAAAAAGAGAGAAATACTGAAAAGTGGAGGATAAACAGGAAAAGGAAACTGACAAAGTATCAAGCTTTTTTTTTTTTTTTTTTTTTTTAATGAGAAATAGACGTATACAGACACAAAGAAACAGGAAGATGGAAGAGCAAGAGCCAGAAATATCAGGAGAGCAGAGCCTATAGAAAGAAACGGTCTCTTATTGGATCATTAGGATTTACCGCTTGACATTATTTTACATTTCGAGATGTTTACAACTGTATGGAAATTAGATAATGAAGTCCTGCCTTGCCATTTCTCTGTCCCCTCTAATCCTGATCTCTTTGCACAGGAAGTTCATCCCTGAATAGTGTTTGACCTTTGCCTACTCCAATAAAATCTCTAATTCTGCCCCTCACCTGCATGTCATTTTAAGTTTCCAATACCAATGCAAAATGTGGCAGTAAATGGGCCACGGTGTCATTCCAAAGTCTCTTTTCCCATAGTTAGCAAATCAATATGGCCTTCCAGAATCACTGATGTAACAAATCGTAAGCTATATGCAACAAAATACAATGTTGAAATGAAACTGCATAATGTTTGTTTTTATATATTTAACATCTCTGTACATGGGAAGGAATTTTACTTTTGCCAGGATATGTATTTTTTTGTAAGTGTGTGTAGTGGTCTTGAAACAAGGCCGGGAGGATTTCCCGCTGTGGGAAAGGTAATTGAAGAACAGCCTCAGCTGCTGCGCCCCGGAACCACGGCTATTGTACCGAGGCCATGCTTCCCACAGCTGCTCCCGGAAATTACTGAGTCTGGCAGGGAAACTAAAACAGGTCCACTTAGGAGCCATGGGACTCCTCTGTTAAGCGACTTTGGCTTAAGTACATCCCCAGGGACCTGGTCAAAACTTTGTTAGAAATGGACTGCAGTCTGAGACTCTTTGCACACAATTTTTTCTTCTCTCCCTCCTAGAGGTCAGACCTGTATTACAGTCTCGTGGCTTTACCCACCACCGCCTGTGGCTCCATCCCCATTTTCCTTTATAGACATTTTGCCCAAATAAATCACTAGTTGTAAAATCTTGTCTTAGTATCTGATTCTCAGAGAACCCAAACTAACACTCATGGTACTGAGAGTGGGCCAAGAAAACAGGCAATAGAATTCAAGTTAAGGACTCTCTGCACAGTAGGCAAAGAAGATAGATAAAGTCCCTGGCACAAGATAACAGCTAAAACTTGTATACGTGGTGACCTGAAAAAAATTCCTGGGGGAAGAGAATGCCACTTCAAGGCATTCAATGATCCAAACATTAGGAAAATACGTGGGAAACGATGCATACAACGACAGCGGAGTTGACTGGTTATTGCTTGTTCGTATTGATAGCCTGCGGAGAGATGAGAAAGCGAGGACCACTGACAAGTTGTAAGTGGTTAAATGTGGTACAGGTAGTCAAGAAACTGAAAACCTGATGAGTCGCGGCACTGCAGAGATACTCGGCTCTCAGCCAAGGCAGATCTGTTCTGTTAGGATCAAGGCCCTGGTTGTGAGAATGTGGATTTCAGAGACATGGCATAAGGACATCTGGATGAATTCCTCTGAGGATATCGGCTCAGCAGATGCCCTCAAACCCTCAGACCTGACAGAAGTGGTCCACCTTTCCAGAATAAAAGCTAGTATTTACCCTATTCTGGAAAATGTTTCAGGTTTATCTCCCCAACAAGGCAACAAGTGCACGACTCAGGGAACTTCCCCAGATCGCTCATCAAGGTCATTATAAATGTTCTAGTGAGAGAAAGGCCAGCATCAATAACAGATTCACTATGGTTCCCTCTGTAGGCCAGGCTGTTGCAAGGAGAGGAAATTTTAGGAGACAGTGTTTCACTAAAAAAATAAAAGCCAGGAGACCCTAATTACCATAATAACTGGCAAGGAAATGGGAACCCTGAGGAGATTTACCTCTTCTATTTGGTTTCTTTTTTTTTCTATTTTATTTTTTTCAATTTTTATTGTTATTCAATTACAGACAACTATTTGGTTTCTTAAAGGAAGGATCAACTGAAAGTGCAATATCAGAATGCTTGTTTAAAACGCAAATCTCGGCATTGGCCTGCGCAGCTCAGTCGGTTAGAGCATCGTCTCGATACACCAAGGGTGCAGGTTTGGTTACAGGTGAGGGCACAGACAAGAAGCAACCAATGAATGCATAGATAAGTGGGACAAAAAAAGCAATGTTTCTGTCTCTCTAAAATAAATAAATAAAAATTTAAAAAATTAAATCTAAAACACATATCTCTGGGCCTTATCCCATGGCACTAAATTAAAATTTGAGGTGTGTACAGGGAGATATATTTGATATGCTGTATCAATTCATATGCTTGATTATGTTGGGAGAAGCAACCTCTGCCTCCACCTCTAAATTATAGACAATCACAAAATCAGAGCATTCCTCAAGCCTCCAAAGCTCCCCTCCACTTTGAGGGCTCTACAAAGGACTCCCACTTGATCCTCAAAGCTGAGCATGCCGGAACTTCCCCTGGCTCTCACAGATTGCCAATGGGAGCTCTGGGTGGGAATCACGTTGGCACTTCCCACCACCTCGTGGAACTGCGGGCAATTCCAAGATAATTACCTGGTATGGAGAATTCTACACTTCTGCTCCCTGAAACGAGTTTTCTAAGATGTTGGGGCATGTGCTACATAGTGTGAGGTGCACAAGGAGCCGGGGACAAGTCCTACACACTCTTCTGGTGTTAAGTTTCCACTCAGCTTCTACCAGAATCTTCAGGGAATAAAAGTTTCAACTGTTCTGGAGTTCAGTTAAGCAGAGTGCCTGGCTATAGGCTTTAGAAGTAAAATAGTACCATATGCACGTTTTTATTTTGTGTTATTCCCTAATTCCAAAAAATAAGGCACAGTAATTAGCATAAATCACTGTAAGTATATCCAAATCCATGTCATATACAAATATAACTAAAATAGTGTTATATATGAAAATAATAACAATTTATAAACAAATTAATTCAAATTTTTATTGAGATAGAACAGAGTGGAAGCCATGAAGAAAATGTTTACTTACACACAGAAATACGCGTTTACTGAGACAGCACAAGAAAGACCTAAAAAAACCCCACAAAGGAGCATGGGCTCTTGCATTTCTTGGAAGTGTTTGGACCAACAGCTTACATAATTCGAGTTATATAATTCAATGTAGATATTATGCTTAAATTGTTTGGACAACTGTGACTCTGTAAGTCCAACCGGTGAAAGGCTAATGGTCCTCACTCTGGTTAAACTGCAGTGCAGAGAGAAAGCTGGCCAACTTCTGAAACAGTCTCTTCACGTGCATTTCTGTGCTGGTCTCATTAGACAACCCATCTAAAAAGATGACGAACTCATATATCAGAGTCTCTGGGTGGTAACAGCTAGAGGAAATATAATATTTTATCACAGGAAACGTAAGTGAATGACATCTGTGCAGTGGAAGAGACTTTCTCAGTTTAGATTCATCTTGGAAGCTGTTCTCTTTTTGCCAAAATTGAGTAGCTATGAAAATCGTCTGACCATGTAGCTTGGTTTAGCTCAGAGGTGATGGAAGGGAGGCCTTATTACAGAGCAGGGAGCTGAGGTGGGAGCCCAGAAGCCAGCATTTTGTAGGTGCCTTGTTTTGGGGGAGGGCAAACCTGCTTAGGTAGACTTAGGGAAGCATTTAGATGGCATAAAACTTCAGAAATTGCTTACAGTAATGCTATAAATTCCCTGATATTGATATTAAGTACCTTGGTGAAAGAAAATGACCATCTAACAGATTGGAACATAAATTAGAGAAATCAGAGAAAAAGAGACTCCAGTAACTCAAAACCAGAATAGCAAAGTGACAAAAACAACAAGAGCTGCAAACAAACAAAACTAAACTAAACAAAAACAAAAACAAAACAAAAAGTTAAAAAGTTTGATTTGGGTTACACAGTAACTAGTTTCCCTAGTTATAAGAAAAAAGTGGAAATTTGTAACCAAATCTCATATTGTATATTAATTTTATTTGTCACATGAGCTCCTATTAATCTTTGTTATACAATTCTCAATGTATGATGTGAATTCAATTATTACTAAACTTTTAATTTTGTGTTAATTTTACAAGGCCCCAATTTAAAGAATCTACCAGGGGTTATTAAAAATGATACCCAGAGAAGATAGATCCTAACTTATAGTGGCTTTTGACATTCTGGTTCCAGAGTGGGAGGAGAGGAAAGACTTTCATCTTAACGGAATCTTGGGATAACACACATTGTAAGATACAGGCCTCTTGAACTAGAGCTTATGAAAGAAGTGTAGCCTTCTCTTCCTTGGATTATTGATACTTAGTAATTCCTTTTCACCTTTTATTATAATATCTACACTTATAGAGAGGGATGCTGTATTATTTACAAGCATGCATGACATATAATAGGTATTAATATACATATTTGTGGAATTGAGGAACTGAATAAATGATATGTAATATGATTATTATTTTGTTCCTCAGAGCAACTTAGAGGAGTGCAAAATATATTCGACTTGAAGATTCATTCAAATTTTGGATTCATACCCTATTTCTGTGGTTATTAACCTTTTGCCCTTGGGCAAATTGTATAATCTATTTAATTTTCTCTCAAATTAAAATTTTATTTGAGTGACATGGAGGATATTAGAGAACTCTACTGTTACGTGCTGATTGTGCCCTTCCCAAATTCTTATGCTAAATCCTAACCCTCAGTAACCCCGAATGTGGTATTATTTGGAGATAGGGTCTTTACAGAGGTAACCCAGATGATCAGTGTCCTTATAAAAAGGAGAAATTTTGGACTGAGACACAGACAAAGGAAGATGAAGTGAAGGAACTCAGGGGGGATGATGGCCACCTATAAGCCAAGAAGGAAGGCTTGGAGCAGAGCCTTTCCTCACAACACTCAGAAACAACCAACCCTGCCGACACCTTGACGTTGGACTTCTAGCTTGCAGAACTGTGAGAAAACAACTTTTTGTTTCTTTAAGCCACAGAGTCAGTAGTACTTTATTATGGAACCCCTGAGAGCAGCCTTGGTAAAGAGAGACCTCTGTGAATTCTATCCTGGCCATGCAGTTCTCAGAGAGTTGTCCTGCCTGGTCCTAGAGCAGAGATCAGCACACACTTTCTCCGCAGAGGGCCAGACTTAGGCTTTGTAGGCTACACACAGTTTCTGTGCATCTTCTAGTTTCATCTTTTAAAAATATGAAAATTATTCCCAGCTTGCTGACCGTACAAGACCAGGGTACAGGCCGACTCGACCCGTGGGCCTTAGTTTGCAAACCCCGAACGGAGCATCGTATCAGATGCAACCCTAAGTGTCTTGTTTGATAAAGTCTGAAGTGCCATTCAAACCGATGTTACGTAGCAGTCTGTTTCAATACAAGTTTTTCAGTTACTTTTAGTAAAATTTTATTTTTCAATCAACCCCCGTCTCTTTACACCCAGAAAGTTGTGGTAGGGCCTTAACTTCTTTTTTCTACCTTTCAGCAACTTTGATACATTATTAAAAAAAATAAAACTTCAATATTAGTTTCTAATTTCACACTGTATTACTGACAAGTACAAAACTTCATCTATATATGTTTAAAGGACCGTTCAAATTGATAGTTTGCTCTTCCCTCCTCAAATGTGTACCGATTTAACAAGTTCAGCATGAACACAGCACTAGGCACAGCTGTCAACGTGGAATTAGCTGTATTGATTGCTCAATGATGTCAAAGTAAACTCTGGGTGAAAAATTGTGATTAATATAGACTGCAAAATACTTTACAGACCGAAGCTCAAAGCCAGTTCAAAAATATATAGTCCAATAAGCACAGGCTATAGGCAGTTTGCTTGCTAATCACAAAATCAAATTTGTTCCTAATGCTGGAATGTACGCCCTGGAGTTCTAATTGCAGCCCAATGCTCACTACTATTTCCTAGGAAATCAGTTATTAGGTTTGTGAAACAGCTCCTTCTTTTGCTAAAGTGACTAACCTTTATTCTTTATAGATGCATCATTGGGCATTAAGGATATTTTCTACTTACTGCAAAAACTTTCTGCATTTCATTCTAATCAAGCTTCCAATGTGAAGATGAAAAAAAAATGTATTGTTGGCAGATGAGTAAACTGGCACACAATTTTTTAAACCAGCAGATATTTTTCTCCTTTGTCTGTGAACATCTTGACTTATTTCCTTCCAATTACATTTTTTTCCTCCATGAACAGCAGATCTGTCATTTCCATCATTCGCCTGCTGGCGGCCTTCTGGAAGATGACTGAATTACCTAATCTTTGGAAGGAGCAAGCTGTTTATGTCTCAAGTGCCATGGGTTTTGTAGATCCTCTTGCTCTGGGGTCTTTCTCAGGTTATTACAGACTTTAAGCTACTCCCACTGAGTAAAGTTCTCCCGAAGGAAAGGGTTGCACACTCTGGCTACATGCACTTCTCCCAGACACAAAACCACAGTGATGAGCTCTCCCACACCTTAATGAACATGGAAATTGTGAAATGTGATTCAGAGTCAGAGTTTCTCCAATAAGAGACTATTTGCATTAGATGTCCCTGTGGTATTTTTGTCTCCAAAACTTTTGATTCGGACCCCAGATTTCTGACTCAAGATCTCCAAAGGCAAGTCCCATGTACTAGTTTTCTATTGCTGGGTGAACAATCACCACAAGTCAGTGGTTTAAAACAAGACACATTAATCATCTCATACCACCTCAGCGTTTCTGTGGGTCAGGAGGAGAGGCACAGATTAGCTGGGTCCTCTGCTGAGTGTCTCACAGGCTGCAGTCGAAGTTCCAGCCAGGCTAGCTTCCTTTCTGAAGCACATGGTCACACAGTTGTTGTCAGAATTCTTATGATGGAAGCTCTAGTTGCAGGACTGGGAGTCTTAATTTAATTACTGACTTGCCTGGAGACCGACCACCCTCATTTCCTGGAGGCTGCCTATAGCGCTGCCATGTGGCCCTCTCCATTGGCTGTTTGCGTCTTCAAGGTCAGTAGGAGGCTCTCTCTCACCAGTCTGCTAAGATGGAGTCTAAATTACAGATTTAGAATTTAGAGCCGGAATTCTAAAAATGGTTCCTGAACTTCCATGCCCTGATCCCCAGTACTGCTTAATAAGTTGAAATATCACTTCTATGATTGTTACTTTATATAGCACAGTTAACCTTAACTTAGGCAGGTTACCCATTAGGATCTGATTTAAATTACGTAGACCCTGTTAAAAACAGAGGAAGAAAGAGAGATTGGATACACAAGAAGGGACTCCAACACACCATTGGTAGTTCAAAGATGGATCAGCCGTGAGGAAGAATGAGGGCAGCCTCTCAGAGCAAAAACCAGACTCTGACTGATAGCCAGGACAGAATGGGGATCTCGGCCTAACAGTTGCAAAGAATGAATTCAACCAATAGCCAGAATAATCTGCAGCTTCATTAACCTACTTATCTTGATGAATTATTACTTTTCTCTGGAGACAGTTTCCCCTGCTACTCTTTTGTGATGGTTAATTCTATGTTGTCAACTTGCCTGGGCCACAGGAAGCCCAGCTATTCGGTTTTCCTGGGTAAGATGAACATTTGAATCATCAGTAGACTGACTAAAGCAGGTTGCCCTCCCCAGTGTTGGGTGGGCCTTATCCAATCCATTCAAGGCCTCAGTAGGAAAAAAAAAAAGGCTGGTTAAGGGAAACTGCATTCACTCTCCCTTACTGCTTGAGCTTGCTCCTCTGTCTCCTCCTGCGCTCACACTGGAACTTACATCAGCTCTACTGGTTCTCCGGCCTTTGGGTGCAGACTGGAACAACACCATTAACTAAGTTTCCAACTGCTGATGTTTCTGACTGCAGATCCTGGGACCTGTGAGCCTCCACAAATGTGTGAGCCATTTCCTCATCATCAATCAATTAATCAATCAATCCTATTGGTTCTGTTTTTTCTGGAGAACCCTAACATACCTTTCAATTTGTAAGATGTACTGTCTTTGTCACCCCACACACTTAAAAATAAAATAGCAAAATGGTTTCCCTACCTGGGGTGTCAAACTCATTTTCAAAAGGGGCCACATCAGCCTTGCAGTTGCCTTCAAAGAGCCAAATGTAATTGTAGGACTGTTTAAATGTAACTACTCCTTAACCAGGGGCAAGAAGTTCAGTGCTGCTGCCAGGTAGAAATAAGGTGCTGGGCCTGATAAAACAAGGTGGAGGACTGGATTCAGCCCGAGGACCTCTGCCTTACAGCCTCTAGTACTGCTTCCCTGTTACTTCATCCTCCTATTAACAAGTCCTACTTCTTTGAAGTTAATGTCATTCTACCATAATATCCTCCCCTTCTTCCTCTCTTCAATATGGTCATTCTCTAAAAGCTACTTCCTCATACTCATTCACTGAAGACTTAATGATGATCTTTTATGCCTTCCTCTGCACCCCAAATACTGTTACTGTTCAGTTCTCTCAACACTCCCACATTCAATTTCTTGATTTCCTTACTGTCAGAGATTTCTTCTCTTTAATTCTCTTCTTTTTCAACAGGCATTGTTTCATAAGAAATCAGTCCATGAGTCCATGACATCAAGAAATAAGCATCAGTGGCACACTTGTGGGTGTTCAGATCACATGGAGAGTCTTTTCTTCACACTGGGGGCCTACAAATTGGCAGGCTAATTCTGTTTCCAGGTTCAGGTATGAAGGTCAGTTTGGGCAACAGCTTTGCAGGTCTCTTATTCTTTTGGAAACATAATGCTCCTCAGTTTATCATGCCAGTGGCAAACGTACAAACAAACAAACTGAGAACTTCCCAAGACCTGAGCACCTCGCTGGCACAGTAATTTCTGTCTACATTCCTTTGGCCAATTCAAGGCCTGAGATCAGGCCCAACAGCAGTGGAGCAGGGAATTGTACTCCATCCACAGTGTCAGGGGACAGGCAGGTGAGTATTTGCTAAACAATAATTCAAACCATTGAATCTTTCACAGGTAAGCATGTAGTCATATGAATACACTCTTTATTTTAAAAACATTATATGAAACATTCCCTAGTAATAGAGATCTACTTACTTTATTATTTTCTAAGTCAGTTGCTTCCCAATACGTCTGTATGTTTACTACATAGAAATCTCCAATATCTTAACACCTCCAATTTTTCCCAAGTTACCAACTATTTTATGTCCCTTTTTTTCTTTGAACTGAAGTTCTGTCAATATTATCAACCACTCCCTTGTTCTACTCTCTTTTCTTCCCAGAAATAAGACAAACCTCAATCCAAAAATAATTTAGTTGCCTGACTTCTCTGTATCTATATCCAGGCTACCGGACCGTGCAAGGTAACAATGGCTATATCATGTCTCCTGCATAGTCTGAGCTTCTAATCTCTGCATCCTCAACACTTGTGAGGACCTATGTAATTTACCCTGGTGAGCTTTTTCTAAAATTCCCCAAAGCCTATGACAAAAGTTGACCTCTTAAATTTTTAATTCACAATTGGTTGGGAGAAATTTAATGTTTCCCTCTATTTCTCTCATACCCCTAATTGCTTTACTCTGTGCCAAGAAGGTGAGAAGTATCTATGAATTACTCACCAGACTGATTGGATTGTAAGTAGGAACTGCATTTTTAGTTAGTTTGCTAGTTTAACACACTAACTGGTAAGGTCTGGCCAGATTTGCATTTTTTTTTCCCAGAGGAATGCTAAAATCTGAATTTCTTCTATACCTCTAAAGAAAAGGGACTAAGGAATCCATTTGTTTGTAATTTTGTTGAGGCCTTAAACTCTCTGCAGCCTGGACAAGATAATTTAACTACGAGTTCATCGTATGCCACTCATGTTCTGAATCTGAACTTGAATGCAGCACACTATACTTATACTCGTAAACAGTGATGAATTTTATCTGAATGCATCAACTGTAAATATTTTTCTATCAGGTATGTAAGGGATGGTAGGCACTTAGTAAAAAATTAGACCCGTGGTCCTATGTCTTAATTCTCTCTCTCTCACCCTACTATTTCTCCCTCTTTATCTTCCTACTTCCCAAACAACTTCTTTGTATTTAAGAGATGAAATTAGCTTCTACTCCCCAAAGTGTGAGTTATCAAAAATGATACTTTCTCTTTGACACCACCACACACAGCCCCGCCTTTCCGCCATTACTTCAGTCCCATTTCCTGGCAACATTTCTTTTATTCACAAACCTAAGATTTTGCTTCTTATCATCATCTTATTTCTCACTATAGCCTCTCTCTGAGTTATTGCTTTAACTTCCTTGGCTTTAGTTAGTATCCACTTTAACAAGTTCTTAGAGGAGACGCAGCCCAGAGTTCTGGTTAAAGATATGCGATGCTGGAGCAGGCTGGGTTCAAATCACAGCTCCACCACTGTGAGCTGTGTAAACTCAGAAAAATAGTTAATTTCTTAAATGCTTAATAAGCATCAATTTTACTATTTGTGAAATGGGGCTAATCCACCGGACCAGTGTATCATTTAATTATTGTACTGATATGAATGACATCCATTGTTATTAACTGTTAGAGCTCTGTCTCCAGGTCAGCCCTTGCTTTTTCACTCAATATCTCAATATTCAAGTGATTTTTACTAGAAATCAGAACTGCCTGATTGTTTCAAACTAAACATGTCCAAAACTGCACTTACTTTTTAGAAAGGATTTTATTTATCTATTTTTAGGGAGAGGGGAGGGAGGGGGAGAAAGAGGGAGGAAATCATCAATCGGTTGCCTTTCATATTCCCCTCAACGACCCTGAGCAGGGACCAAGCCCAAAGCCCAGGCACGCGCTCTGACTGGGAATCAAAACCATGACCCTTCCCTTTGCGGCCAGCGCCCCACTAAGCCACACTGGTCAGGGATACACCTTCTGTAAACCTGTTTCATCTCCCCGCTGTCTCTGTGTTGCCGGTGCCGTCATCCGCCGCTCTGGTCGATCAGATCCGGACATTTTACTACATTTGTTCAGTAACGTTTTTGTCAGTTCTCCCATATAAATACTTCTTCTTTATTTTTTAATTTTTTATTCTTGTTTGTTCTATTACAGTTGTCCCTATTTTTTCCCCTTTCCCCTTCTCATCCAGACCACTCACCCACTCCCACAGTCCGTCTTCTATCTTTTAATATTTCAAACACTCAAAAAATATGTTTTGAACTATTATATATTCCAGGCACTTTGCTAGGTATGGAGAGTACAGGGCAAGGAAAAACAGCAGGGTTTCTACTCTGTGGAACTCAGAGTCAAGTAAAGAATAAAATTCAGGTGGTAAAATAAATAAGTGTAAAAGTGCATCCACATCTCTCCAGTGGTACTAAAGTGCCTAATTCAGGCCATCATAACCTCTTACTTTGACTATTCCCTTCAACTTTTACTCCCGTCAGTGACTTCATTCTTGTCCTATTCAGTTCTTTTCAGATGCTCTTTCTAAAATTCAAATCCAATTATGCCATTTCCTGCTTAAATACTTTCCCACTGCCCTTAGGGAGAAAATAAATTATTTAAAAACTTTTACATTGTTATATATGATCTACTTTCTGATTACCTCCCTAGTCTCATATTTTTAAAACACTCTCTCGCTCACACTGCAGTCTATTTATAGTAAAGGTTTTTTAGTTCTTGAAAAACACTATATCCTTTCTAGGCCAAGGACACCTCTCATGCCGCTCCTTCTCTGCAACTCTTGCTCCCATTCCTCCCATCCCTAGACACATTGCCTTCATACCCCCTGCCAAACCTCATGCCCACAACCACGTCTGCTTCATTTCCATCCTTCAGATTTCAGATTCAAACTAATGTTAGGTTATTTGTTTCTTTTTTTCTGTCCAACGTACACAGTACTCTGCATTAGAATAGAACTTAACACACAGATTTTTAACTGCCTATTTAATTCTATTTTTTCTCACTAAACTGTAAACAATTTGAGAGCAAAATTGTCTTTGTTTTGTGTAGGATCAGCCTGGTGTACAGTGTACGGCACATGTTAGGAATTCAGTAAGTAGTTTGGGGAGAATAAAGTTAAAGGGCACTATGGAGAAGTAAAAGTTTTGACACAAACATAAAACAAACTTTTTTTAATCTTTGTTTTATTGTGTTCAAGTACAATTGTCTGCATTTTCCCCCCACCCCAGCCATCCCCACCTCCCTCCCCCGATTCCACCCGCCCTTGGTTATGTCCATCTGTCCTTTATAGTTGTTCCTGAAATCCCACCCCTTTCCCCCCATTTCCCCTCCCCCCTTCCTTCTGGTTACTGTCAGATTGTTCCTAATTTCAAAGTCTCTGGTTCTATTTTGCTTGTTTGTTTGTTTTGTCGATTAGGTTCCACTTAAAGGCAAGATCATATGGTATTTGTCTTTCACCACCTGGCTTATTTCACATAACATAATGTTCTCCACTTCCATCCATGATGTCACAAGGGGTTGGAGCTCCTTTTTCTTTGTTGCATAGTATTCCATCATATAAATATACCATAGTTTTTTGATTCATTCATTTACTAATGGACACCTAGGTTGCTTCTAGAACTTGACTATTGTAAATTGTGCTACTGTGAACTGTGGGATGCATAGGTTCTTTTGGATTGATGTTTCAGGGGTCTTAGGATATAATCCCAGCAGTGGAATTGCCAGGCCAAATGGCAGTTCCATTTGTAGTTTTCTGAGGAAATTCCATACTGTTTTTCACAGTGGCTGCACCAGTCTGCATTCCCACCAACAGTGCACTAGGGTTCCCTTTTCTCTGCATCCTCTCCAACACTTGTCATTTGTTGATTTGTTTATGATGGCTATAATCACTGGTATGAAGTGGTATCTCACTGCGGTTTTAATTTGCATCTCTCTGATGGCTAGTGATGCTGAACATCTTTTCATATGTCTCTGGGCCCTCTGAATGTCCTCCTTGGAGAAGTGTCTGTTTAGGTCTTTTGCCCATTTTTTAATTGGGTTGTGTGTCTTCTTGGAGTGGACTGGTGTGAGTCCTTTATATATTTTGGCGATCAAACCCTTGTCCAAGGTATCATTGGCAAATATGTTTTCCCATATAGCTGGTTCTCTTTTCATTTTAATGCTGTTTTCTTTAGCCATGCAGAAGCTTTTTATTTTGATGAGGTCCCATTTGTTTATTCTTTCCTTTATGTCCCTTGCTCTTGGGGATGTATCAATGAAAATATTGCTGCATGGAATATCTGAAATTTTCCTGCCTATGTTTTCCTCTAGGCCTTTTATGGTATCATGACTTATATTTAGGTCTTTTATCCACCTTAAATTTATTTTTGTATATGGTGTAAGTTGGTGATCAGGTTTCAGTTTTTTGCATGTAGCTGTCCAGATCTCCCAACATCATTTGTTGAAAAGACTATTATTACCCCACTTTATGCTTCTGCCCCCTTTGTCAAATATTAATTGACCATGGAGACTTGGGTTTATTTCTGGGCTCTCTATTCTGTTCCATTGGTCTATGTCATAAAACAAACTTTTAATGGCAGAGTGAGAAGCCAAGCCTCTCCAGAGTGCGGAACTCGTACATGTTGGGAACAGAAAAACATACTAGGCACTCAATAAATACATGTCAAGTAGAAAACTAGGAAAGAGCAATTATAAGTGTTAAAAGCAAAAGAAAAATTAAGGCTGACTACACAACAAACAGGAAATGATGGAGGTTTCCAAGCAATGTGATGACAGAAATGGGTACTTTTATGAAAATATTCATCATTTATTTGGTGCTGACAAGTTCAGGGTCTGTCCTACATGCTTTGTTTTCCATTCAATCTCTCACACAGATGAGAAATTAAGATGTATTATCTTTTAAGTAACTTGTCTACAGACTCAAAGAGCCAGCATGAGACAACAAAAGCATTTGAACTCGTCTAAATCCAAAGGTTATAACTTACTGCAGTTGTGTTAGAGAAAGCAGCTGGAAGTTGCTTTCAGCACTCTGGATATGAAATACTGAAGACCTGTGTTAGGATGATGGCAATGAGAATGGAGAACATCAACAGGATAAAGTTGGAACTTTTAAGCAATGGGTTATAATCAATGGAGAGTGAGTTTTTAAAATAACATGAAGGTATAATGTACAAAGTAAAATTATCCTTCATAACTTTAGAATTGTTTAATTTAAAATTCTTGGATCATTGATACTTAATTCTATTAACAAACTATTAATGCATAGAAACACTAAAGTTCTTAATGAGGGTTCTGTGTAAAATCTATTTAATTTTTTAACATGATGCCTATATTTCCTCACAAAATAATATGGAAGGATTTTACCTATCAGTAACTCAATATTTTTATCATGTTACTGGTTTAATTCAATTCTTTCATTCTGTCTTTTTCAACAGTGTTGGTTGTGGAGTAATGCATTTCTGGGATGGAGACTCCACAACAGAAGTCCCAGGAGTATAAAATATATCCCTGTCATTCAGACACAGAATAAGAGAAGGGTAGTGTATTTAAAGAGCTTTTAACCTTCTGCTCCTACAAAATAATGAAAACCAAAGTATAAAGTTTTCTGATATTTTTCTCTCCCCTAGCATTTTCCTAGAGGTGTCTTCTGTAAAGCAGACTCCTCTCTTATCAGCTGTGGAAATAGTGGGATGGCATTGACTACTGTATTAGAGTTGGTCCTCCAAGGTAGATGTCAAAATGAAATTAGGTGTGCAAGAAATTTGTAGTGAAAATTTCCATTATTAAAAAAAAGGAGAGAGTTAGAAAAAGAAAGGAGAACTGTCAAATCATGATATAAGTATACTTCTGTGAAGGAGAGAGAGCAGTGGGGGTTAGAGAGACTGTGTACAAAGAGTCTCAGAATATAGCACAGTTCTAAGAAAATTATGTCCAGCGTGATGAGCTCTGGACCCAAAGTCACCACTCAGAAAAATCCCACATTTCACAAAAATGGGCCTGCCTTAGTATTCACCCTGCACTCAGTCATTAGACAAAAGCATCCTGTGGCCTCAGACAAAACAGTCATAGGTTAGAAAACAGGAAGTTTTCTGTTTTTGTCACTACCTTAAAGATATTGCTTCTCTGTCTTCTGGTCATCACAGTCTCTAATAAAAAGTCTACACGGAGTTTTAAATTTAATATCCCAATATGCAGTTCGTTATTTTCTGATTGTGTGTTTGGTGTTTATCTTTCTGTTTTAGCAGTTGGAATCAAATGCAATCAGGTAAATTTTTCTTTGCATTTATCCCAGTTTGTATTTGCTGAGCTTCTTGAGTTTGCAAAGTTCTCTATAAATTTTAGAAGTTTTTAATCATTATTTCTTTCATTATTTTCTGACCTCTTATCTTGTTTATCCCTTCTAGGACTCAGTTCCCCATATGTTAGCTCTTTACACTTTGTCCTTCAAGCTTCTGAGATGCTCCTTATTTTTTTCCAAAGTTTTCAAATCTCTTTTTCATTGTTCAAGTTCTCTGTCTTTTTTATCATTTCCATTCTGTTGTTTATATATATAACAAAACAACTAATTTTAAGTCAAATTAGTTGTTTTCTATCATTTCCATTCTGTTGTTTATATGTATATAAAACAACTAATTTTAACTCAAATATAAAATATTTATTCTCTTAGGAGAAATAAAGGAAATTTGAACACTTAACTAAATTATCTGATCATGCCAAGGAATTATATTTTGTTATAGTTGTGGGAATGTAATTGTGATTGTTTATATATCTATATATAAACAAGAGGCCTTATCTTTAGAAATGAAATGACACGTTGGAATTGGTTTAAATTATTCCATCGGAGAACAGAGACGCAGGTACGTAGAGGAAACAATCACCAATATGTGTGGGTGACTGTTGAGGCAGGGAGGTAGATACAGGGGAGGACAGGTGGATTCATCACACTATTTTCTCCTTTTTTTATGTTTTAAAGTTTTTATATCAGAAAGTTCATAGATAAATACCTTTCTTATTTAAAATGAAATTTAATAGGGTAAAAATATACCACAAATATTCTCTTCCCTTGGATTCAGGTCTCTTCACATATTTTTTGAACCTTATCTTTCTCTTCTTTCTGTTACTTCCTTCTTGTTTTCTGTATCTCTCATTAGTAATGAAAGAAACATTCAAATTCTTACATTTTTTCATGAAGAACAACATACTTCTTCCAGCATTTAACTCTAAGCTCAGCCTTCTACTTAAATATCCGAAGACTTAGGTCAAGTACTATGAATAAGAGCAATATTTAGCACTTACTGTGTGCCAGACCCTGTACTAAAACTTGTACATGCATTATATCATTGAGTCCTCACCATTTATCAATGATGAAGGAACTCCTGCTGTACTCTGTTCTACAGTTTAGGAAACTGTAGCACAGAGATTAAGAAACTTGCCTAAACCACGCAACAAAGAAGTAGAGGAGCTGTGGCTTGGACCCAGGCAATATAGTTTTAGTTAACTACCACACAACACTATCACTATAATTGAAAGACTTTATAGATGGGCAATTAATTCCAAGAGAAAGGCCAACCTCCTCTCATAGTGGCATGAGTTGGGGAAATGAATGGCATAATTTTTTTGTTTCTAGTTAAATATTTACTTTATTGGTAGACAAATGACCTAGAAACATCATCCAATATTATTGATATCTTAACAAATGGTCTAAACTTTGTTTCTAAAACCTTCTTTCAACATTTTTATCTCATATAATTCTATGTGTTCAACTTTACATGGCACCATGTTCTTATTTGATATAGTGTATTAAGATACTTCATGAGTAAGGAAGACTATTTACCGGAATAGACAAGCTTTCAACCTCCATTACCTTCAGAACTACTGAAGGCAAGCCAGCCCCTTAGGTTATACCATTACATTTCAATGTTAATTAGTTTGTAATAAATGTAATAAACTTTCACAAGTGTGAAGTACATGGAGCCATGTTTCACTGAATCAGTTATGCTGTCTGAGCATCGATAACTTAATTTATAGTTAATTACATACTTGAATATTTATTCTGTCTATTTTGAAAATGCTTACATGTGTTTGTAATTTTAATAAGTAATTAAAATGGATTTTTGGTACATTGTGCAATATTTATAATCTTCAGCCACCATAAGAACTACCTAAGTTCATAATACAATTAAAATATATAAATTAGAAAATAATCATATAGGTGACAAAAGTAATTTATGTATGTTTTGAATTTAGAGTTTCTGGTTATCCATGTCTCTCAGGGAAATGATGTTGAAGAGAGGTGATTCACTGATATTTTCAGGAGGTGCAATTTTTGCTGTAGAAAACTTTGTGAGTGCTCTTCAAACTTACCATTTTCCCCATTATCACCAGTGAAACTATTGCAAATGTGTATAATAACTATTGCAATCTTTCTTCACCACCTATTTTATCACTAATGCCAACTTTGATTTAAATTATGGCCAAACTATTGACATTTCTCCAGAGATCAGTGATTCCTTGCAAGTTTATCCACTATTATTTTACTGATTTTTGTTCTTCGACTGTTTTTCTGCTATCACTGAAAAATTGGCATAGTCTCAAGGTAAAGTCTTAGTTCCTTCAGATCCCATAAATTTTTCTCTAATTTCTGCTCTACGCTTTTCCTTTTACTCATCATTTGTTACCACTTTTTTCCTCCTCACATGCAAATGCGAGATACTGTAATGTGGACAGTCTGACTTCCATTTCCCAGTTCTGCGCACAGTCACGCAGAAATACTTCTCCGTAGGAGTCATTTTCATGGTCACCTATTCCTTTTGACTTCAGCATCCACATGGGTGGCAGAAAAGCCTGTTAAAGAGTAATTAAAGTGATTTGAGTTAAATGATAATGAAAACTTGGAGAAGTGCAAATAGAAAAGGGATAATTTCAAAATCATTGTTGGGGTAGAATTTACTGAATTTGACAAGTTTCATGAGTAAAGAGGGATGACTTGTCAGAAAAAAACCTGCAAATACAATCATAAGATTTCTGTATTAGAAAATGGAATATTTTCATATTTGAGTGGAAAGTGTGAGAAATGAGATGTTTGGTTTAAACATTGTGTGGTTGAGTTAACTGGAGAACTTGAAGGTAGAAAATGGAAATATATCTCTGGCGTTGAGAAGTGGCACCTGGGTACAGAATGTAAGGTAGAAGCATTCGTGTTTATGAGATTGCTCACAGCGGAGAAATATATTGTGAAGGAAAAAGGTCTGTGTTTGCACTCTCCTTGCACCTACACTGAAAAGGCAGACACTACTCTAGGGGCAGCATCACTCACTCATAGGGCTGCCAAGAGCCGGAGCTGACTTCACGGTGTGCAACAGACAGCCTGGGGAACGCCAATACTAGCAAGCGAGCTGAAGAGGGGTACGCAGCAAAAAATGTTCAAAATGGAAAATAAACCAAGTTAGGAAGAGAAAGAGGAAGAAAAGGATTTTGCTAAAAAGAGGGTGTGAATATAGTAAGTGCAATCCCTATTTTAGGAAGTGCATGAAATGAAGGAGTTGAAATAGTAGCTTGGATAGGAATGAAAAGCTAAGGAAATGTCTTGCATGGGGTTGCAGATGTTTAAAGCAAATCTGTGAATTTAGAAGAAGAAGCCAGTGGAGATGGACAGAGAGAAAGCATGTGTGCAGTCACTGATTTTTTTTACACAGTTCCACAGGAGTCTTCTAGAAAGAGATTGCTCCTTATCCATGCACTGCTATGCTCCGGGCCAGGCCTTCGGAATATCTGCTTATTACCTGAAGATATCAAGTTTCTGCATGTTCCAGAATCTCTAAGGCTATTCTAAACTGCATCTCCCTAAAGTCTGGCTGAGACTTTCCACTCCTCTGCTCAAAGGTACTTTACATTAAGACTGCTCAGTGTAGCTCTGCTCCCCAAATTGGCGTTTCATTTGGTTCCCACAGAACCTGTTACAGGAGAAACCCAGTTCTTCTTGCTGATGTAGTAAGTTACAGGTCAGCCAGTCTATTAGCCTGCAAGCAGGTTTTATTGGTGATATGTTCTCATGGAAGAGAATGGGCCTTGCTGAGGTGGGGGTGAAAGGCATGGGTCTAGGTGGCAAAAAGCAAGGGCAGCATTAGTTCCTTTGTCCTGAGGACTTACATAATTGGTGGGATGGGGTGAAGAAGTTACATATTGATTGATGAGTAAAGGTGGTGCCAGCTTCCCCCAGGGGGATGTGACTACCCAAACTTAGGTATGTGTGGGGGTTTGTTAATCTGAATCCTTATCTTGCTCCAGACTACGTTTGTTCATCTTGTTATAAATAGGTAGGTGACAGAAGGCAGTGAATTAAAGCTGAGGCAGTTAGCCAAAGTTATTTATGGGCTCTTTCTGTAAGCACGAGGGACTCCCTGGTAAAACAGATAGTGACCATAGGTGGGCAGTTAACCAAAGTTGTTTTATGGGCTTCTTCATTGGGCACTGTGCACATGCTCCCATCTTCCAGGCCTGGGGTGAATACAGTTTCAGGGCTTTCTTTCCCAGATAGTGGAAACAATACACAGAATTTCAGGGGCTCCCCTCCCCTCATGATAACATAGTATTTTTTGTGCTGTGGGAACAACTGGCAATATTATCAGACCAGACTCAGGACTGCTGAGTTAGTGGGTGATACATGTCTCCCTCCTCTTCCCTGCCTTGGTTTACTATCTATCCTACCTAATGAGACTAGTGTTTCAGCCACAGCATTTTCATCAGTGCGTCCTACACATATACTTCCATACTATTTTACTACCTCAGTATTTCTTGCTCTTCTTCTATCAATACATGTATTTTTAATAGATTTCATTTTTAGAGCAGTTTTAGGTTTACAAAAAAAGTGGCTTTTTTATTATTTTATTCTTGTTCAAGTACAGTTGTCTGCCTTTCCCCCCCACCTATCCACCCCACCCCAGCCATGACCACTTCCCTCCCCTGATTCTAACCTCCCTTGGTTTTGTCCATGTGTCCTTTATACTTGTTCCTGAAAACCCTTCACCCTTTTCCCTCCATTATCCCCTCCCACCTCCCCTCTGGTTACTGTCAGTTTGTTCTTAATTTCAATGTCTCTGGTTATATTTTGCTTGCTTGTTTGTTTTGTTGATTAGGGTCCACTTAAAGGTGAGATCATATGATATTTGTGTTTTATCACCTGGCATATTTCATTTAGCATAATGCTCTCCAGTTCCATCCATGCTGTTGCAAAGGATAGGAAATCCTTCTTTCTTTCTGCTGCATAGTATTCCATCGTGTAAATGTTTTTTGATCCATTCACTTACTGATGGGCACCTAGGTTGCTTCCAGCACTTGACTATTGTAAATTGTGCTGCTATGAACATTGGGGTGCATAAGTTCTCAATTATACCCTTATACCTTACATTAACAAGGTGCAGTTTTGCAGCTGATGAGCCAATATTGATACATTATTAAGTTCATAGTTTTACATTAGATTCACTCTTTGTATTCTTACAGAATAATATCACTGTCTTAAACATTTCCTGTCCAGCTATTCATTCATCCTTCCCTTCCCCACATGCCCCTGGTTTTCCTAGGAATAACTGAGTTTTATACCATTTCCATACTTTTGTCTTTTCCAGGATATTATATGGTTGGAGTCTTCAATATTGTAGCCTTTTCAGATTGGCTTCATTCACTTATCAACACGCACTTAAGTTTCCTCCATGTCTTTTTGTGTCTTGAAAGCTCATTTGTTTTAGCACAGTTAAGTAACATTCCATTGTCTGTATGTACAACACTTTGT
The DNA here is from genome assembly GCF_022682495.2 of Desmodus rotundus. Classification (NCBI taxonomy): domain Eukaryota; kingdom Metazoa; phylum Chordata; class Mammalia; order Chiroptera; family Phyllostomidae; genus Desmodus; species Desmodus rotundus. The sequence continues at coordinate 74,666,181 of NC_071388.1, read as the reverse complement.
TTATTCATTCACCTACTGACAGACATCTTGATTGCTTCCAACTATTGGCAATTATGAATAAATTATGAATAAATATTTACAAACATACATATTTGTGTGAAAGTTTCTGTTCATTTGGTTTTGTGGTATTTTGTTATGGTAGCCCTAAGAAACCAATACACAGTGTTTTTTTAAAATGAGAAGCTCAAACACTGTAAAATTTTCTGGTTGCTCTTAACACTGTTTGACAGATTAAGTAGAGCACAAAATCAAATTTCTACATTTTTAGCTCAAGTAATGGATTTAAATCCAGGGACTTTTTATAATGGTGTTGAAATATCTATTATCGCCTCTAGTCAAAAACAAAGAACTGAAAATCAAAAGCAAAGTAATCCTATAAGTTGCCAGTTTGTAATGACTGTTGAATTTGTAGCCAAACCATATTACTTTGTATAGATACAGCATTGTTTTTGGATAAACTAGGGTCCTAAAAACTAGAAAGGATATATTTAAATATCCGAATGGCATGAACTATTTTCTTATATTTCACCCAGCTCTCAAAACATCCCCTTGCCTGAAAACCATTTCTTCCCTTGTTTTAAAATCTTACTGCTCCACCCCTACTGCCATCTCTCTTTGACTGCCAAGGGAAAACTAGAATCGGATTCCGGTATGACAGGGGTAGAATTGGCAAGGCAGAGCGTGCCAGAGAGAAACGGCTTAGGCACTGAGCTAATCTCAGAATTTGCTAATTTTGTCAAGAAATGTGTGACTAAAATGAGAAATAAATTAAAGGAGTATGCCAGCAGCATATTTGAAAAATATTTAGTGACTGTTCTCCGTAGCCCTTACATCACTATCAGGGGATTCTGAACTCATTCTTACATTTCCAATTTGAAGATACTCACCTACTGGAAAAGTTCCCACACGTCTACTTGCCATTTGGAAAAAAATTACTATGGTGGAAATAACAAAGATAAAATGCCTGGAACCAAATTTTCTTTCTACCAAAATAATAAGTCAGATGGAATACTATATAACTTAAAAATGGCATATTGATTAGCACCATTGAGACCTGAAAGATGAATATTTCTTGACCCTTACCAAATTGGCTAAAAGGCTATTTGAAAAGGAGAGTGAATTCTTTTAAGATGAATCTGAGAGCAGCTCCAAATTATAATTACTGTTCCAGATGTGGTCCCATTACCAGAACAATTTAATTTAATTCATAAATCTCCTATATGTTTTAGAAAACCATATGAATTAGAAAGAGTTGGAAACAAATACCATTAAAACTAAATGTTTCAGGTCCCAGGCATAGGACATCCACTCCAGAATGAAGGGTAAGTTGCTGCACCCTCCCCTTCTACAACTAAGAGATGATATTTAGAGACCATCTTAGTAATTTCAAACAATATAAACTACATTTGGTGACCGAGTGAGAGCTGTTTACAGATCTCCTGAAAACCTGCAGCCTTTGAATTTGTTACCCCCACCAAAAAAAGGGGGGCTCTTTTTCATAGTCCAGGCTACCAAGCAAGAGCTCTGCCTCTGGGCCCTTAAGCTTTGACAGAAGCCAGAGGTGCTCAGAGATCTCTGGTGTGTAGGAGAGGGGTGTGTGGTGTCTGTGACGACGCCAGCAGGGCCCCTGTAGGTTTTGTTACAATTCTTCTTTATTAACTAGCCCTCCTTCTTGGCAAAATAGTTTTGGTTTCTTGAAGAACACTTATAGAGCCTGAACAACTTACGATGGTAATAGGTGACCATTTAAGCCAAACCTCTTATTATGAATTGGATGTTATTATATCCATGAAGACATAGACTTTAATAGTGTAAGATATCACTTCATTATAAAATGGAAGTAGTACGTATGGAATCGGGCCCACTCCTGAGCAGAAAGAGCTCATGGTTTGCACTGGAAATTCCCTCAAATTTCCCTCCAGCTCTAATTCTATTCTCCATTAACACAAACCAGTGGACCCATGAGGATTTTCTGAAACCAGTTGTCCAAAGTAGACATAAATTAAATTAATTAAGCCCAATGACTCTGCACAAAATTCTGTAATCACCCAGATGTGAGTGCTAGGACATTACAGCTCCACTGATGTAGAGAAGGTAATTAATTTCATTAGGAAGTGCTTCAAGCTGGCCATCTAATTATCCACTTTGCTTATAAGACCAAAAAAAAAAAAAGCCAGCAGTTAAATCTTCATTGGTCCACAGGCAATAACTAATGTTTTGGTTAGATGTTCGGCATTTCTAAGAAAGAATATTAGAAGATTGTTGACATGGTAGCTTGGGAAAAAAAGACTGTGTGGCTCTCTTAAATGGGCCTATTAAAAAAACAATATTTAGGTCATATGTGTGTGCTAACATTCAATAGGCTGTCATTATATGTAAGGATATTAATAATCAAATGGAAAGATGAGCACTCTGAGTGCTCATCAGCCCCGCTCGCAGCGCGTGCTCGCTGAGCTCCTGGAAAAGTGGACCTGGCAATAGAGACAGTCTTTGCAGAAGCCCACACAATGGGCTTGCCCTCATGATCCAATCTATTGCTAATACTTAATGCAAGAATTTTCCTTTAAAACCATCAACAATGTAGACCTTCAAATTATAGTTTTGGAAAAGCCAAATAGTTACTTGATGGCAGGTTGATTACATTGGAACCCTAGCCACAAAGTTCGGAACAAAATTTGTCTTCTCTAAAACAGCAACTTACTCTCCCTATGGAATTGCATTTCTTATCTGTCATTTTTCTCATATCACTACTAACTGTAGACCAACAAAATGCTTTATATGTAATTATGGTATCACATACAACATTGATTCTAACTCAACAACTCTCCAGTTGCTTAATTATTAGTAAGAAGTTAAGCAATGCCCTTATGCCCAAGGTCTCATAATGTACCCCATCACAGAGAGTGGGTGACCTCAGAGCAAGATGGAATGGTGTATTATTACTTAATGTATTAACCATGATAGTACTGTAATACAGAGTGTTGTAAGCTCTAAGCCAGTAACCTACTATATGTGATGCTGTTTCCCACAATTCTAATAGAATCAAGTGGTATAAGTAGGGATCACAATTTTCATTATATCCTAAAGATTTCCTTACAATAGTTCCTTTCAATCTCACTCTTCTCAAACCTGCTCCTTAAGAAATTTGATGCTCCACCAAGATACACAGCAGTGGTTTCACTGATTGGGAGTTAAAGACTCATCTGAGGTTACTGGGTTCTCCATGCCAACTGAGTAAAACAGGAGGGAAAATTAAGTTATTGTATTGTTTAGTCTAATTATTCATTTTGCATATAAGGACATATATGTGTTTTAACACAATGGGGACAGAAAGCAGTATGTATGAAACCCAAGTGGTCCCTAGGACTTCTCCTTGTACAAACCTGTACAGTTTTATAGTTTGATAGAACATTATATTAACACTAAACAGGCAGAACTGCAAAGAGGCAGATCCCTCATGATACAGCTGTGTTGTTGGCTTCAGCCAACGTGTAAAAAGGAACATAGTAGGAGAGAGAAATGTGAACATGAGTATAAGCAGAGAGCAGATAGGAAAACGTTTGCATGTGCACCCAAGATTTCAGCAACACAAACACATTCTTGCATATTTTATGCTCCTTCTATTTACTGACTACATTTTCTTTAGCCTTTATGGTTTTTAGTGTGAACCCTTAGTCTTCCTGCCTCTGTACTTCTTCTCTCAATAAATAAATTTTGAAAAATCAATTTTTGTATTACCACATAGTGATCATTTCATACGATCCATTTATTTAAGTATTTTGTAGATTTTTCTCTATAATACATTCTTTCTCATACAATGTTTCCTGAAAGAAGATAGCATTTATTTTTTAAAGATTTTATTTATTTATTTTTAGAGAGAGGGAGAAAGAGAGGGAAACATCTATTTGTGGTTGACCTTCAAGCGCCCCCTACTGGGGACCTGGCCCACAACCCAAGCATGTACCCTGACTGGGAATTGAACCAGCAATCCTTTGGGTCACAGCCCGGTGCTCAATCCACTGAGCAGCACCAGACAGGGTGAAGATAGCATTTAATATTTATTTTGTATCCCCAATATTATACACAAAATTGATGTTTATAAATGCTGGTCAAAATTGAATAAATTAATAAAAAACTATTTTGTAGATTCAGAAAGTTATTAAAATATATGAAAGAGGTAAGGCCTATATTAGAAAGTGTCCAGATACAAATCTTAGTTGCTTTTGATTTTCCATAAAAATGGTGCCATGTTGATACAATTACAGAGTACTCACTTTTTTTTCAAATAATCAACTATATGAACATTTGCCCTTATAATGATAAATGATTTATCAATTGAATTATATCCAAGTAACTGATTTCATTTCAACAACTGTTTTTCCAACATCACTGACAGAGCTTTTAGGTTTACAACTCTCAAAAAACTGACATACTGGTGAGGAACAAATAATTTATCCCGAAATTGTAAGGCTTTAAGCTTCTAGTTTCTTTGCTGTATTTATTTATTTATTTTTATTTTGCTTTAGTGTAAAGTGGCATGCATAGATTCTATCAAACCAAAAACAATTTTTATTGGTAATTACTAATATGTCTGACTTTCTTCTTTTCTTTCTTTCTTTCTTTCTCTCTTTCTTTCTTTCAGAAGAGTAGGGCTGCTATGTGACTATGCAACTTTAACTGGTTCACCCACTCACCACTGAAGAGAGACTACGTGGATGCAATCTCTGAGCCTAGCATCGCATTAGTACACACTAAAAACATATAGGGTACCGGAAATAAATTTCAGTCCTTCCACTTCCTAATCAATCACTGTCTGCTAGGAGAAATGTAAAGAGTAATTACAACAAGCACTGCAAATAAAGTATGCTTAAAAAATTCTAAAATTACAAGGCAACTCTTTGAATACAATATGCTAAATTTAATAAGCTCATGCATTAAATTTTTAAGATTAAATATTATGTTATTAAAAGACAAGCACTTTTTTCATTGTGATAAAATCTCCAGAAACTAATCTAGTTTCTAACTTTTAAAGGGACTCAATATATTTTTGGTGAATTAATGAATATGAATGAGCACAATAGCAAAATTAAATAAAAGTTGAGTCATTTTTACTGAATTTTTACATATTGAACAGTTCATAACATTATTAGAACACACAATCTCATCTATAATTTATACCTTTTTAAAAGTTTAATGATAAATCTGCACCTATTCAAATTCTGTCATCATTATAATACTTTTCTTATTCTTCTGGATTTCTGATAAAATAATCAATTAGACTTTTAAAACTTGAGATAAATCTTGATTTTTTGTAGTCCACCTAAGAAAATGGTATAATTACTGTCAGGTACTTACTTTATTCACTTTTCCAATTAATCAATCAATAAAAAACTAATTAGTATTTTAAAATATTGAGCCTGTGTTCTAAAGTCATGGTAATAATTACGGTGAAAAAAATAAATTATTTGCAAATAAAAGTTTTAATTTTGGAGGGCTTTTGAAACATTTAAGCAATTTGTATTTGCTTTGCATGAGGCATCTCAGAACACAGATAACAACAGTCTGTTTCGTGGCCTCCGTAAACAGGAGCGAATCCTCAGTGCAGTTTTTCCGAGGCCGAGATGCTAACAATCCTAGGGTAACGTTGATAAGTGATTAGCTAGGACTGCTGAAGTCTGAGACTAATAATTACTCTTCCTATGTCTTCTATGGCTTTATCTTCTGAAGCCTGCAATTTATTAACCAAAATAATTAGTCTCAGTCAAACTTTAAACCCTGGCTTTGCTCCTAATGACTTAATTTATATTGTACTTAGCTTTAACTGCTATTTACTAGGAGCAGTTCATAATTATTCTTTTCAGTGACATATTTTGTCTATCAGTACATCCTTTAACATCAGCCATTCACATTTCTTTCCAGACGAACACAGAGTAAAGATTGAGAACATTTTCTTATTTTCAGACTTAAAAAAAAGTACAAATAAGAAAGAATTAAAATTATGTTATAAACCAGTATGTACATTATTCTCTAATTCATGTTTTCTATGAAGGCACTTTCATTTCCATCTAAACATTTAAGATTCTGATGTCTGATAGTGCATCCATAAATGAAGAAAAAAATAGTGTGAGTCCAAGCTGCTGTTACTATTTCCTTTGTTACCAACGCAGCACTATTGAAATAGAAATTCTCTTTCTGTCTCCTTTCACTGGTTCTGCAGCAATACTAAATTTTAAATGTTCCAGGTCGTCAGTATTTATTACCACAAAGGAAGTGTGGCTTGCAGGTTGGACACCCTGTTTTAACTCACATGTTAAACTAAAAGGTAACAGCTGATGGAGGTGTCAGAAATGGTTCCACCACATATTTTATTTGAGCAATACATTTATCATTATTGCTCATAGCAGAGCTATGAAAATTGAAAGCTTCCCCCCGGAGCAGGCCCCAGATTTCTCCAGTTTCCTTGACTTTTAAGTAGCTATGCAGTAGATATAAAGAATGAGAAACTGTGAATTCTTTTGATGCTAGTAGTGAAAAGAACTCACACTGAACTGTCAAAAATACTTGACCTTAAATGTACATATATTGTCTAACAACTTAAATTACATTATCTTATAAAAGCATACTATTTTATGTCTTATAAAATATAACTTGATATATTTGAAATCAAACTTAAGTGTATAACTTTGCTGCAATATCTGATCTCAGTCTACATCAAATTTTCAAAGATGAAATAAAGAAAGAATATAATGAGGAAAGTACCTGCAGACTATGACGGTGCTGCGGATCACATACAGGACTGAATCGTAGCGTGTTAATGTTTGAATTGCAGGTTCATGCCAGCAAAGGTGTATCATCTGGTAAGTTTGAGCTGCGTGAACTCAAATATAGTCTTTAAGACTGAGTGTCCTCTTCATGCCATTATTCTGAATTACATAATTACTCCATCAAATACACGTTGACTATGCAAAGTGGGTACGAGCAGCTTTCTTGTGTGTAGGTAGAATCCCTAGGAAATTCAGTAATTTTAGCGTTAGACTTCTAATGAACTGTGGATATGCCCAAATAGGAAAGAGTGTCATGCCAAGCTCTATTCAGAATTTCAGAAGAAAAAATCAGTGAAAAACATAAGGTATGCTGGCAACTCTATTTGCCCCACCAGACCCACTCTCCACTCTGTGCCACAACGAGCTGACCTATTGCAACACGTTATCAGATGCCCTATGCCTTCCACTGCCTGCTGGGGGGCCCCGGGGAATTGTGAATGGAGGGAGGAGAGCATGGTCAGGGCTCCCTGACTCCCTTTCTTTGAAGTTAACTCAGCTTTACTGCACCTCTTGAAAAGATGGCACCACTGAGCTAAAAATGGCCTATTCTACACCATTCCTTCTGGTTCTAAAATCCCCTCCTGCCTCACATCACCTTTGTACAGAAGGGGGGTAACCTCCTGGTAGGAAGGTTCTGTGACTTTGCACTAACCTTTGTGGTTTTCTCAGAATCTAGCCATTTCTATTTAATTCACCACTTTATTTATAAACTGTCTTTAAATTATCGAATTCAAGTGTGCCATCCATTTTCTGTTGTTTAATACAGGAATTTATACCAGGAGTGTCCTAGGAAACTTACCCTCGAAATGGGTTTATGAGATTTTGTTGTTCATATACCTCAGATGCTCACAGATAGCCTCCATTCCGGGGGAAAAAATGGGATACAAGTAACCTGTGGAGTGTGGTGGCATCGTATTTGCTCAAATCATCACTGGTAGTAACACGTGAATAAAATCCGGTTGGAGGAAGCAACTTTGGGAGATTAAATGCTTGGACACGATGCTGCTGTGACAAAAACCGGGGTTTTGAACTTCAGAAGAGTCATGTGGATTCCGCTAAGGGCCCTAGAGAATTAAGAAAGGGCAAAGAGAAATTTAGGACGATGAACGTGAAACTAAGAATATATGTGTTTGAAAAAAACAAAATGGCTCTGTGGCAGCTTTCGTGAAGTTACCTCCGCCAGGCACAGGGCGCACATGACTGAGAACCATGCCCCGAAATTCACAGTGAGGGCTGGAGTTTCAGCAGCAATCAAATGCTCAGCGCGCCGGGTCTTTCAGCTAACGACACTAGTGGGGAAGGAGCAGGCCCCTGAGACACGAAGTGGGGATATCTAACAGACGTGAATGAGTCTGAAGACGTTGAAACTTTATATTCTTCTAAGCCTTCCTCCCTCTGAAAAACAAAAAAAAGTCAGTCCCTCCTCAATAGTTGGTTACATCTGGGTCAATTAGCCTCATTAAATGATTAAATTATCTCTAGAAGTATTTCCTCCTCCTTTCCTTACTTCCAGATCTGTAACAAGGCTTATATCTCAGCACAGTACAGACAGTGAGCACAAACAAGGTCCAATCAAGAAGGAGGTAGTATATCCGGGTACAACACAAAGCGAGTTAAAATCCTTGACAAATCTAAATAGCTGGGAGTCTGGGGAGCATGCATGGGAGTTGGCTCTAAGTGTCTTAGGCTCCACGATCACAGTGGCAATAAGCGATTCCAGAGTGGCAGAGTGCCGGCGGAGGCATTCAACCTCCAGGGAGAAGGAGTGTGCCGTTACACAGTAAGTCATATGGAGAAAGTGACTGCCACAGTGGTGTGCTTCATAGGAATCTGTGCTTATTGCTAGTTACTCATAACCTCAGAAATAAAATAAGTTGATCCCTAGAATTCCACTCAAGTGGTTCTTAACATGTATGGGACAATAAATTCTATATTTGCCAGGGGAAAATTGACCCAAATTGGCTTTTTGAATATTCACAGCTTAGTTATTATCCCTAAGTCAGGACAAGACAACTCCCTCCCCCATGATAAAGGTTGAGGCTGAGTAGTTTGAACAAGAAACGTGCATTTGGTTCCCAAATGGACCCATTACCATTTACCAGTGTGATTTTAGGAAGAGAAATAGTATTTCATACTTTATTAGTTACTGACTCTGAATTCAGGCATATCCTCAGGGATTCGAGTACCATCATGTTCCACTACTCTGAGTAAGCCTCGAGTTCTTCTAGCAAGGATTTGAGAACATACAGTGGAACAAGAATACAGTTGAACCTCCAACAACGTGGGGATTAATCCCCAATGTTGGGGCGCTAATCCCCACCAAGTCAAAAACCCACATAGAACATTTGATTCTCCAAACACTCAGTTGTCCCTTGATAGCCACAGGGCATTGGTTCCAGGACCCCTTGCGGATATCAAAATCTATGGATGCTCAAGTCCCTTATGTAAAATGGGGTAGATCGATGCATGTAGTTGGCTCTCTATATCCACAACTTCCCAACCACAGATTGAAAATATTGTTTTTGAAAATAATATTTTCAATCTGTGGTTGGATGAATCTAAAGATGCAAGACCCAGGGACAAGGAGGGCTGCCTGTACATTTATTGAAAAAAATCCTCATTTAAATGGAACCACACAAATCAAACCCATGTTGTTCAAGGGTTAACTGTCTACTTCACAGGCAGAATTCTTACTTTAGTTACCTGCTGTATGGAACAAGAGCTATTATGGGAGGAAGGACCAAGGGAAATCCTCTCTATCTCTTTCCTCCCTGAAGATAGTAAACCAAACTACCATCCCTGGGAGAATTACAAAGACTGGTGCCGCCATCTTTGCATTATGCAATCATCGTGATTCCTAGCACAGCACAAATGAACTAGCCTGTCTGGCCAGTGCAAAAGCTTGATGGGTCACGGTGAATGACGCCATCAAAAACTTTGTTTCTGCCCTGGCTGGTGTGAACTGAGTGCTGACCTTCAAACCAAAGGGTCACTGGCTCGATTCCCAGTCAGGGCACATGCCTGGGTTGCGGGCCAGGTTCCCCAGTAGGGGTGCGTGAGAGGCAAACACACATTGATGTTTCTCTCCTTCTCTTTCTCTTTCCTTTCCCTCTCTCTAAAAATAAATAAAATCTTTAAACAAACAAACAAACAAATAAACAAAACTTTAGTGCTGATGCCCATCCCAGCTGTGGCTCCAAATCAGGTATCTTTACAGATACAGAATAGCTTTTAGCTGCCATGTAGGAAATAATTTACTTTATATTAAAGTCAGAAAGCAAAATCATAAGCAGTTTGCATTTACATGTTGGAGATAACTGTGTAACTTTGCTGTTTTGCAGCAGAGTTATATCAACCCCAGCTTTCTTTCACAATATATAGAGACTTTGTTCATTTGCTGATTAGCCAGCACCCAGGACAACTTAGTAAGACAAATCTGTGCCATAAAGTACGAACATAACTGCATGTGTTCATGAGTCTGCCCTGTCTGTTCAGTTCCCAGAAGTCCAATAGATTGGGTCATGTCAACAATAGTCTTTCTAACTAAAAGATCAGACTAGACTCAAGAATAAGCGCATTGTTTTTATGGATACATATAGATTTTAGAGGCAGAGCATCTCACATTTGGGAGAGCTGCTTGTACTGTTATCAGGCACCCAGTTTGCCAGTTTTGAATGTGGTCTACAGCAAGAAATTTTACTTTATCAGGCTTAGGTTGTAGAATAATTGTGCGACTATTGGGCATAATGACTCAGTAGTTCACATGGTTTAGGAATTGTCTGTGGCATACAGATGCTGAAAGAAGTTTCTAGTAAACCCCAGAAAGAAAATGAGTAAAATCCCTAGGGTTTTTTAAACAAACCATGTCCTCCTCTTTTGGCAACTCTTCCACATTTGCAAAGAAGCTCCTGGCTGGTGACTGGGCCTTTGCACAGACTGAATAGCTGAAGGTGAGACCTCTAATGACCACATGAACCAGGCAGCCCATGTGATGATGACCCAACACACCTTAGCATGAGGTGTTCACAGCAGCATTCCCTAAAAGGACAGGTGAGATACATAAGACAAAGCTCTGGCAGGTCCTGAAGACATGTATAAACTTCTCAAGCAGGTAACTAAGACTCTTGTGGCACCTGTTCCTACCTTTTCATTGCGTCTCTCTCAGCCCACAACTGTGGTCTCACAGAAAGCTCCCGATGACAGTTTAATAAAAGGGGAAAAGGGGTGGGCCTTATTTCTGAATGACCTACTTAGTACACTAGAAACAGAGGTATATGGCTAGTGCTCTACACCCCACTCAGAAATGGGCCTGAAGGCAGTGGAGTGGCAAATCGTCCATATGGAAGTGGCCTTCCACATTGTGGGAAGAAAAATAGTCCCTCATGGGCCTGCTGGAATGGAACTTTTAACAAAATTGCAAAGTCAATAACAAAGAACTCCAGAGAAAGACAGCTTAAAAATTTCTGGAGTTGTAAGAATGTTCATAATTTGAAAGAAATTAGCTCCTATGAAAAATAAAACCACTCCCTTATTCTTAAGTAAAACAAAAAGCAAATGTTTCCAAAAATGTAGAGAAAATGAAAAATTAAGTCATTTCTTATTAAAAATTTGCAGTCAATGATAGTCAGGCCTTGACCATCATTGATGGTCCATCATAATGATTTTTTCACTTTGTTTTTTATATTTCTTGTTTTGAAGGCAGCAATTCTCAGCACTTGCTTAAATTTACATCAGTGCAATAATATAATGAATTGCATTCTTGGTCATATAGGAATATAATGATATTTTTTTTGCATTTTTGGAAATGCTAGGAAGCAGTCTTAAATGTTAAATTATTGAATAGGCTGTGGCGGTTACCAGGCAGAGGCAGGAATTCAAGGTTTGAGTAAGCCCACCTTAACATTCTGAGATTTGCTATTTAATGGATCCTGGTAATTGCTCAGGGCTAGTTCCAAGGTCACATCAAGGTTCTGGAGCTCAGGATTATTTCAACAGGCCGGCAGTTACAACACCCTTTACTTAGTGATTTAAATAACCTAAGTTTTGCAAAGGCCTATACCACCTTCAGTACATTTTAGCATTTATCCCCTATAATTAATAATTTTATAATTAAGTGGCTTAATTTCTTTCTCTGATTATGTTAAGGACTTAAGTATCTCTAAGGTCTAACAACATTGACCTGTGATCTGCATTCATATACAATGATAAGAAAACATTATTTAACCAATTAAAAATCAAGACCACTTAAAGGGGAACATATCTATCCATAAACAATTATTTCAAAATATCCTCTTTCCCTTATGAATCCAACAGAAAAACCCTACTTTTGTTTTATAAAAAGGCATAAGTTAAGCATGGGGGGAAGCTGTCCTTGCCCTTTTCAATTCACTTTCGACATACTCTTAAAGAACAAAAAATCCATTCTTACTGTGGGTTACATGGATGTTTTCATTCATTCACAAATATTATTTGACTTGAACTGTGCATACGCAGTTGGATAGCAGTTGGGCAAGGCAGGAACACAAGAGAGATGACACAAAGCCTGCTTCTGCCCTTGAACCTTCTACGACCTAGATCAGACTGGCTGGATGCCTGCCGTGAGGTAAATCTCTAGCCTCCAAGCAATTAAATCCCTCAAGCACATGCGTTCACAGGTATACACACAGAATTTAGCTCTGTTCTCCTTCAGGTGAGAACAACCAAAATACTCTCTAGCCCTTGAGCTCAACACAATTTCCTGGGCTTCTGTACATATAACCGCAGATAATCTTGACCTGCAATGCTAAAGATCACTTTATATGAGGTTTCTCTGACCCTTCACTTATCAGGAATGGATTTTGGAAGTCTTGCTGTTATCCAGTGTCAACATAAGAAACACCCAAACCTGTAAGAATTTTTACAAGTTTATTTGAGCCAAACTGATCACAACTGCCAGGAAGCAGAAATCTCAATGAACTGAAACAATGCTTCAGAGAATGGCAGTTTAACACCTTATTTCATACATCAGAATCAAAGGAGAAGATGCAAGGGGGTTACATAAAATCCACTGATGAGAGAATAGGGACGTGGGAGGGGAAAAGTGAGGGGGGCACCTCTGGGACTGGACAAACGGTAAAATGATAGACACACACTGCTTTTACATGAGTGGGTAAAGGGTAGTTAGTCAATAATTAACATGAGGGCAATAACAATGAGGGGATCTGTGGTCTCCCCCCTGTGCTTTGAGGGGTCTGGAAAGAGGAAATTTGACTTTCCAAAGGCATGTTATCATAGATGCAAAAGGACAGGCTCAGTTAAGGTAAAGATTGACCTTTATTAGGGTAAAATACTGGCCTAGGGCATAACTACCTGCCTTGAACTGCTTTTAGTTAATAAGTTTTAATTTCAGACCATCCTTTGTGGTTACTGTAGGTCTCTGGTTGTGTAAGGCTGCCACGCAGGCCTCCCCGGAGTTTGTTGGGTCTTGTACGTGGCCCCTTTTCTTTCACACTAGTTTTGTACTTAGAGAAAAGTTTAACCACCGCTCAATAATAAGAAAATGAAGGAGAGCTTTAAAAGTGTTTAATATATTAGCAGCTAAAAAATGATTCCATATTAAATTAGTTTAAATTAAACATACTCTGTGATTAGGAATTTGGATGAATTATGTATCATTGGGAATATCTTCAGAGTTCAAGGTCATCTAATCAGATTCCTAAGGGTTCTTCAGTAAATAGCATCAGGTGCCACAAATTTGCCATGAGAAAATGTTTTTATTTAGCACATTTTTATCATCAAAAATTGAACTTAAAGGCTTTACATTTAAGTGATTTAGTTTTAGAACGTGGTTCTTTTAGAAGTCATCAATCTGATACTTGCATCAGAAACTTACACCAGATTGTTCATAGTGGTGAAATAACATGCTTAGGCCATTTGATGCAGGGTGTTAAACAGCATTTTTGACAGACGTAGGCAGGCCTAGGAGGAATGGCAAATCACCAGGCAGGAAAACTGTACCGTGGGAAAGTGTAGCCTGGGAAAATGCCTGCCTGGGAAACTGCCTGCCGACCCCACCCAGGACAAACAGATGCCCAGCTAAGAGTGGGGTCTGGGGTCGGCCTTCGTGGCATAACAGGATGCAGCTTTACCTTGAGCCTGACAAGATGCACGAAGAACAATCGTCAGCAGAAACGGCACCCAGCAACCAGCTCTAGAGAATCAGACTCGGACACCCCAACCAGTTAACCTTCGTGGGTTTTTGCGCTTAAAAACCCTGCCCTAAGAACAACCAAAGGAGTCTTAACCTCCCTAGGTTGGCTCCACTTTTCCCCATGAGTCTTAACTTTCCATGGTTGGCTCCACTTTCTCCACTTTCCCTTGCAAGTCCCAACCTCCCTTGCTTGGCTCCATTTTCCCCTCTTATTCCCCGCTAATAAACCCCGCTAATAAACCCTGTTCCTTGGCTCACTGTGTCCATCTAGTTTCTTGAGCTACTCTGACCTAACAACTTTTAGGGTACTTCTGAAGTTTACTGTGGTGGGCACATGGAGATTATAAGAACTCAGATCATTCCATTCCCAGGGATTAAAATAAAATGCTATAAGGATTTAAATACCAAAATCTTACATGGTTGGTCAGATGCAGAGAATAAATTACTAAAATACAATAGAACTATTGAAATTATTAACCTCAAATTCTCATATAATTCCTTCACAGGATAATATATTCATCCAAATAATAAAATATTCTTTATAAATACATTTTTAAATTGCATAGGCAATTTACATATGCCTTTAATGTATGAAATGGCTAAATTATTCAATGTATATCACATTAATAAATATTAGAAACTTTTTAAAAATCTCCTGATATATGCTATGAATCTCTACATATTCCCAACGTATGAATCATACTATATTACTATGAATTCTAAAATTTGTAAAAACAGAAGTGGACCATCTCTGAAACTGCCACTTATTTTCAGATACTTAGTAAATATAACCAGCTGTGATTTGGGGACCACAAACGTAGACGTAACACCTTTTTTCCTTCTCTTTCATTCTTCTGTGTATCTCTATGTTCAATAGATACAAAGATATGTCTCAAAATTATTTGTAATATAACTATAATGTTCCACAAAACTTCTTCCATAATGTTCTAGTGTTATTATCCATATTTGGAAGGAATAGATATTGAGGAGAAAAAGATGTATTTACTTAACTATAGGGCATTTTTTGCTTCTGGAACTTCCACACAGAGATGATAAAAAATATACAGCAACAACACAAAGGCCCCACTTCTGAGGATCTGAGATAAGTGTTAGAAAAATACAGGGTCTGACACAAATAATATCCCTGTTTTATTATAAAATCTTTTATTACAAAATCATAAGCATGTAATTCTGTATCATAGCAATATCACACTCAGGCACACCATACGACATTTCAGGTGAAATGCTGAAATTAAAACTATGAATTATTACACCCGTGTTATCACCCTACCAACCACACTTAAGAAGGCATTACTTCTGTCGGACTCTGTATTTTAAAGGATGTAAAGGAACTATTAAAAATATGCTTTAATGGATTGATAATCCTGACTTGGTGAATTTAGGGAGAAAATATAAACTTTTGTTAGTAAAAAAAACTCAGGATATTTTAAATTAAAAGTTTTTAAATTCTTTTTATTAAAAAAGAAAAGGTAAACAATATACTGAAAGAGTAGGAATGGGAACAGAAAGAAGCTAAGTTAAAAAATATATATTAATGAGGCCAACATATGTAAAACAAGTATGTGTCATATATAAATTCTCACGATATTAATTTTCTGGTATATTTTTAAAACCAATTGAAATAGGAATCTCCAGCTGTCCTTCCCCAAAGTTTAGCTGCCTTGCCCTCGCCCGGCCACGGCTGACGCCATTGCCCATCCACTGTTAACGCGGTGCGTGGTCACACAGAAGCACCAAAAGATCTCCTGAGGAAACCCCTGCACCCCACACATTCTCCTGTCTACTCCAATTTTGCGAGGTCCACCCAAACACTTCTTTGCAGTTAATAAGTTTTGAAAGTACAGGAGCTCCTGTTCTGCTCCCTGGTTCAGTGTCAGGAGGAGCTCAAAGCAGTTCGATGCCATGTAATTAAGCATCCAGTTCAGTGGAATTCTTTGTCCCCTGGTTGACAGTGTTATCTCCCTGAACACCAAGATCCTCAAAAAACCCTAAATTTTCAGACACGGAAAGGATGTTGATAGGAGCCAATCCTTTTTCTGACATCCAGAGACTGGATTCTACATATTTGAGGATTAAGGGATGTACCATAAGAAACAAACTGTTAGTTCAGTATATGTATAACCTCCTAGACATCATTGTCCTACCCCTGAAGGGTGTTGTCCCTGAACTAGTACCTTAGCTAAGCCTTTAGCCGTTCATCCCATCATGCTACTAGGTCAGTTGTATGAGACTAGTAGACTCTATGGTTATATTTTTTATTTTTGAGGTACCTTTACCATCAAATGGGCACCTTGGTCTGAGGCAACATCCTATGGGATAACATGTTTACAAATCAGACATTCTAAAAGCACTTAGATGGTTGGTGTTGAGGATACTGTGAATAAAGCCTATATGTAGTAAAAATATTGATTGTAATAAAAAAATTGCTGCCTCATCCGGGAGAAAAGGGGTCTAATGTAAGTACTCTGTGATTGGTAACTAGTTGGTCTTCTCAAGGGATCATGCCATATCTAGCGCTTAGTATAAATTTCTGCAGCTGACAGACCAGACATTCAGAAGCAGTAGCTAGTAAACCCTGATAAGAGGTGAACTTTGCTATTGAGTCCATGCGAAGCCTCCGTCTCTGCCACCAGGGCCAATCTATGGGTCTATCATACGATTTTGTGCTGGCATGTTAGGAATCTGTTCCAAAAGCTTTACCTCTCTTTCAGTTAGTTATAGGAATGCCCCATGAGGCTAGAGGTAACAGCTGAAGTGCAAAAGTGGTAAATGACATGCAATTATGGGATTCTGGTTCACTTACTCATTTTGTATTTTGTGGCCCTAACCTGGTCCAGGCTCAAATGTACCATTTCTATTACTCAAAGGGTTGTTGTACTTATACCCCAACTTATGACCCCGTGGATCTGACACTATCCAGGTTATTCCAGGCAACAGTGATTGAAGTGATCACCTGCTTACACTAAATCTACCAGATCTGTCTGGCCTCTGCATAGTCTAGAAGGTGATCCAGACAGGGAAATGATGAGGACCATACCACCTATGACTTTATTAAATTATTGGTACAGATTCTGAAATTTACTTTGTATATTGTAAGAGATGGAGCTCCAGTTTAATTTTCTTCTAGTTGTTTTCACAGAAACTATTTGTCACTGAATTTATATATCATCTTAGACATACATAAAATCATCATGTATACTGGAATCTATGAATTATCTTCCACTGATTTATTCTTATACTAATAACATATAAATTTAATTATAATAGCTTTCTGAAATCTGGTGTGTCCTAAGTCATTATTTTCATTGATAATGAAATTTATTGGGTACTCAAAAGCATATGGTTTTGCAGAACATTTTGAGGTTATCTTATCTAATGTATATCTTCCCAAACACTGCTTGTATTCTGAAATATTAGTTATAGGACATGTAAATTTTATATGACATTAAAGCTTGTCATCGAAGAACATGATTGTATTTCCTTTTGACATCTTTCTATTAAGGTTAAAATGTTTTCTCTTGAGTCTCACAGATTCCTTGGTAAAGTTATCCCTAAAGAGTCCATGGTTTGAGTATTCATATAAAAGAAACTTGTCATCATTAGGTCTTTATTTTCAGTATCAAAGATGTCTATTGTTTTTATTAGGAATGATTTTTTAATTTAGTCAAATGCTGTTCAGCATATATTTATATAATGTTTTTTCTCCTTTAATTGGTTATGTATAGATTACTGATAGATTTGCTATTTTTGAATCATTTTTGATTTTAAAAAATTATAGGTCTATAATTTTTGGCTACATTACTAGATTCTATTTGTTAAAATTATACCTTTGCAATTATATCCATAAGAAAGATAGATTTATATTTCTGTTGTTATTAATTCTTAATTTTAAAATTTTGCTATTTAATGAAATTTTCTCTTTTCTCATGTTCCAGAATATTTGATATAATATAGGAATTGCCTGATCTTTTAAAGCTATGTAGAATTCATCTGTGAGCTTATTCTTAAGTGGAGCCTTTCTTTATTAATGCTAAATTTGAGTACTTTTTTGAACTTTTTTGTGTTTTTTGGCCTATTCAGATTTTCTTCCCTGTCTCAGATCAACTAATTCATAATTGGATTCAAAACTCTTCAACTTCCTCCTTATTCATTTTTATTACTATACTCATAATGATTATAATTATATTTGATTTCTTTCTTTAATCCTACTACTTTATATTGTTATTTTCCTTTGTTTCCTATAATTCAGCATAGCAAAATATCTGCTTTACTGCCTTTTCCTTTATATGATATTTTTCTCTTTTGGTAACTTCATGTTTTAACTTTATTAATTTCCAGAACCTGTATTTTATGGCTTATTGTTGTTTTGCTTTCTAATTAATAATGTTAAATGTTTGACTCATTTATTTTCAATCTTTTTAATACAAAGATAAAAATTTACATACAAAAACTTGCACACATTTAATGTATACCATTTAATAAATCTAGACACATGCATATAATATTGAACCTTTTACTGTAACCTACAAATGTCTCTCATTTTCAGTCATCACACCCATCTCTTTCCGATTTTCATCAAGTATCTCAGACAGGAAGCTCTTCTTGATCTTAAAATAGATAACTGATTTCTCAGTTGTGACTATTCTTTATTTTAGTTTATTTATTGTTATTTTAGTTTTATAGTGATGTAATTTTAGTTTAGTGAAATTTATTAAATTTCTTCAACAAGAGCAATTCTAGTGGTTCAGCTTTATCTTCTTCCTTCAAGTTAATAGCTTCCCATAAATAACTGGGAATTTTTCTTTGCCTGATTGTTGGGAGATAAATCTCCATAAATATCTCAAATATTTGTACTGTCTGGTTTTTCTAAGTGAAGGAATTTACAGCCAAGTTAAGGAACGTTTATATAAAAAGATATTCTAACACAGTAAAGTTAGAGATGTTTCAGATTAATAAATAATAATACATCTCTCTCTCTCTCTCCCCACCCCCAGAAGAAGATAGAAAACAGTCCCTGGTAGCACTGTTTACGATTAAAGTATTTGAACCTCGGATTCCTCTGCAATGTGTGCGTGTAAATATACAAATATATAATACAACAACATATGATATGTAAATATGAATGTATAACTGTGGTAGACTAACTTGTTAGCTTGCAAGTAGGATAAAATCTCAGACGTTTCCGTTTCTGACTTAAAACTGATCGATTCTGTGTGCTTCCTTTACATACCAACAGGTTAGTTTTTAGTATCACTCAGGAAATATTATGCCAGAAAAAGTCTCTTTCCTTTTAAACTAGCAAAAAATGTTCCAGCACTTGTTATCCTTCTGTGAAGGCAAAGGGAAGAGTCTGCACTGTTCCCAGGAGATTCTCAGCACTGGTAACACATTCTCTCAGCTACAGGCTCAGCAGCGACTCCGCCCTCCAGTGCAGACTACTATCAGTTGACAAGCAGGCTCAGGAGAACTTGCTAGTAACCACAGCAAGAAATTAAATGCGAATTAGGCCGTTCAGGCAATTACAGCGTATGGATTTCTTCCCAAGATTAGTACAAGAAGAAGCGGCTTTTCCCCACCTATCTACTATTAATCCCTTGCCTAGACCTATGAAGAATATGCCTGAGCTCTGCTGAAATGCTCTTGGGCTTGTACCTCCAGAAAAGACTTAGGATTGAGAGTAATAAGGGATGTGTAATCAGGTCATCACTTCTCTAGAATCCCTATACTTTCTGAGAATTCAATTCAAGAGTTAAAATAATTCAACCAAGTCATACTAGTGTTCTTATTTTTTTAATTTAATGAAACTAATAACTAACTTAATCAAGAAATTGCCTATAATGAGACAGTGAGGAAAATGCCATATAAAATGCAGTAAAAACTGAGGCACATAAAAGTAACAACACTCCCTCTGAAACATGAGAACTGGGTTTTTATTTTTGTCAGACTCTAGAGTCTTTGATCAAAATTATAAAAACTTCGTGCTGGTAAATTAGCCTCAAGAAGGATTCTTTTATATAAAGCAATGAGAATATGTGAAAAATTACAGTAAACAGTAAGAAACATAACTATAAAAATAAAAGACCAGCTAAAGAAGACTCATATCTAATTTAGCAAAATCATATGTACAATATCGCAAAATGTCCAATGCCCAAACTTGTATCAGTCTATGATCATGAGCAAAGATAATTAAAACAGTATTACAGCCAACAAAAGAGAAATAAAAATCTTTCAATTCAAAATGACACACTGAACACACATGTTCATCAATTTTATCTCTCAATACCTTATTTTTAAAAAATCAAAACATATACTCCCAGATAAGATATTTACATGCAGGCCATCAGTGGACAGACATTTTAATATATTTCTGGGAAACTAAATGTAGTCAGAGTTTAGGTAACATATACATTCTTGAGCGTAGCTACAAACTGATCGACTTTGAAAAACACTGGAGAGATGCGGGCTCAAAGTATTATATCGATGGCAAAGACTGGGAGTAAAATCAGATTTTCTAGCTCCACGTTCGAAATGTCCAGGAGTCCAATATATTTAATTTCTTATATTGAAAAGAGAATCTCTAAAGAATATATTGAACTAGCTCTAAAAAATGAAGGGAACTGTTCCATTACTGGACTGCCACGTTCTTAGATCTAGGAATTCCTTTATATAGTGATATACTGCCTTCCCATATATCTTCAATCTCAGATGGCTGATGAGATTTTCCTCCACTCCCCCCCCCCGCCTCAAAATACTGTGGCAAACATGGGCATGTGCCAAGCAGATCTGACAGCAGGCCCATGTACAGAAAATATGGTCAGAAGAGGACCTCCATCTGTCAGCCCCTCTAAGGTCTGTCTCAGTTTTAACAAGCAGCTTTGCCAGAGAGCAAGTCCTTCCCTTGACAGCCCATATTCAGTGAGTGAGCAGAGATACAAGGTCCAGCCATTCAGACCTAACACAAGACAGAGTAGCCCCTCCCTTATCCTTGGGTAAAACATTCCAACACCCCTAGTGGATGCCTGAAACCACAAACACTGAACTTTATATAAACTACTTTTTTTTTTTCTTATACATACATACCTATGATAAATTTTAACATAAATTAGGCACAGTAAAAGTTTAACAAAGCAACTCATAAAAAAATAGAATAATTATAATAATTTACTGTAATAAAAGTTATGAATGTGGTTTCCATCTCAAAATATCTAATTGCACTGTACTTGTTTTTCTTTCCTTGCAGTAATGTGAGATGGCACGATGCCTGCCTGGGATGAGGTGAGGTGGATAACACAGACTCTGTGATGCAGTGTTACGCTACTAATGACTTTCTCACTTTTCACTAAGTGACTAACAAAAAACAGACGACTCATTCCAAATAGAAGAGAGCTGGACAGAGTGGCATGGCAACGGATTTCATCACAGTACTCTGAATAGTGCACAATTTAAAACTTTTAAATGGTTTATTTCTGGAATTTTTCATTTAATACTTTCACACTGTGGTTGACCACAGGAAAGTGAAATCACTGATAAGGGGTGACGTACTGTATTCTGATGGGCAGTATTTGCTCTAAGCTTGCAGGGGCTGACCAAGGCGTTGCTGGGTCTGCACGGTAGTTTGACTTCTCTCCCCGATCTTGTTTCTTCCTCTGTTGTCACAACACAGGTTTTGATCCTCAGTAAAAATACTTCACCCTGAACCTTCTATCTTAGTCTCTGTTTCCAGGGAAGCCTAATTGTGAAAGGTACTAATCAAAGTAATGTTACTAATCAACTTTTTACTAAGTAAAAAGCTGTAAAAATGGGGAAAATCACCCAGCAAGAAACAGACATAAGCAACAGAGAAATGTTTACATCCACACATGAAAAATAAATAGAGTCTCTTTGCCTACAGAACCAAAGATGAAACATATATTCTAAATGTTTCCATTAGGGAGGGAAAGAGGAGATCATAAAAAAATCTGACTGGTCTCAGACTTATTCCTTGAAACTCTTTAAGTCCAGCTATAATGTCTTTGAAGGTTGAGAGATAATTATTTTCTATTTAGAATTCAACACAAAGTCAAACCATCATTAAAGTTTTGGAATAAAATTTAAAATACATTTTCCAACAGTAGAATGGCTAATATATTCACTCAGCATCATCTCAGTTTTCTATCTATTGTATCAGTGTGATTATAACAGCCGGCTCATTCTTTTTCCAGTTTGTCTCTATAAATATCAAGGGTATAGAAATCCCACCTAATATGCTCTAAAGGAAGTTACTGAGGATATGTTCCTGAGCAACAATGACATAACCATCTAAAAAGGACTTGAATTCAAGAAACAGTAATATAATAAGAGGAAATTCTAGTACAACTGTTTAGAAAAGCAATCATCAAAGAAAATTTCTAATTCCTGGAAATATACAAATAATTATGATAATTATCTATCTTGAGTTTTGCAGAGAAATTTATGGGAGTTTGGGTTTGGTAAACTGTGGCCTCTAAACTTAAAAATTCTTCCGTGGTAAGGCAATAGTTCTATGACCATGACCCATGAATGCCCATTCTTTTGTTGATGCTAATGTCAATGCTAACGACTTGCATTTGAATTTCACATAATGTTCCCGTGTTCTGAAGCAGTATTAAACCACTTCAATAAGGTTGAGTAAAACTTTTCTTTAAGTTATAGAATATTGACTAGCTTAATTTATAAAATATTGGGAAAATGGATATGAGAAGATACCAAAGGTTATCTGCCCTTAGTACTGATAATGGATTGACACCGACCTATTTATTCTCTCTTAACCTTTCTCTCTGATGATTGATGACATTTGTTGGTAAAAATACAAGAGGACATATAATTATCTGTAGAATGATTGTTGTTTTTATGGATATCGAACACGTAACTTTGACACTAATACTGTTATACTCACTCATAAAGCATTTGGCATACTTTATGAAAAAAGTTTCAATCTTCATGAATAGAAAGCTTGTCAGAAGTTAAAAAAATCAAGTTGACATTTTCATTTTTAAAAAGTAACAGAGTGAAGCACCAACATGTTCTAAATACTGACCAAAAGGTTCCATTTTTTAAAAAGATGAGAGAGGATTTCCATGAAAAAGGAATCTTGTTCTTGCTTTAGTTCAAATGCATTCATTCAAAAATCCCTTAATAGTAAGCATCAAGGATATTCCAAATACATGGTAACCACGGTGACCGGGGGAACAACCCTAAACTTCAGACAGGAAAATGTCAACGAGTTGAAGTGAGAGTTACAAATGGTCATGTAGGTTCAGACTCTAAATGAGAAAGTTCAGAGAGTTTGGAAATCACTAGAAATTGAATTTCCATCTATAAAATTACAAAAAAAAAAAAAAACCCCTCATCCAGGAGAGTGTCTGAAGATTCTTAGTGGCCCTATAAATACCACCCGGTTGACTTGAACTTTTTAATTTACGTGTAGAAAGGTGTAGAGAGGCAGATAACCACAAATATGAAAGGAACACGGGCCTGTGGCAACAGTGCCAGAAAACCCAGAATGCGTGGAGGTTTCTGAATAAACTGCATAAGATAAAACATTTTAAAGTTACACTTATATCCAGACTGAGAACAGAAAGAGTTTACCTGTGAAAATACCTGGCAAAATTATACAAACTGAACAAGAAACACAAAATGGGATTCTGAAAATTCTATTTTACTTCCATAGTCTGTGACCAGAATATATATATTTTTTATCCTGAAGGAGGTGGAATAAATATGGGTAAAAGCAATTGAACCTCAAGATATGTAAAGAGATGATAAGATAGCATTTAGCTTTTCTAAATGATTTCAAGTCCCCGGGCCTAAGAAGATTAAGTACCAAAGTAAGGTAAAAACTTGCTGATGAGATAGTCAATTGCATGAATAGAAATTTCTTATCTTCTAGCCACTGGGGAAAACAGGAAATGTGACCAGGAGTCCGGAGTTAGAAACATTTAGTCCTGACTTTCAAAATGAAAGAAAAAGACAGTGTCTTGGGAGACTTTATTATTTTAATTTGTGTGTATTCTCACTTTTCTAAACCAGTAGCCAGGCCATGAATACATTCGTGTTGCCTCTGAGGTGGTTGCAAGTGGAAAGCAGACACAGGTTATGATCTGGGCTTCCTTCACTCCTTTGTGAAAACCTATGTCCCTTGAAGAGATGTTGAGTTGCAGGTGTCATTAATGCTCACCAAATATTCCATATATATTCCTCTACAATTCCTAGCCTCCCTGGCATTTAATTTTGGAACATGTGACTAGTTCAGGCTAATGAATTATGAGTGGAAGCAATATATTTTACTTATAGACTAAGGCAGTTGAAAACCTAATTCCTCCTCTAACTCTCTCTTTCCCTGACACAGGTGGAGATAGTGGCATCATAAAGTGAAGGAGCCTGGCTCCTTGAGTTAGTAGACAAAGGAAAAACTCTGACAATCTCATCATCAGAATTATGTGAATAAAAAATAGCCTTTTGTTATGTTAAACTACCCATATTTTTGATACCTTACGATACTTGGCATTAATTTTTCCTGTTCTCTTTAGTTATTCATATAACTAAAAAGTTTAGTGATAGATAAAGCCATGGGCATTGTTAGAATAGAATTTTTATTTCATTTGAGCAAGGTTTTGTCAACTGTGTTTTGGTTTTCCTCAGGCTGGCACTCTTCGTGGTACCAAGTAGCTTCAAGCAGCCAGACCTCACATCTGTGCATCTTACAATCCAGAACAAGAGAGGCTTCCCTTTCTTCAACGTAATATTTCATCCTTTAGTCTGATTGGGCTGTCCATGAACCAAGCACTGTGACACAGATCGTTACATTACACTGATTAGCTTTAACCAATCAGGTCCCAAGGCTGGAGACAATGATGGATCAATCCCTCTTCGACCTCACAGCTGCTACAGGTCAAGGGGAAGTTGGAATGAATTCTGGGAAGAAAAACTGTAAAATAGACTAAGGAGCTCTCTAATATCCCTTTACTCTGTCTTGTTCAAAACATTCGTAATGATTTAACAGCAAATTTAGTGGAGTCATAGAGCTTGTAAAGAAAGAATCTTAGATAACACAGTCAAGGTTCAAAATGTTCATAATGAATTGGAATAATAGTTCAAGTCTAATAATATAAATGTTTCTTAATTAGAAATTTAAAAACCAATATGTAAGATATAAGAAGAAAGTAGACTTGGATTTAAAAGGATTAATTTTATAAATAGAGGGCCAGGTAGATAAACGTTACTACTCTATCTTGCAAATATTGGTGGTTACAGTTAACAGCAAGTACAATCAACAATGTGATGAGAGCTTGCAACAGGCAGAACAATGTTAAATTGCACAAATGTACAGAGTGAAAAATTACATTTTGTTCTACATAAGTGAGATCAAACGGGGCATGTGAAAAATTGGGTGAATAACTATTTAAGAGGAATATTAAAAACATTAGGATCTTTCTGAAGAAGAATGGACAAATTAATGACGGACTAGAAGCAACATCGATTTTGAAGAACTTAAAGGACCTATGGCTGCTTAGCCATGAAAAGAGGGGCTTAAGAAGAACTTGTTAACTGTCTTCAGATTTCTGCAATGCTGTCATACTAAAAAATACACAACCTGTTTAGAGGGAATCACTGGGACAGAAGGATTGAAATACAAAAAAAAAAGTTTCAACACTATGTATAGAAAGCTCTGATAATAGTCGTAGGTATTTACAAATGAAAGAGGCCGCCTCGGGGCAGAAAGCTTTCTCACCACCAGGGTGAATTCAGTCGCAGTTGGACTTAAACTTGCCAAAGGCGAGGCAGAGAAGACCAAGCAGGAAATGGGAGTTGAACCTTGACTGCGTTATCTAAGATACTTTCTTTACAAGCTCTATGACTCCACTAAATATGCTGTTAAATCATTACGAATGTTTTGAACAAGACAGAGTAAAGGGATATTAGAGAACTCCTTAGTCTATTTTACAGTTTTTCTCCCCAGAATTCATTCCAACTTCCCCTTGACCTGTAGCAGCTATGAGGTCGAAGAGGGATTGATCCATCATTGTCTCCAGCCTTGGGACCTGATTGGTTAAAGCTAATCAGTGTAATGTAACGATCTGTGTCACAGTGCTTGGTTCATGGACAGCCCAATCAGACTAAAGGATGAAATATTACGTTGAAGAAAGGGAAGCCTCTCTTGTTCTGGATAATTTGTATAATCCCTTTAATGCCTGTGCTTCTAGAATAATGCAAAATAAACTAGATTTCACTACTATATAGAAGTAATCTATTTTAATGCTTAATTCCCTAAAGATAACGAAATTCTATTGCATAGCTTCAGAGAAAAAGGAAAAATGTCATCTATAAATGATCTCTACTTTTCTATTTCATGAGAAATTTCATAAAATTCGATTCCTAAGGACACAGAGAACACTTAGTAGAACCAGGCTTCCATATTGATACCCATTCTATACTCATGAGGTGTCGGAGGTGGTAAATCAGGTGAGACGGATTGGTCCAGTCCTGTAAGGGTGTGTCCACTTTAGTTTCCAGCTCAGTTTGCAACCAGGTATCATAAGACAGTGCAGAAAAACAAGAAACAACTCCCTGGTACCTTTCTAATTACTTAGGAAGACACTCCCAGAGGCTTTGCGGTTAATTAGCCTCCAGAAGAGTAGGAACTGATTGCAAAAGGCCAAGCCCCAGGGTCTCTGTCTGGTCTTCTGTCAGGCCAGGAGAAAGGCTGGTTTCTCATGCTTGCTAAGCCACAGTTACTTTCCTTTCTGTCTAGTATAGAAATTACAGTAGTCCTAATTTTAATATGACATATGGAGACAGAACATTTGCATAAATGAGAACTAGCATCAGTTTTTAAATGTTAAAAATTAAGTTAATAAAATACACAGCAAGGACTAAAGAAATTTAGAAAAAGGAACCACCGTATTTTGCCGTGTATAATGCGCACCCACGTTTTTGGCCCAAACTTTCAGGAAAAACTGTTCATTTTAATTTTTTAATTCAATTTTTATTTATATATAAAACCAATTATCATATTCCAGGGTATTATTTTGCATACAGATATCATTATTGCTTTCTAAAGTTCCACTCTTAATGCATAAGCATAAATAAAAGAATTAAAAACATATAGATACAGAATTCGTACTACCCGTGTATAATGCACATCCTTATTCTTCCCTCAAAAATCTGGGCAAAAACAGTGCACATTATACATGGCAAAATACAGTATTTTATTAGCCAGAGTGATCAAAGAAATGTTTGTGTACAAGAGGCACTCACTCTAGAGCAGGAGAGAAAATCCTTGTTACATAGTAAAGAAAACACCATTTCCGATTCAGAGAATGCCACGAGTTTGCCGCTTGTTTGGGAGATGTGTTTCGGAGAAGTGGAGGGGTTTTGAAAATAAAAGTCCAGGTGAAATGATGGACAGAGGTCAGTATGAGAGTTTTGAATGCCAAATTTCAGGCAAAGTTCAGACTTTTTTTAGGCTTTAGATTTGGCCACCAGGCATTTCTGTGAAGAATTGGAAACAACTACGATTAAATTTGAATTTTCAGAAAATTTGTGGTGAGCCACTTAGTAGAGGTACAGAATTTGAAACCTTTTTCCAAACTGAATTGGCAAAAGCACAAATCAACTGACCTTCCATGCAGACTGTAGGCCCATCTGCTCCGGCTAGTCCACCCAAAAGGGCATGCCGAATACCAGTGCTCCTCGGCACATCTGCGCCTTATGAATCATTTTTAAATTGTGTTTTTGCAAATAAAAAGTACTGTTGAGGCAGCATAAAGGACATCTTTTATAAAAACATAATTATGCATATTTACATATGCAATCCACTCAACATTTTTAATTATACTCCATTTAACACATCCAACTTTTTTTTCAATATGTCTTAAACCCATAAAAGAAAAAAAATAAGATTTCTACTAACCTGACAATTTTAGGGGAAGACAATTTTAGGGAAGAAAATAACCCACTCAAAAGGACAAAATGCAGATTTAATTTCTAACATAAGAATTGTTATTTCTTTTTTTTTTCTGAGGAAATGCTCTGTATTTTTTTGTATCTGTAAGTCTATTCCAGGACTTAAACACACACACACCCGCACACACACAAATTCATCCAGACAACATAGACTGTCTCAGCTAAACTGCAGATTTTTGAGAAGAAAGTAAAAAATCTGATACAACATATGGTTGGGGTTAAAAAAAAACAGAAACAATGTATATTCACACAGTGATAGAGAAGAAGTTAAAAGGGTTCTTTCTACCGACAAACACAGACACTCTCCCTTTTAGGGGAGCTATAGGTCATGACAGGTGCTTAAAATTTCTCTTCAAGCAGAGGGAACTGTTCTGATTTGTACGGGAGAGATTCTCTTTTACATCTGTGGCACATGTCAAGCTACGTATATCTTATTTTTGCAAGCAACATTCTATGAATTTGCACACATACAGTTTGTTGGTCACAGTCTGTTTGCTTGAGGTTATTCCACAAATCAACTTAGAATGTTGTTGGTACCTCTTGTTTCCTGAGTTCTCGGAGCATCATCTCCAAGGGAACGCTGTTCCACCTTAAGTACTTGATGCCGCCGGTGCGTTACCTGCCATCTGTTTGTAACGTCATGCTTGCTAGTTGAAAACTCCTTACATTTTTGTGCTGCATCTTGATCAGCTTCTAAAACTGATCGTACACTAAATTTTCCAAAGATCTGAAACCAGACCCGGGAGGCTACAGATAGTTTTAGAGCAGTTTCTCCTTCTTCTAGACTAACACTTTTCCCCAACAAATTTTCTAGTCAGCTCTTGGGAAATAAATCTCAAAACCATGATTACTGGAAATTCAGTTGCTGTTTGCATTCATTAGCTCAAAGCACTATGTTTTGAGAGTCAAAGAATTCCAATTTACATATAGGCTGACCAACTGTGACAGTGTAAACCCAACTTATATAAACAGGGGTTATGATAATACACGGTCTTGACTTTCAGGGTTGCTGTAAGAATTAAATGAGATAATAGCCGGCATGGAGTAGGGACATATTATTAAGTAAATAATTGAGAAATAGGTTTTAGTAGATTTTGAAGATTTTAATAGATTTTAAAAGTAGCATCACAAAATTTTATAAAAACTGCCTATCTTTAGAATGAAGTCACGTACTATAACAGGATAGCAATTTGAGCAATTCTGAAAAAAGGCAGTCCTCAACCAGTCCATGTGGCAATTTAGGAAAATTTGAAAGTTTACCTTCTTTCAAGAAGAGAAACTTCACCATGTGTAAGGTAGAAAATATTCATTGATGTGTGGTTATACATTTGATGCACTTACTTATGCATAGCTTTGTATGAAAGAACTGCCAGCAATATCTTCTTTCCTTCAAAACATGTAGAATTCATCTTGATTTTCACACATAAAATTGAACTTCAAGTGACAAGAAATAAAGAGAATATTCCAAAACAAACAAAGGAAAGGATACACTCGCCACCTAAACAGAGGAAAACGAGTTATAGGAATACCGAGCAGACCAGCACAATGGAAAGTTGGTCGAGGTTGTGGCTAGCTACACCCAAGGAGCTGGGATATAAAGATTAAGAGTCTGAATTTTATACTGTGAGAAACAGAGCGCTACTAAAGATCCAAAGCTGAACAGTGACGGACTCAATCTGACTTTTAGGAAGATTGATCTGGCGGTGAGGCTTAGGATGAGGTGGAGTGGAGAAAGCCTGAAGACGTGGAAATCAAATGAAAACCTAGTGCATTAGTCCGATGAAGATATAATCAGGGGCTACAAAAGGTTAGTGTCCACAGAATGATAATAAATGGAATATCTCAGAAGGGTTATTTTTAAAACTGAATAACCCTAATCACTGATTAGATAGGAAGGAAAAGAAATTAAAGTGACTATTACTATCTTGGGATGCCATAAGAACAAGTCAACTCAGACGTGATAACCTTTTATGGAAGTTGTTGGTTAGAGCACTAGTTCTTCACCAGCATTACCATGTGCCAGGCACTTCTCTACATTTCATGTATATTAGCTCATTTAGTCTTCCAAATAATGCTAGGAGTTACATGTAAGTATATAATGTTTTAGCTAAAACCTGGGGCAGAGAGTGGTTAAGTGAAATGACTAAAGCTACACAACCAGCAAGTAGCAAGGCCAGGTCTGAGCTCGGGTTATTCAGGGCACATGTCTTTAGCCACTCCACACACTACCACCTCACCGCTTCTTAGGAAAGACCACCCATCACTACCACCAGGTATAACACTCACAAAAATAACGTTCTCCCAAGATGGCATAGTATTTGAACAGTACGCCTTTCCTCTAAAATTCTGCTTTTAAACTCAGTACCAAAAACTATATCCCATGAAATTAAGTCAATTAGAAATTACATTTATTCTTATCTTTTTCTTATAACCTTGTCAATGCCAAAGAGATGAAAAGCTGCCAAATACTATAATTAGAATCTGTGGTCTAGAATTGACAGCATAATTACAGGAAGTTAGACATGTCATATTTCATGAGTGAAAGTAACTATGATATTTCCATATTTTTTATTTTTGTAATTTATTGTTTTTCAAAAAATAATTAGTGGTTCAAAATTAGCACATTACCAGAACTTTCTAGTGAAAAGGCAGTGCTCTTGGCTGCAGAGTGCAATTATAGCCACAGGATATTAGACATGAAGTGATTAGGAATAATTTCCTTGGAACTGCTACAACCCTGTGGGTGGAGGAGGGAACAGGTTTTGATGATGTTACAGTGTCATGCGAATGAGATCTCCTTTCGGTCTGGACTCCAAGTTGTAACTGACGTTGCCTAGTTTAGCACATTTCTTCTCTCACCCCTGAATAGAACATCAGTGATGGCCTACAGGGCAGAGAGGCAGGACAGAATACCCAAATTAAAGATAAATATAGAGTTGAAGTGACATGCGGAAGAAATAAAGCAGGCAACCAATATTATATTGAGTATTTTGGGAAATCATTTTGTGATCAAAATTTTGAATAGCCCTGGATAGGTACCTCAGTGGTTAGTGTTGTCCTCATATGCCAAGGTTGCAGGTTCCATCCCTGATCAGGGCACATACAAAAATCAACCAATAAAATGCATAAATAAGTGTAATAAAAAAGTGACCTCTCTCTCTCTGTGTCTCTCTGTCTCTCTCTCTCCCTCCTTCTCTCTGAAATCAACAATTTTTTAAAATGTTAAATGATAACCTTTCTTTAATGCGTACAATGTTTTACACACACATACGCACACAGTTCTTTTTAATCCTCATCATATCCCTAGAGGTAGATACTATTAGTATCACCATTTTGCAGATGAGGAAACTGAGGCAGAAATGTTAAGTAACCTTGCAAGGTCACATAACTTGCAAGTGTCTGAGTCGGGACACAAATCCAGGCAATTTGGCTTCAAAGTAGAAACCCTTATCCTCTATACATAATCATGTATCAGTGCACATTAGCACAAAACAGACTTTTAATATATGTTCACAGAGCTTTAATAAAGTAGTGTTTGAACATTTGCAAGTAAAAGGGTTCAGGAATACCTGCCATCAGTATTAAGGCCTCTTAGAAAAGACACCCTGGCCCAGAACACTGGGAGACAATATCTGAAAGACACAACAAAACTGATCATCAGACCCGGGACAACGCAGCAAAAGGAAACCAATCTGGCCCAGAATCAAGGCTGTCCCTGTAATGGCACTGATTTAGAATTACTACATCAGAAATAAAGGTTCCCACTCCAAGATTAGGGGAAGGCATTCTCAATGAATCATTTTCAGTATTTCTAAATTCCTGAGTTAAAGAATCCTTAGAGAGAACAGGAGTAGCTAAGTATCTCTTACAGAAATTTACATTAACCTAACATATATTGCCTATCTAGAGAATACACAAATAATTGAGTTAAGAATGTGATTTTATTCCAACCGTGGAACACTAATCTTGGCACGTTTTCTATCTTATAGAAATAGAAATTGGCCAGTGTTCATGTAGAAACCAGTTATTTTTGACATATTCAGACCAAGCCCACCTGGTAGAGTCTAGCTCTTAACATTTTAAACAGTATATTTACCATTTGAGGGATCAGTAGTCATTTATGTCTTTGGGGGCAGGACCTGGAACGTGTCTTTAAAGCAGACTTTTCTTTGTACAAAACAGAGGGAGTCCTATATGTTGTGGAGATGCTTTAGTGAAGCTTAAAGCTTAATAATGCTTCACAACACTAAACTACAAACGAGTA
Organism: Desmodus rotundus; assembly: GCF_022682495.2. Classification (NCBI taxonomy): domain Eukaryota; kingdom Metazoa; phylum Chordata; class Mammalia; order Chiroptera; family Phyllostomidae; genus Desmodus; species Desmodus rotundus. The sequence continues at coordinate 74,633,900 of NC_071388.1, read as the reverse complement.
AAACAAACAATCCAGTTTTTTGGTAGATACATTTGGCTTTTTTCCTGTGATCAGAGTGTTAATTGGGCAGGCAGAACTGACTCTCTCTCTTTCACAATGGAGAATGGACTTTGAGAGGGAGTTTGACCATGTGCAGCAACCAGCACTTGGTATTTGGTACCCTCCTTGTGATGTTATTTGAGATTTAACAGCCCAGACTGTTGGAAACATAGCCATAGCTATTGTGATTGTCTCGTTCTAGCCATTTGCCTGGAGCGTCCTTTGGAATTGCTCTCTGAAGGGAGGGGATGCTCTCACTATCCATCTTACAAAAACATTTTTAATCCTTAGGCAAGACATTAAACAAGATGTGGCATGAAAGAACTTCTATTTTCTCTTGAATTGGGAGGGTAGGGACACAGAGGCGAAGGCCAAGAAGGGGACCTGGACAGTTGAGATATGGTGATGGTTTTGAAGAATCCCATTGGAGCGGGGCCAGTGGGTGAGTTTCTGCTATCTGGAGGCATATTAAGGGTGAAGCAGAAATTCAGATTTTGATTTGGGAGTCTGAGGACTCTAAAGAGTCATAAAAACTTGGCCACTGTGGCTCAGTAGATTGAGAGCTGAACTGCAAAGCAAAGGGTCTCTGGTTCAATTCCCAGTCAGGGCACATGCCTGGGTTGTGGGCCAGGTCCCCAGTAGGGGATGCATGAGAGGCAACCACACATAGATGTTTCTCTCCCTTTCCTTCTCCCTCCCTTCCCCTCTCTCTAAAAATAAATATATGAAATCTTTTCTTAAATAAAGAGTCATAAACACAGGTAAGTAGCAGCTTAAAGTTGTACTTGTAACATTTAGTAATATCTTACGAAAAGACACAGCCTCATTTTGCTTGTGCTCTGGGGAATGAGAAGAGAGTTTTCCCACCCAGAGGCTACATAGGTAGTGTCAGAGATACTCGCCATAGAGAGATAACTCCGGCGACCTCTAGAGGGCAGAAGTAGAGGCAGAAGAGGCAAAATGGGCCGGAATGAGGAGCTGAAGCACTGAGGCAAGTCAGGAGCAGCTGAAACCTGAAAAAAAATAATCACAAAAATATCTAGGGGATGCTTAGATGGATGCAATTTCTGTCAATTACTCTGATGCTTAAACTGAAAGAATTAAATGCAAAAATAAAATTTAATTTTTCATTACAGATTTGTGAAGTCAGTTTATACTTATGGTGGTGGTGGTGGTATAAAACACTCCAATTTACAAGCTCATATTTGTCTTTAATTTCTAAAGCACAATAGCTTAATCTTCAATCAGATTTTCAATCGTCTACTACATTCTCATCCCTATGTATTCCTGAGGGTATCTAAGGAATACTGACATGTTTCTTAGATTCACTCTGTTTTATGCAAGCCATCTTAGCCAGCTGTCAGGCTTGGGACCACCACCACCCTCTTCCACACACCTCCTCCTCTGTTCTTGAGACTGGGGACCCACAAACATGCTACTTTCCTTGTACCAGACTGTCCTTCGCACTGGCACTAGCGCTTCTTTAATTCCCCAGAGTGACAGATGACCAGACTACAGAGCATGTAAGGATTTTGCAGCAGAGGCTTGGTAATAACACAAAGGAATTACAAAGCTGAAGACTTAAACTGAAACCTAAGTCCTCAGATCCTCAGTTTTAAAAGTCTCCCTGGGGCATTTCTTCTTCAGTGACATCCCCCTTATGACTTGGTGCCATCGTGGCACCGCCGGAGGAAGTGCACAGAAGTATGTCTCTCTCCCCTTGGCATCCAAGTCCCAACTCTCTGAGGACTGGAAAAAAGAAAAAGAATCTCCCCCATGTGCCAGTTTGAGGCTTGTCGTTCAAGCTGCCTTAGGGTCCCAAGGATTAACTTCTTTCTTAAGTGCTTGACAATATGAATGCATATTTTTTCTATACTTAAACTACAAAGATTGGCCTAGTCTAAAGTTATTAGGAAAATGCATCCAAATTTAACATTATGATATTATTTCTCTAGCCAGGATAATTTATTCTTAAATGTCACCTCAAAGAGTACTTTGCCAGCCAAAATAAACTTTGGAATCTCAAATTGTGACCTTGAAGGGTCTCGCTGATTACGTGACTGAATATGTGTCTCCAAGTCCTGACTGCCATCTTCAGATCTCCAGCTCTGACAACTCCACGAGGTGGATTTAATTATTATTCCTACACACACAGACGGGTCATACAGCTTGAAGTTGGTGAGGAGGATTCTATGACTCATGCCCAGGAAGAACGATTTTAGAACCTTCTCTTCCAACCACTATTCTGAAACTGCTTTAGAAAAAAAAAATGTTCCAAGATGATCCAGTCTAAACACCGATTTTACAAAGAAACATTTTCCCAAGAAGAAATGATTCATAGAGATGAAATTCGGACCATAATGATGAACTTTTACTTTGTTATTATAGAAGAGCAACGCTTTCCATCTTTTAAAAATGTGATGTTTTGCTTTACTTTTGACCATCGAGTGATTTTTCCCAAAGCAAAGAAACTCTCTGTCTTATACCCAAACTCAATCTTCCAACACTAGAGAACAGAACTGCTTGTAGTTTTGAAATGGGAGGCCTGCTTACACATGATAATATCTACTATTTATCAAGGAGGAACTATTGTATTTGCCTGCCAGTTATTGGGCTGCTCTAAATACCTGTGTGTGTGTGTGTGTGGGTGTGTGTGTTGAAAAAACTTGACAAGGGATGTACTATTATCCCCATCCTCCCCTTGAAACAATGGAAACTTAAAGACTAAAGACTACCTAAAGATGAGTTAAGAGCTCAGTGAATCTAGAAACAAAATCCAATTCCAAGTTCAGTGCTCTTCCAATTCCAAAAGCCTTTGAGCCATGTACAGTAACTCTTCATTTTCTTACGTTCATTCAATGGCCCAGGAGTGACTCATTATGACAGGCACACTCTGAGCGGTTTACTGAGATTTAGGCCCACTCTCAGTGCGCATTCCGCTGGAATGTTAGAGATCTACAGTGAGCATCTGTCTGTGTAAAATGTCTGAATAAGTGATATCCCATTTTTCGTGTCTATCATTCTCTATTGAGGCAAGGGGAAATTGTTAGCCTCTTTTAAGGAAACTCTTACACACCCAGGACGAATAAAATGAGGATAGCAGCACTGGGCTTTCTGTCAGACCTCCTCAGCACCAGCAATCAGACTTGCCACCTCACGTCTGCACACCCAGGGAACAGAGACGGGGCAGCCACGTGCCTGTGGCACACACGTGTGCAGGGCTTCATGAGACCAAGTGCAAAAGCACCCTGACAAATAAGAAGTGCTTTATAAGCACAAGTTTTCTTTTAATGGAAATGCCCCTAAAGAGAAGAAAATGTAATAAATTACAAGATAAAACACACTGTCATTCTACATCATTCTTCCTAAAAATAGGATATAGCTATCCTTCAACACAGGAAACTGAGGTATTCTAAAGAGGAAAACAAAAATGTCCCTAAAGATAGAGTTTAACGAATGTGACGTACTGTTCTATTGACTTCCATGTATATTTTTAAAATCATTTTATGTGGAAAAATATGTAGGCACATACATGTATAAACAGTTATTTAATAATGCTTTCAGAAATACAAGGGGGGGCACAAAATGGAATTTATTTATAAAAAAATTTTGTATTTATTCTTACATGATTAAACCTAAATCACTTCACAGTACTCTCCATTTTGTGCAATACACCTATTGAGACTTATTTCCACTGCTCAAAACAGTTTTTGAACTTGTTGATTTTTATACCTTTTTGTGCTTCTGCCATTTTTGTTTTACCTCTCCCACATTGGTAAAACGTTTCCCTTTGAGGTCTTTTTCATCCTGAGAAACAACAACAAAAAAAAAGTTGCTCTGGGCAAGATTGGGTCAACCGGGAGGGTGAGGCAGGGGGGTGATGCCATTTTTAGTCAAAAACTGCTGAACACTCAGAGTGGTGTGGGCAGGAATACTCATAAATCACCCATCATCAAATGGGCAAACACATTGAAAGAATTTTTCAAAAAATTCAATGAAGCCAAACAGCCTCTCACAACAACACCAGCTGGTACACAGATATGGATGGGATCCTAGAACACTCACCTAGGAGGGGAGCCTACAAAGTGCCCACCCTCCAGAAGATAATTCTGTTTGGGGGGTTTCCCCTTTGTAAGTCTCCAAAATAAATACACAAATATTAACAGTGATTATCCTTGAAAAGTGGAAGTATAAATTTGAGGGTAGTGCTCTAATAAGTCCAAATTTCTGTCAATAAACATGCACTGTGAAATCATAAGGAAATGCATTTTATAATAATACTTCTTTGTCATAGGAAACCCCTAGAGTATTAATATAAAAATATTGCTGCAAAATTAATGGCAGAAAAATAATAAAGTAAATGGGAGCAGTAATTAGAACTTAAGTCCATTATTAATAACAAAGTGCCCAGTTCAATGACTTAAAAAGAATTATTTCAGTATGTCATTGATAGGTTAGTGGATGTCTGAGGTCCATGTTATTTTTATTTTGACACCTGGGCTCCGTCATATGAAACGTCACTGGATAGCATGCTGGTAAAAGGGGAGAAGCAGACAGTCTCACGAGATGTGACAGATGTCACCTCTGTGCATTTTCACTGGCCAAAGCAAATCACATGGTGAATCAACGCTCAGATCTAACACAGAGCTCTTTTTCAGTGAATAGTGGGGAAAAGAGAGAGAACTGTCCTTCCAAAGTGTTGCTCCTCCGGGCCTATTATTTATACTTTTCACAAAAAGTAGAATGCAATTCTCAAATGTGTGATCTGTAGGCCACTTAAAAATGTGGCCAGCTGATTTTAGAAGCCAACAGTAAAATTACTAGTGTCCTTCCTCTCTTCCTCCCTTCCAATCCATAAGCATAGATTGACACCTTTTAGGTCAGGCTCTAGGAATACAAAGATGAAATGACCTAGCCCTTCCTCCATGGCATTTTATGCTAAAAGGAACAGGAAACATCTTCTCTCTATGCAAAAAAAAAAAAAAAAAAAAATCTTTGCTTCATGATAGAAGTTGAAATCTGACTTTAAAACAATAAAACCTGGTTTTATTCTTTTTCACAAATTATAGACCCTCTTTCCTCCAACCGAAAAAAAAAGAAAACACATTAAAATAGTATCACCTTCAATGAATAAAAACTGTATAATACTTTAAAGTAATTTAAGTGTCACCAAAAATCATCACTATTAAGAAAGTCGCTAAGTAACAGGCATATGGAAAGTTTGGAGGTAAAATTAATGAAGTACAGTAAAATCCTCACCTGGGTATTGTCTACACTTCCTACTTCTCAAAGAAATTACAAATACAAGGAGGACAACAAAAAATGTGTAGACACTATTAACCTACGTTTGTTTCAATTGCCCCTAAAACTGTGCTTGTACTAAAGTAGATTAGCCCAAGAATTGTTCAGTTATTTCTCCAAAAGCAAATATAACTTAAATAATAACAATTTTTTAAAGATTTTATTTATTTATTTTCAGAGAGAGGGAAAGGGAAGGAAAGAGGGAGAAAAATATCAATGTGTGGTTGCCTCTCACACTCCCCCTTACTGGGGATCTGACCTGCAACCCAGGCATGTGCCCTGACTGGGAATCCAACCAGCGACCCTTTGGTTCACATGCCACTCCACTGAGCTACACCAGCCAGGGCCAGATAATAATAATTTAAGTGCAAATCATTGCAAGATATTTGCAATTTGATCTCTCAATATTGTTCATTACAAACTATGAGTTGAAATTTGTGCATTGAATTGCTGCACAGCAAAATATGTGTCCTTGAACTATAATTCTCTTTTTGCCTTTCTTACTCTTATGATGAATGCAAACTGCACTAGTAAGATAGGAATCCATCATTTATATTCACTATTTTAATCTCAAATAGGCCAATTAAGATTGCTTACTGTGTCATATGGTCGACCACTTTCACCACATTAGGCATATCTTCAGGCAGAGAGAAAACACATCATGTGCTGTAGATAAGGATGCTTGGATTTGTGTTTTCTGTGTGATAACCATGCTCTTAATAGCTTCTCTCTATGGTCTTGTGCAGTATTAACCAGATTTATCTCTAAACAGAATAGCTTCAAGTTTTATAACTCTGGCTCTCACAGCCAAAAAAGCTCTTGCAGTTAACACCTACAAATTATCCTATAAGTATCTGGAAAATTGAAAACAACAATAACCACAAATATCTTGCTAAGTGAACTATATATCCATGGAATGTTAAATCACAAAGGATCTGGCCTAGACATGGAAATTAGCCAAACCAATACCAACAATAGGCAGATCCTCCACAAAAAGAAAAAATTGCCTTCCTATTTACACTCCAAAATACCATTAATTTTGGGAGTCACGTTTTTTTAAGTGTTGTTCTATATCAGAAAAACAAAATACTCCTTAACAAACCACTGTAGCAAAGATTCTTAATAAGTTCAGTAATTGTAGTCTGTTTAAAGTGTGTGTTCCATGTACGTTTTCCTTGTTTCATTTATAAAATCAAAAAGGAGGTTAAAGAAATTTAAACTGGATAACTAATCATTAAAAATTGCAATACAAATTTAAAGGGGAGAAAAAGTAACATTTTTCTTCTTTGAAAATCAACAGCCTTAATAATGGTCCATATCTATCATACAAAGTCTAAGTGTATTTTTCTCCATTGCACCAGAGCAACATTTATTATTTTTAACACATTTATTTAAATTAAAAATGCTATTATCTGATCCAACTGCTAAGCAAAGGGTCAGAAGTAATTCCCTGATTTTTGTTGCTATTGCTTTTTTCTTTTTAATTTGTTTCTTAAACAAACCACGTTCTTATAAATGGAGCAACATGGCAAACACAGACGCAACAATGTATCTCCTTGAAATGGAAACCCAAAGTGGCAAAAATAATTTAATCATACAGTCTTCTGAATTGTGAGATGACAATGAAATCTAACATTAAGCAATGAGAAGGACATCAGTGGAGAAAAATAAAGGGTTTGTTTGTTTGTTTATTTGTTTGTTTTGTATAGCACTGACTGAGTATAAAACTCCCTATTTAAGAAATATCAAAGCTGACCATTTAGTTTCACTCTGTTCGGGGGCCATTGCTTCCTACCTTGGGTCATGTCCAGGATTCTAACTGCAGGCCAGATTAGAATTGAGCAAGGCAGTTATATCCACATTCATCATGTTTTTAAAACTTCACTCTATTTTCATAAGTCCTTTTCAATGGGTTAAATGTCCATTCACATTGGAAGAAATGTGTTGGGACTCCATATATATTAAGAAAGGTCAAGCATTTTTCTTAAAAGTACAACTATAACACAGCTATACTTGGAAAAAGATTATTTTCCTCTCCTACTCTGAATTAATGACATCCATCTACAGAGTAGCAAGGTGCAAAATTAGTTCTTTTAGTACCAATAATAAAGTTATAATAGTCACCATTTATTTAACACTTAATATAAGCCAGGCTTGTCCTTAATACTTATATTACCTCATTTAATACTCTTGACAACTATATAAAACATTATTATTATTAGCATTCCCATAACCATAACTGCTTTATGAAGTATATTTTATATATTTAAAGCATACACTTTAATAAGTTTTAAGATATGTATTAGCCCATGAAACCATTACCAGAATTAAGATCATGGGCATACCCATCATCCCAAAAAGGTCCTTCGTGCTGGTTTGTAATCCATCCCTCCCTTCCCACATTGATCTCCTTCCCTCCCATCAGGCAACCACTGACCGGCTTTCTGTCACTGCAGATTATGATGTGAAGGAGCCAGAATTCTCATATGCTGCTGGTAGGAATATGAAATGACACACACACTTTAGAAAACAGTTTGGTAGTTTCTCAAAAATTAAACATACACCTACGACATGACTTAGATGCTCCATTCCTGAGTATTTATCCAAGATGAAAACATATGTCCCTAGAAAGACTTGCATGTGAACATTCACAGAACTTTTATATGATATGGCTTGTGTTTTAAAGATGTCCTTCTGAATGCTAATTTTGGACTAGACTCGAGAAATTGAGCAGAAGGAAGGAGATCAATCAGGAAGTTATTACAATACTATGGATTGGGATGATGGCAGCTTCACCAGTACTCTGTGATGGTAAAGTGGTGAGAGGTGGGAAGATTCTACATAATATTTTTTGAAAAGACATTACAGTATTTCCTGATATATTGTATTATGGTGTAGGAAACAGACAAGTGTCAAGGAAGTCTCCTAGATGTGCAGCCGAAGTGACTAGAAAAAGTGACTAGTGGAATTGCTGTTAACTAAAACTGATAGAGCTAGAGCATCAGCAGGAACAGACCGAAAGAGGGCGAGATCAGAGGTGGGCTTGGCGTGTGATAAGGTTGAGGTACCTGCGGTGTGCCAAGGGAGGTGTTAAGAAGGCTCTTGGATATCTAAGCTTGGACTTGAACTGAGAAGGCAGAGCTGGAGATAAGAATTTGGAAATTATTAGTAAACAGTTGGCATCTAAATATGGAAGTGGATGTAGAAACAGAAGAGCTGTGTAAGGGGAGGGAATCGGACATTGGATTTCCCACACGACCAGCACGGCATTGGTCAGAACACCACCACTGGAATGGAGAATAGAGAAAAAGGACGTGGAAACAGGGAGTATAATGAATCTTTGTATATTGTCTGTGAAGAAAGGCTAAGAAATGAAGTGGTAGATGGAGAATGATGTGAGATCAAGAGAGGTTGTTTTGTTTGTTATGATTTTTTAAATTCTCGCTTTGATTCGTGTCATTTTATTAGTCAACCCAGCAGTACAAGTTAATGTACTTGGTCGTCTTTGATAGGTAAAGATTTAAAATATATTGTATATGACTGGGTGTATTTATTTTTACATTTTATCTTGAAACAATTATAGATTCATAGAAAGTTGCCAGGATAGTCCAGAGAGGTCATTATACTCTCTACCCACTTTGGCCCGATGTTTACATCTTCCATAACAATTATTGCACAATATCGAGATCAGGAAATCCACATTGGTGTAATGTGTGTGTATCTGCCTAAGTCATTTTGTCAATTATGTAGATCCATGTGACCACCACCACAACTAAAATACAGGACTGTTCCATCACCACAAAGGTCTCCCTTGGGCCACATCTTTATGGACACAATTTGCTCTTCATCTCTATAATTTTGTCTTTTCTAGAGTGTTATACATACAAATGGAATCATACAGTGTGTGATCCTTCGATACTGGCTTTTTTCACTCAGCATAATACCTCTGTCTATTCAAGTTGCCGAGTGTGTCAATAATTTGTTCCATTTTATTTCTGAGCAGTATTATATGGTATGGATGTACCACTGTTGTTTTAGCTATTCACCAATTATAAGACATTTCAGGATGTTTGTATGTTGAGGAAATAATGCAGTAAAAGAGGGGAAACCAGATAACGCGGAAGAATATGGGGTTAGTGGAGCAATGTCCTTCAGTGAGCATAAAGAGCTCAGGTGGAGAAATTGACCTGTGGACTATGGACCTCCATGCAAACTAAAACTGCAGATGTCAGGGTGAGCAGGCAAAAAAATGCAAGACACTGGATGAGAAAGTGGGAGTTGGTAGGAGGTCTTTTCTAACTGATTCTACTTTCTAAATAAATAACCAAGCAAGGTTATCAGTAGAGAATAAAAGTTGTAGAAAAGTTTTTGCAGTTTTGAGAAGATAAGAAATGCATCCAAGAGAGTGGAGAGTGAACAGATCAGAGAAATTTTGGACATTAAGCTACAGCACAAAGGGTACACAAAGCAATAGTCATGGATTTGAAGACAGAACAGCCAGCACGGCTGTGTGTTTTTCTCTAGCCTCATGCAGCTGCACCATGCAGGTGCAGAGGAGGCAGTGAGAATAACGATTTTAGGTAGGCAGAGGAGAAATCAGAAAAACAAGAGGGAAAAATCTAGAGGTGGGGAAAGCAGTACTTGCTTTGTTTCAGAAATCCGAGGCACATTATAATCAATAGGTATTCTGTAAATGCAAGCAGCATAAAAGATAGCGAGTAGATGCCTTGAATTAGGAACAGAAAGCCAATCTTGTTTATCTTCAGTGTTAACCAATATCCTGAAAATCCCGTTGATGTGCCACAGATATAAGCACAGTAGTGATTCTGTTGTCTGTTAAGGTATTGACACTTAGCACTTAATGCTGCCCTTTCTCTTAGGATCGGAACTACCTTCAGTCAGCTCCCTCAATCACTGCTACTCTAATTTCTCCAGCCATTTGAATATCTGTAGACCTTTGACTCTCTAATACAAAATGTGCATAACCTACCTTACTCAGGCTTTCTGATAAACCATTTCTATGTTCCCTTCTGTCAGATCTGCATATCACGTCAGGGAAAGAGGAGCCTGGTTAATGGATTCTGTGTGTATTTTCATTTTCCTGACGGACACACTTGGCTGGGGTATTAAAACACATAAGCTTTGCAACTCCTCCCACCCAATGAATTTGATGCAGAACGTCCCAATGGCGTTCTTTAACGTATTATGCCTCTCGGGGCTGCAGACAATAGCACATGAAACAGCGCAGTGTTATGTGGGGTGTCTGAGGCACCAGTGTGTCTGTGATTTCACAAAGCAGGCTTCCTCTTGTCTGAGTACAAATATGACATTTCCAGAATCTCTGGGGAAAAAGAAAACAAAAAAGATGCCTCCCAGTTCAAAGATACTCCCTAATCATGTTGGTACAGCTCTTTCAGACTGCTGTCTCCCCCAGTATCAGCACTGAAACCAAAGTAGTCAACAATGCTTCGTAAGCACCTCTGCTTCTTAAGAGGCTGGAAGCTAGGTATCTTCCTAATTAATGTTGTGTGTTTAAAATAACTTTCGGGCATTCAGTTTGGTTACAGGCAACAAGGAACAACAGCCTCAGAAAACAGAAAACCACATCTGTAATTTGTTCAACTGGCTTGATCTGTTTTAGTATACTCAGGCCTTACATTTACTCTCTTCCCATTTATTCTCTCTGTCCTCTCTCCCTCTCCCTCTCCCCCCCCCCTTCCTCTCCTCCTTCCCCTCCCCTTTCCCTTCCCTTCTTTTCCTCCAATCCAACACCCACACCTGTGCAAGAAAATGAACAAGGAGCTACAGTACTTATGTGGATCACAGCACTGTGTTACTCAGGCAAAAAGAATAACAAATATTTTTACTTTTGTCACTAGCAGAGGTCAGAAGGATGACAGAATTAAATCTGCGGGCCTTTCATTAAGTAGTTCCTCCAAGTCAGTGCAGTTTAAAACATGACTTGAAATGCTTTTTCCCCAGCTGTCGGCATGTTTACTTTCACTTTTAAGCAAAAAATGCTGCAAATATAACCTTCTATTGACCTAGCTGATCCATTTTAAAAGACTTAAAGCAAAACTGACTGAGCAATGCCATCTTGTCAGGCTGCAAGGCAGAGAACAGATCAGCTCATCAACAGCTACAGCTGGCGAAGGAAATGTTCCAACAGAGAGCACTTCACGAAGCTGTATTCTTGGTGTCTGTTTTGGTGATGTGGGAATAGAAATGTTTGCCCAGGGCTCACTGGAAATAAGAGTGACTGGGAAGGGGCTGGGTGTATGATGGGGAGATGCAGGCTGCTACAGGCTCCTCCCTGTGGATGGTCCTCTGGCCACAAGTCAACATGGCCCCAGAGGCACTGCACTTGAAAAGAATCAGGAGTGTTCCCAGGTCTGCCTTCAGCAGTTCCCACTGCTCTTTGCCACCTTTGTGCTCCTATTCAGGGCCCCCTGCCACCACTCCTAGGCCACATCATCTCTCCACAACATACTTTTCTCGTTCCCATCCATAGCCAGTGATTGCATTTTGCCAACTGCCCTCTCAACTCCTTGAACTTGGTAAAGTCTTCATATGAGCACTTTGGCATAAATTGCTCCTTTTGCCTTAAATACTCTTCATCTGCCTGCTTCCTTCTCATGGGCTGGGTCTCATTATAAACATTACCCTTCCCAGACAGGTCTTTCCCACCTGTGGGCACCAAATTAGGCCTCCAGCCCATGATCATCCCTCATCAACCGCTGGTCTACATATAATGTGACATTTCTACTAGTTTGTTCACAAACATGCAAAAAGAAACCTATTTTATCCACCATTGGTATCACCTAGTATGGTTCCTGGCTCAATACAAATGTCACCCTCTATAAACAACACCTGATTTTTAATAGAGTTGTTTTTATTAAGTGGTTCCCACCTCCCCAGTAACTGAGGCACCCAGGTCTCTCCAACACTGTACCGTGATCTTGAAATGTACTTCTCCACACAGCAAAGGGAAGTATGTCATATTACACTCATTTCACAGAGTAGAAAACAAAATTCACAATAGTTATATGATTAGCCCAAGATATTTAGAAACACTAATGTCCAAATAAGAAGTGATGGAAGCATTTCAAGCATGATAGCAGGCTGCTGGGATCTTATCATGGATTATGAGATGCAAGCTGAATAAACTATGCTGTATACCTGAAACTAATACATTATTGGATGTCAACTGGAATTGAACAATTTTTTAAGAGCCTTGTAAGGACCCTTTTAAAGGACACTGTCAGCAGCTTGATTCTTTACCACAGAGTATTGCATCATCCCTAAATCAAGTTTAAGAAATACAGAATGATGAAAAAAAGTGTCAATGGTTAGAATCATTCCTTTAAGTAACGATGGGCCGCAGCAGACCCAACTCATCTCTATGGGAATGTGAGGTATGCGATTGAGAGAAATTTGGATACGATACAAAATACTAATGCTGATAAAGGATGTCGCTCCTGCCTGTAGCCATACATGCTATAATGTCGTGGTCAAAATTAGGAACTCCGGAATAAAACAAACTTGAGTTTTAAACCACTCTCTACCGTTTGTCATTTTTTGCTCTATTCCTTGCTGTTACTATTAATTTTACTCACTTTCCCATATTTCAAATGAATATAACAATTTCACTCAACATTAGTGTGAAAGGCATATATTTAAATTGTTCAAAACAATGTCCAACACATAGTAATTGCTACCATAAAATGGTCATTTTTATTATGGGGGTTATTGTTAACATTATTATTATGATTAGCTTGAATTGCCACAGTAATAATGGAAATTTTAGCTGCTGTTTCTGAAAGTTTATATGCTAGATCCTCATATCGGCAGGAGGCCAGGCAAGTCCTTGATCTGTGCCACAGCAACACTGCCACCTCTATGTGAGGAACTCTCGGTAACAACACAGTCGTCACTCTTCTTACCACAACTGAAAACAAATCTTTAAGCTGAAAAAAAATGTTATGTGTAGGTGTGTAATAGATCTTTCTCATTTACATAAATTTAGTGGAATTTATAAGTATGTGGTCATCAAAAAATCTTAATTTTTTTGTGCGTGTGGTTGTTTTAAATACGTCTGTCCTTAGATTCTGTGATAAAATTCTAATTTTATTCTATGCTACCTAATAATTCACTCCCCTGGGGATATCGTTTGTTGTCATCCTAGTTATCATTTTTGAAACATTCCTGATGATTATGTTCAGACAATTTGCTCAACCACACCTTGTGTAGGCTACATTCAGACCTGACTCTGCTGGCTCTATAACTAAATCAGCGCATTTGTACCTAAAACAAGTTTTCAATTACCTCCACAGGAATTTTCACAATCAATTAATGTGGGGTGGAAACATTAATCTGGGTGCTTAACTACTGCCAGGGTATTAATTGACATCCTGATAATATATAATAAAGAACATTGCATGGCACAATTGAATATAAAATCAGGTTCTGTTAAACAGCTAGCTCCTACAGCTTATGTTTCAATAGAGAATGACACTGTGATTGAAACTATCATTTCAACAATGTTTACTGTATTAAAAATAAGCCTGTAAGAGGTCATTAAATTTAGAGCTATGCTTTTAGCCTTATGATTTTTTTCATTATGTAAGGAAACTATAAATAATAGTTTTACTATTGAAATAATACTGCAAAAGTGTAATTTATGATTTTAAAGAGCTTTTAATATGGATGAAATGATTAAAATCAGTGCTTGAATATTTTTAACCATAAGTATAGCTTTTATGTAAGATCAGCACTCATAATTTGATGAAATATTCTTTACTACAGAAAATTTTATTTTCCTTAGATATTTTGGGTTCATAAAATTAACAAAAAATAATTGAGTTATTTTCATAGTGTGAAATATAGTATAATTGCCTAAGTAAAGATAGCAAATATAAAAACATGTTAATGCATGAATCAAGTTTCTCCAAAATGACTACTGAAGTTAACACCAGTCTGGCTTTGTGACTCCTTTACTCAACCACTCGTTCATTTGGCCATCATTCATTTGGTCCCTGACTAGTGCCAATCATGTTTGTTATGAGATACAAGCTGGGTGTGCTAGGCACTATCATAGCCATGGGAAACAAACATAAAATGAAAATTAATGCACTCAAGAGTGCCCATTCTAGTTGGTTGTGGAAGACGGTCAATAAAAGAAAATAGACATCAAAAATGAACTAAACCACAAAACAACCATCATTCAAAACCACCTGAAATCTAGCTGAACAGAAGGCCTACAACTAAGGATATAAAAAGAAGCCACATCGAGACTCGTAGACGGGGTAGTAGATAAAGTCAGCAGGGATATCTTGGCTGAAGGGTTCCAGCCCCATAACAGGAGCCCCAGCCCAGGGTTCTAGTGCCCAAAAGAAAAGTCTCCATAACTTCTGGCTGTTAAAACAAGCAGGAATTGAGGCTGAGTGTGACAAAGGGCTATTCAAGTCCCAGAAGTTCCTCTTAAAGCACCCACACACGGATTTGCTCTGACTCACTCGCTCTAAATTCCAGCACTGGGCAGCAGCTTGAAAGGCACTAGACACATATGGGAAGGAACTGAACTGTCTGGCAGCAGGGTGAGAGCTGGGGTAGGCAGATTTCTCCCAGACATAAGTGCTGGCAGAGACACTTAGCTATAAACACAATCCTTGCCAGAGTTTTCAGTGTGGTTCACAGTTTGCACCTAGAGATTTTCCAGCCTCGCTCCTCTTCTCTGCTTCAGCCATACTGGTCTTGCTTCTACCTCTAGCTGTGCTACTTTTGCCAAAGGTGGTTTTGCTTCATCAGGTTAACTTCTGCTTCAGATCTCAGCATAACCGTCACTTCCCTGATCTTCCTTTTCAGGTCAAGTTCTTTATGTATAATATTTTATAGCACCAGAAACCTCTCCTCAGTTTTATAATTTTGTTATTAATCAATATCTTCCTCTCTAAGCTAAAAGCTACAAAAATAGGAAAATTATGTTCAGTTCTCCTCACCATTGTAAAATAATTGCTTTCTTGAAGAGCCTGAATCCTGTAATCCCTCAATAAATATTACTAGACTGTTATTGTTAAGTGAAAAGTGAAACTGAATTCAGCAATTCCATCAGCGGAACTTCAGAAAATTCCCTGCTAATGTTAATAATGAGTTTCATTCGTCAGCTTAAACTGGTCATGGGTTAGTTTTCAGTGCTTTTTCCTTTCCTTTCCTTTTTCTTTCTTTCTTTTTTTTTTTTTTTAACAAACCTTGACATTTAGGAAGAAAATCATGGTTTCTAACCATACTGTAAACATCTAGTCCTCCATGTATTTATTCAACAAATACACAAAAAATATATATGATTCAAAGTTGTTTCACAGATTTTAATTGCACTAGACATTAATGTATAAATTTATTTGAAGATAAATGTAAACCATATTACTTTTGAAAATTCTCTAGGCTCACTATGCCTTGTTTATGGCAGATTAAAATCGTGTGCTTTTTCTGCTCGATGAACGAAATTGTGGTTAAGTGTGTGCTTCTGGGAAACAGACCGAGTGCTCCTTCACTGACCTGCACTTAGACATTTTTCTTCTCAATATGTCTTTCTCCCCTGATTGAAAAATCAGAAGTCATTTTTTGGTTTGGAAAATAAGCCACTTAACCCTACCAAGTGTTCTTCGTATCTATTGTTTTTATATTTTCCATTGCTTATTAAACAAGTTTATGAACAGATAAATTACCGAGCACCACAATGTGCCAGGCTTTGTGCAAAGGATTTGTGTGCACCGTCTCAAACATGCTCACCCCTGAATCTAGAGACAGTCACGGAATTCTCTTAGAAACTAGAAAGACGAGTTCAGTAACTGCCTTATCATTACCCAGTTCGTCAGGGGCATGCTTAAGGTTTTAGACCAGCTCCTCTTCCTTCCCCAAAAGTTATATGAATAATAAAAGAAACAACATGAGGTAGGAGAAAGACCTCTAACTTGAACAGTGTTTTAAAGTCCAGAAATAAGCAATGACTCTGGAGCCCACTGACAAGTCACTGAACTGCATTACAATCACCTTTGAAATAAGGAACAAGTAGAATATCAGGGGACAGAAACTGCTGTCTGCCGTGTGAAAGTTAATTGATTCTCTGTTTACCTCGTCTACCCTTCCCCCGGCCCCAAAATTAAGTCCACAGAAACAATGATGGATGGCTTAATGATCATGTATTATACAAGTAAGCAGGAGTGTAATCATGTATCAGCATTTTCATCTTCGAAACCATATGCTTATCTTCACACAGTAGAAATTTTAGATTAGTAGCATTTTTTAATGTGGTGTATATCATTAGGAGATAAGGCTACTACCAGCTGTTTGAAGGAAATAGGAGTTTTGCTAAAAGAATCCATTGGAAGGAAGTGAGTAAGACAGACTGGTGATAGAAGGGAAAATCAAGTCTAACTTCTCCATTTATCCCAACTCCCTATTTTTTTTTTACAAATTCCAATGACTTCTATAAAAGATTTTAATATCTTAATTTACAGCTCTATAAACTGTTATAATATTACTTACATAAAAATTACAGCTTGAAAAGTAGTTTAAAATCCTTAACACTTCAAGTACTTCATATCAGAATATAGTCTAGTATATCATAATCTGTAATAAAACAATGATTTCCCAATAGTGTTGGAGAAACTTAAACAGTCTATACCCAAGATGAAGTCCGAAGAAGTACAATGCTGATGTATGGCAGGTGTACTGACGTGGTACAGTTTTTAATAGGAAGAACACAGGTTAGGTTTAGACAATATGGGATTAAATTCCACTTTTCTATTTTCAATTCTATCTTGTCTAGTAAAAAAAAATCTTCATACAACTCTGGGATATTTACACAATGGAACACTACTTAGCTGTGAAAAAGAAGAAAATTTTACCCTTTGCAACAGTATGGATGGGCCCGGAGAACATTATGCTAAGTGAAATAAGCCAGTCAGAGAAAGACAAATACTGTATGATTTCTCTCATATGTGGAATCCAGTGAACAAACTGAACTAACAAGCAAAACAGAGACAAACTCATAGATGGAGAGCAGGATGACAGCTAAGGGTGGGGGAGGTTAGGGTGTGGAAGGTTTGAGCAAAACCGATAAAGGACTTACGGACCTGGACAACAGCGTGTGATTGCTGGGGGGCGGGGCTTATAAGGGGACTAAATAGTAATGGAAAAAATACAATAAAGATTTAAAAAATAACAGTCTGGCATAAACACAATGGTTTCCTCTCATATAAAAGTAAGTGAACTGAGGGCAAGCTTCCCTTACCGTAGTCTTCTTTCCTGCATCATCAGGGTCTACAATGGCCGCTCACGCTCTCAGCAGCAGACCCCCTTTCGAACTAGCGAAACGAAGAAAAGAGAGAAGCCATGCTCATGGCCCTGCACATAGCATGTAGACGTACACCGCACCAGCCAGAATTTAGTCATGGTTAGAAAGCAGTCTGGGAAGCATAGCCTTTATCCACGGTTATATCCCTAACCAAAAATCCACGGACATACATTGTCATAAAACCAGCAGTCTCTGCCGCAGTGATTTTATGTAAGTGACGTAACCTTCCTAAACAACAAATTTATCATCAGAAACAGGAATTTAAATATCTATATTATCAGAATATAATGATGTTCTTTTTGAAAGGGCCTATAAAACAGTCCGTTTACATTTAAGTCTCATATAGACCTGAGATACTGTTTGTTCATATGAGTCCATAAACAGAAAAATCTAGGATATTGCATTATTAATAGAGATAGGACTCTATGGACTAAAGTCAACACTTATTACAGCACTACTTTTTAAATATGGTTTTAAAGCTTCTGTTTATTAAAAAACAAAACTCTCAAGTTTAACCACTAGACTTAATATATGTCTTTTGACATTTGTAGCTCTCTGGGGAAGGATCATTCCCTATTTTTCTTATTGGCAAGGAGTATTTTTTCATGATTCAAGAGCTCTAAAACTATTCAAAAGTGAGTGGGGGCTGGGGTTAAGATTTGACAGGAAGTAACTGAAGCCAATGTTGTCAGAGAGCGTGGTACCTACTCAAAGCCACACATATGAAACGCTCAGGAGGGATTATTGTATTTCAGTGACAGCCCTATACACATACCAGTTGTATGTTCCTTAGAAGTCTCTAATCAAAGCAGTTTCTTTTTAACAATAATGCAGCCTCTGTTAGGATGGACTATCTGTTTTTATGAGATGAGCTACCAAACAGACAAAAGACTGGCAGCTAATCACAAGGAAACTCCCCTTCCTGGGGAGGGGGGAATGTAAAGCAGCTGTAGATATAATAGAGAAGCTACTGAGTGCTACCATATGCTTTAAATTCTTTTTAACCAAACACGGAGAAAAAGTTGAATCATTTGTCCTCAAAGAAACCATCTCAGGATATTGAAGTTCCTCTCCTCCGTGGAGCCGAAGACTACTGCTGACAGTTGGTGGAAGAGACACAATGAACCAGTTGTCAGACGAGCCTCCTGAATGCCAATTTATAAAACAAAACCCTTTGAACAACCAGAGGATGTTTTAAAAGAAGCTGCTGATTCAAAATGAATAATTTCACTTTGCTGTGTTTTCTGCTTTTCTATAGGTCATCATTACTATCTTTACTTTCTATTTTCAACAGAAATTTAAATTAGCCCTTTGTTCCATGTATATACTCTGTCTTCTGAAGCAGCACCACCTCCTTTTCATTATCCCTTTCAAAGTCACTGAAATTTGCAAAATATGTCATTTCCCTCCCTCACTCTGTGGAGGAGTAGCAGGGCTGGCTTTTCAAGCACAAAGATTCCTAATAATCAAAGGTGCTTAAGGACTGAAATGAGTATGCATCTCGGGTAAGGCCCAAAGCAGAGCAAGCGTGATTAGAGCAAAAATCCAGTTGCCCTCAAATGTGTTCTTTAGAAGCTGTCATAACTCCTCGATCCCCGCACTGTGACTTGCTAAAGACTTTAAGTCTCTGAGAAAAATTAAAAATATTTTCATGAAGATATTATTCATGAAACCACTACCAACAATAAATACCGCAGCTTGCACCAGCTTATCTGACCCTCCCGTCCTGAGACTACTGCACTCCACTCTTGATTTCCTGCACCAGATAATGTCAATGGGGAGAAAGTCCAGGCCCCAGACTTATTCCTACATGAGGACACTGGTAAGATCAAAGAAATCGTCAACTCCCCATAGGACAGTATTTATGCAGTATATTAGATAATTTTAATATTTGAGAAAAAAAAGACAAAAACTTGCTCTGAATTTACTAGTGTCTTAAAATAATTTTTTTCTTTTTCACAATATCCCATTTATATATTTAAAATATAGCTGTATGTATAGCTATATGTGTTTATAAAGTATATATTGGTCCAATCCTCAGGAAGTGTTCAAAGCAAATAAGTAGTTTTGGTCTCTCAGTAACATCTTGGCACTTCAGTGGGGTCCGCTCCCTGGGAGGGCTGGATACGCCTGCCTGTCTGTGCCGGGCTGGGTGGTATCACGGGGCCAAGACTTGGTCATGAGCTGGTGAGAGGTAATATGTGGGAACTGAGCACAGAAGGGTTGATCCTGGCTCTGCTGTAAAGAATGGTAAGTAACCAAACCATTCACAAAAATTATGCCTTTTCAACTTATCCATAATAATAAATCTCCCACAGAGATGCAAAATGGCACAGCAGATGATACAAATTTGTATTGTGGAATAAGAATAAGGACTGTAAGAGGTCTTAGAGGTCACATAACCTGAGTACTTACTGAGAAACACGAAGCCAAAGTGACTTACTGCCTTATGTCTTATAACTAGTAACGGCCAGGACAAGACTAACCCCCAGAGCCCTCTTTCTATAAAACTATTGACGTTAACTAGACGTGAGTCAGAAAAAGATTATCAAATGCAATGCTTGCAAATATGTTGATACTGACATGCGTTAAGTAAATGTACTGCCTAAAAGGATTCTGCTGTAAAATCTTGTATCACAGATAAGGCACAGAACTAGGAATTAGAAGAGTTATTCACTACTATTACTTCCACCGTAAATTGCCTGCCTTTTGGCCTGACATCACAAACTAATTTTTTTTCTTCTGAAAAATGTGGGGGTTAAATTTTTTAGATTTCTTAAGTCCTGTCAACCTTATTATTCTGAAAATGTAAAGATTTCCACAGATGCAAACTATGGCCCTTTAATGTACCTAGAATATTCTTATGTTCTTACTGTGTAGGAACATTAAAGCAGATCGATCCACGCATTTTCCTCTGGGAGAGGCAATGCAGTTAACAATCAAAATTATATTATTTAAAATTTTTGAAAGATACCATTCTCCTGTTATTCCCTAACAACTGGAAGAAAGGTTATATTGAGAATAAAATAATATAGCTGCATTAAAAGTATAAAAGCTTGTTACAAGGGAGCAATGAATAGCATTGCAAAGATATTGTGCTCTGAGAAACCTTTGATAGTAGTAACGAATAATCGTTGAGGTGCTGGCCCAACACCCAAGAGTGACAGGTTTTCCTGTTTTTACAAGGAGATAGCAATAATGTTAAGTTGACTTTAATCATGCTTAGTATCAAGACCACACAAAATGTGCTATTTTTCTCTTGATAAGCAACTAAGGCTGTACGTCTACTGTCAGAGAGAACTGTAGAGATGAGGACAAAAAGTATGTATTTTTTTGGCCCTAGTGTCCCAAATTGGCATGAGCTAGGTCTCTTAGATAGCTATGTAATTCCCTTTTATTTTTCAAGTGTAACCCACTTTGGTAAAAGGGTAAAGAGCACAGTAAATAATTAGCTCACTATGAATTCCACTTGACAGGTGAGAGAAATAACCTAACACTCAGCCCTAAGGCTATTTCTATATAAAACTATAATGAACTCATGAAAAAATTAATTAATCAGGCAGTAATTTTGCTATGAATTGTCTTTTTTTACTGATTTCCCCCAGAAGACAAGTTGTTTACATGGAATTATGTAAACAGAGCTTAAGAGAGGCTAAACACACTAAACAAAAAATCAAGTTGAGGTTTGTTTGAGTTGTAATAATGCAAATGTTCATCTCCTGTTGACTTAGTCTCCAAACATTTCTCAAACGTGAAAATATTTTGGAAAATGTTATGTGTAAATATAAAACTTTTTCAATTAATCACTATGCCCCTAAGACATATTAAACTTCAATGAACACATTTGGCTCAGTGAGAACGAGGAGGAAAAGGTGGCGTCTATGAACGTGACATAAAACCTGTCACACGGGCGGTGCACAACGGAGGAGTGGTCTTCTGCATACAGCAGGAAGTGGCCCAAGGAGTAAGATAAATCACTGGAACAGGAAAGAATATTAAACAGCACCATATGGTTGTCAAATCCACCTCTTTTAAACTCAAAGCATTACTCCAATCGGAATTGGATGTTGATTTTTTCTATTGAAGGGTTAGGGATAATATTGATGCAAAATTAAATAAGTTGTTTTATTAAATTTGGGATTCTGAGAAAAGCGAGAGACAATAATAAGTGCCTCAGGAACTATTAACTTTGAAGTATATTGTAGGTTTATTTATTATTTTTTTTTAAAAGACGAGTATGGGAAAAACAGTTCTTTCTCTTTTTAAAACTGCAAAGCATTTTAATATTTTTGCCTGGCATGTAAATCAACTATAGTTTCAAAGAATTTATTTGAAAAAAAAAATGACGGGGAAAGTGTGTCATCAAATCCATAGGAATGTGAAGAACCAGGCTTGAAAAATAGACAGAAGCTAAGGTCGCTCCTAACATGTGAAAATAGAAAGCACAACTAGCAGGATAGTGTGGTCAGCATGTCAGCACTGCGAGATACTCAAGCTACTTTGGGACATATGACCACCACCTACTGTCATGGCTATAGCGGTAGATTTCAGTTTCACCTCTGTGAATTTATTCTATTTCATGGTCTTAGTGTCACTCATTCAAGCATCAAAGTCCTGAGTAGATGTATCCAATGGATTGAGACCAGACCATACCATACCTCCGAGTATGGCAAAGCCATTGTATTAGTTCTTGGGGGCCACCATAAAAATTTACCATAGACTTGGTTATTTTTTTCTTTTGTTTCTTTTTTTATTGTGTTTTTTTCCATTACCATTTATCCCCCTTATGTACAGCATTCCTTGGCTTGAGTAGCATCACTCCAATTTCTGCCTCCACCGTCACATGACTTTTCTCCCCCTCTGCGTGTCTCCCAAAACTCCCTTTGACTCTCTCTCATAATGATACTTGTGATGGCATTTCAGGTCCCTCCAGATAATTTAAGATAATCTCATTTCAAATTTTTTAATTTTATTACATCTGCAAAGATTCTTTTTCCAAATAAGATAACACTGTTTTTTGAGATTAAGACTTGATGTCTTTGGGTGATCATTTTACAGTGGCCATGCTGACTGTTGGTGAGGGTGTGGAGCAACCAGCTTTCTCATCCCCTGGTGATAACCATTTTGGGAAGTAGTCTGGCAGTTTTTTTAAAAAGCTTATGCATACACTTGCCATCCATTCTAGCAATTCCACTCTTAAATTTTATCCAAAGGAAATTAATTTCATTAATACAAAATTATGGATAAATTTGTATGTAAAAATGTGTATGCATAAATTTCATCCATACAAAGAATTGTTCAAAATATCAATAGCAGATTTATTTGCAATAGGCTAAAGCTAAAAAGAACCCAAATTTCTACCAACAGGTGAATGGACAAACTGTGGCAGATCCACAGAATTGAATACCACTCAGCAGTAAAAAGGAACAAACTATTGGCAGAACTACATGGACTATTCTCAAAATGATGACACTGGATGAAAGAAGCCAAATAAAAAAACAATTCAGGATATATGATTCCACTTACATGGAATTCTAAGAAATTCAAACTAATGTGGATGACAGTAAATTAGTGGCTGACTGGGAGGTGAGAGAGGAGGAGTAGGAAAGGGCATTAGAAACAGACACAGGGGAAGTTTTGGAGGTGACAAATGTGTACATTATCTTCATTATGGTGATGATTTCATTGATATGTACATGATATGCATGATCATTGTACTTCAATGAAGCTTCTAGAAAATAGTAGTAGAGAATAGTATCATTTTGGGCCAAAGAAGTGAAATATGAGAAAAATGGAACTATATCTGAAAGAATGATTTTAGCCACAAGAAAGAAAAAGCCAAATTTAACTGACTTTTAAAAAGGTAATTAATTGGCTTATAATTATAAAAAACTAGACTAGGAAACTCTTTACCATAGAAAAAAGGAGTTGGTTTAGAGCAATATAAGCCAAGTTAAATTAGCAATGACAGCACTGGCCGGATTGCTCAGCTGGTTAGAGCGTCATCCCATACGCCAAGGTTACGGGTTCAGTCCCTGGTCACGGCACATACAAGAAGCAATCAATGAATGCACAAATAAGTGGAACAACAAGTTGATGTTTCTCTCTCTCCCTCTAAAATTAATAAATAAAAACTTTTAAAAATAGCAATGACAAAGCACAGGGGAAAAATAAGATAATGATAAATATAAAGAAGGATATTTTGGTGAGGCCCTAAGTTATATAAAACTGAATAGCAAAGCCAAATAATAAAAATAAACTTAGAAACATTCAAGTATTGCATATCTACAATGTGCCAGGGACATTAACAACAACAACGATGAATAAGACACAAGCTACCATTGTCCTTGATCACTTAGGAATTTCCATTAAACACTTGACTATTTGGAACACAGTTCACAAAACAATGAAGGAGAAAAGCTCAAAACTCATCTTAACTCCAGTTATATTTGTGTTTCTAGAAGGAGCTGCTAAAACCCTGAAATTACTTCACCTTTCATATACAGGCATAACTAGAAGATATTGCAGGTTCAGTTCCAGATCATCACAATAAACCAAGTATCACAACAAAGTGAGCCACAAAAAGTTGTCGGTGTCCCAGTGCATACAAAATTTTGTTTACACTATACTCCAGTCTATTACGTATGCAATAGCTTTATGTCTAAATACGTATATATTTGATTTAAAATACTTTTTGTTAATAATTGCTAACCATCATCTGAACCTTACGCAACTGATAATCTGCTAGTGGAAGGTCTTGCCTCAGAGTTGAAGGCTAATGAACGGTCAGAGGGGTGGTTGCTCGAATGTAGGGTATGGTGGAAGTTTTTAAAAATAAGACAGCAGTGAAGTGTGCTGTATTGATTGACCCTTTCCCTAATGATTTCTCTGTCGCATGCAATGCTATTTGATAGCATTTTACCCACAGTAGAACTTCTTTCAAAATTGGAATCCATCCTCTCAAACCCTATTGCTGCTTTATCAACTAAATTTATATAATATTCTAAATACTTTGTTGTCATTTTGACAATCTGCATACCATCTTCATCAGGAGTAAATTTTGTTGCAAAAACATTCTTTGCCCATCCACAAGAAACAACTCCTAATTTGTCAAAAGTCTAATTATGAGATTACAGAAATCTTGTCATATCTTCAGGCTCCACTTCTAATTCTAGTTCTCTTGCTATTTCCACCACATCCGCAGTTCTTCTTCCATTGAAGTCTTGAACCTTGACATCATCCATGAGGGCTGGAATCACCTTCCTTCAGACTTTTAATGTTCTTAAATCACAAATGTTCTTAGTGACAGCTAGAATAATGAATTTTTTACAGAAGGTTTTCAATTAACTTTGTTCAGATCCATCAAAATAATTGCTATCTGTGGCAGCTATAGCCTTACAAAATGTATTTCTTAAATAACAAGACTTGAAAGTCAAAATTACTCCTTAATCCATGGGCTGCAGTGTGTATGTTGTATTAGCAGGCATGGAAACAACATTAATCTCTTTGTACATCTCCAGCAGAGCTCCTGGGTGTCCATGTGCATTGTCAGTCGGAAGTAGTATTTTGACAGGGATCTTTATTTGTAAGCAGTAGGTCTCGACTCTGGGCTTAACAATTTAGGAAACTACGTTGTAGACAGATGTGCTGTCATCCAGGCTTTGTTGTTCCATTTATAGAGCACAGGCAGAGTAGATTTAGCACAACTCTTCAGGGCCCTACCATTTTCAGAATGGAAAATGAACATTGGCTTCAACTTAATGTCACCAACTGCAATCAGCTCTAACAAGTCAGCCTGTCCTCTCAAGGTTAGAAACCAGGCACTGACTTCTCCTCTTTAGGTGTGAAAGTCTTAGATGGGATCTTCTTCCAACGTGAGGATGTTTTGTCTACCTTTAAAATCCGTTGTTTAATGTAGCCACCTTCATTAATTGTCTTAGCTAGATCTTCGGAATAACTTGCTGCAGCTTCTATAATACATCAGCACTTGCTACTCACCTTGCCCTTTTATGTTATGAAGATGGCTCCTTTCCTTAAACCTCATGAACCAACCTTTGCAAACTTCAAACTTGTCTTCTGCAGATTCTTCACTTTTCTCAACCTTCATAAAACTGAAGAGAGTTAGGGCCTTGTTCTGGATTAGGCTTTGGTTGAGGGAAATATTATAGATAATTTGTTCCTATCCAGACCACTAAAATTTTCTCCATGTCAGCAATAAGTCTGTTGCATTTTCATATCATTTGTATGCTTACTGGAGTAGCATTTTTAATTTATCTCAAATTTTCCTTTGCATTTACAACTCGCCTTATGGTTTTTTTTGCAAGAGGCCTGCTTTCTGCCTACATGGACTTTCAACATGCTTTCCTCACTACATTTAATCATTACAGCTTTTGATTTAAAATGAGAGATGTGTGACTATTCCTTTCTCCTGAATACTTAGAGGCTGTTATAGGGTTATTAATTGGCCTAATTTCAATATTGTCATGTCTCAGCAAATAGGGAAGCCCAAGGAGAGAGAGAGAGATGGGGTACAGCTTGTTGCTGGACCAGTCAGAACACACATTCATCAATTATCTTTGCTGTGTTATATGGGCACAATTTGTGAAGCCCCACAACAATTAAAATACTAACATGAAAGATCATGGATGAGCAATCACCATAACAAATATAATAATGAAGAAGCTTGAAGTATTGTGAGATTTACCAAAATGTGACACAGAGCAAATGCTATTAGGAAAATGGCACCGATAGACTGGCTCACCACAAACCTTCAATGTGTAAAAAATGCACCATCTGTGAAGCTCAATAATGCAAAGTGCAATAAAACAAGGTAAGCCTGTGGTCGCTAATGAGCTTTGATCCAATTCAAGCAAATATGTATGAGTAATATAATGCAACACACTTTATTGGCAGCAGCACCGCTCTGTTGTGTAATAGACATTAGATACAAATCACTGATAGATATAGTTGAAGACAAATGCAAATGCAGAGACTGGAAGGACAAAGAAAATCTATGATGAGAGGTAGCCAAAAAAATGGGAACCCATTAATACAATTTACACACAGAACAGCTGCAGAATTCTTTCCTTTTATCAATTCTATTATTTACCATCAAAATCTAAAATGACTATACTATACTCAGAAGTTCAGTTGTATGAGACTGTCTCAGAGACATAGTAATTTCAAAATAGAAAATGTTTGAATGTGTAACATTTACCATTAAAGACAGTTTGTCATTGGTCTACAAGTCAAATAGAGACTTCCTTTGTCCCAATTTTAAATGCTCCTGACCCTACCTCTTACTTCAGCTGCTGTTTCAATGACCCATCCTCACTAACTTTGATGTTTTACATACCTAAAATTCAGGTGACGTCTTCGCATCTCTTGTCATCCAAATTTTCCTAATGCCACAGCATGGGATGCCTGCAGGTGCCTGCCTAGCATTTAAATGTGACCAGCCTGGAGGAGTGGGCCAGAGAGCCACCCTTAACCCACAGGAGATGAATGTCAAAAATAAATGCTTCCTCCATTCATCCCCCAGGCAGGTCATTCTAAGACACACTTCATAAAACACTTCATAAAGTGCAGCAGAATCAACATGCAGTTTTTCATAGTGACTGCAAACTTAATAATGCACCTCTGTTTTAGCTTGTCCTCCTTCCCTCTTACCCTCTCCCATCCCTCACTCTGACTTTCTGAATGTAATCTTTTGTTTCAGGCTCTGCTTTCCTGGGTACCCATACTAAGGCAGTTGTTACTCAGATTGATTCTACATAACAAATCTTCAGAATGGGTTTTGGAAGGCAATCAAGCTTCGGTCAGACAGCTAATGGTAGGTGCCATAGAGGCTGGCATGCAAAAGCACCACAATTAGTAAGAATCTTACCTTTGGAGTAGAAGGAGGTACAGATGACAGGTTAAAGTGTTGGTATGTATCTATAGCTACCAGAATATCATTTTACAAGATATAATTTTATGGAGTGAATTTAGGTGTGTTTAATTGATTGCTTTGGAAGCCATGAAAAAAGAAATAACATGCTAAACTACCATCAACTGAAAGCATTCTTGAAAAGAAAGAAGAATTGTAGAAGAGTGTTTAAGGATATCCACACCTCCTATAGCCACAGGATACACCCTGCTGAGCATCAGGCCCAAGGTTTTATTGTGGGGGTGGTGGAGGAGGCGGTGAAGCTGAAAAAGGACTGAATCCATAGCCTTGGTAGATCTGCTAGGTCAGAGTTAAAGCCCTACTAGGAAAAGCACCACTTTGAAAGAATAAAGAGAAGACTTTTGGTGGGAAATTCAAAGAATCTTGAACCTGCAGATATCCCAGAACACTTCCAGGAAGTAGAAGCAGCTGGCTCCCCACTGCTAAAATAAAATAGCATCCAATTACCGACTACTCTGCAAAGATTCTAAGGCAGAGGCCTAGTCAGATGTTGTGTCTTCTCCTCGCAACATATACCCACAACTCCTCATTGCTTTCAGGACTAAAAGTAAGGTTAGGTCTCAGTACAGCCCAAAGAGGGAAATGAAACTTCTTATACATTGAAGGAATTTCATGGACTGCTAATCTGTACCAGCAGAAACCAGAGAAATATTGGTATGAGTGAGTGTGATTAAGCTTATATGGTGATCAGTGGGGGATGGGGGTGGATAAAGCATAATAGAAGGCTGAATAGAGGGTAGTTTATTAGTTTATAATCATGTGATCAGCCCTGGTAAGGACACTTGCTTTTGGTAAGGCACTGTAAGAATGGCGCTTACAAGCTTGGATTCAACTATGGGTCTATATTAAATGAGATAGAGATTATGAAATTTTCTTGGAATAGTACTAAGAAAGGGATCAGAAGAATTAGTGAAATAAAATATTTAAATAAATTTACTATGGGACACTAGAAAACCCACTACCTGACTATTTTCCCTGGGATGTCCCAGAGGATATATCTTCACGAGGATAATAAGAAATACACTAGTGAGAGAGACATACTTGAAAGCTTAGTGGGCATGACCTCTGCAGACAGGAAGTGACAGTAGGAGATACTCCTACTGGGCTCACTGGTATCAAAAATTTTTTTTTAATTCCAGGATGACTGAGGCCAGGTACAGCATTTAAATGTCAGAGTAAGCCAGCATGGCAGAGTAAATAACCCACAGAAATCAGTGGTAATGGTCAGCTGTTAGATTATGGTGCTTCAAAAGGCAACATCGATGTACAGTTGTTTATGATGTTATAGTAAGTTCAAAACCTGGAGATAAGAAGGCTGAGACAAATTGCTATATTAAAAAATTACAATCCCTCACCCAATACCCAATTCTATGACAGTCCACTTACCCAGAGAGCATTAATTGAAGAGTATACAGTTTGCTAGGGTTACCATAACAGAGTACCACAGGTTGGGTGGCTTAGGCAACAAAACTTTATATTCTCACAATTCTGGAGGATAGATATCTGACATGAAGATATCTAACATCTGATATCTGATAGATATCTGTCAGCAAGGTTGGTTTCTCCTGAGGCCTCTCTCCTTGGCTTATAGATGTCCATCTTCTTCCTGTGTCTTCACTGATCTTTCCTTTGCATCTGCCTGTGTCCAACCTTCCTCTTCTTATAAGAGCACCAGTCATATTAGATTAATGTCCACCCTTATAAGCTCATTTTATTTCAGTTACCTCTTTTAAGACCTTATCTCCACCTGGATAGTGTGACTCAGTGGATTGAGCGACAACCTACAAACCAAAAGTTTGCTGGTTCGATTCCCAGTCAGGGCACATGCCTGGGTTGTGATTCAGGTCAGGTCCTCAGTAGGGGGTGAATGAGAGGCAACCACACATTGATGTTTCTCTCCCTCTCTCCCTTCCCCTCTAAAATAAATAAATAAAATCTTTTTTAAAAAAACTAACTTTTTTTAATAAAAAAAGACCTTATCTCCAAATACAGTTATATTGTGAGGTACTGAAGGTTGAAGGTTAGGATTTTAACATATAAATTTTGAAGGAAAACAATTAAGGAGTATATATGATGAACATTCTTTTAATTTCCTAAATGGCCTATGATTCTACATAGAGGAAAGGATAATACTCAGGTTTTTAAGTTTCAAGATGGCTGCAGAGTAGGTAGAATCTACACTCACTCTTCCCGGTGCCAAACTGGATTTACAGCTAAATTACAGAGCAATCATCCTGAGTGAGCAACTGAAGAATAGCTCAACAAAAGTATCACATTTAAGGATTTATAGAAGAAGCCACACAGAGACTGGTAAGAAAGGCAGAGATGCAGAGAGGGCTGGCCCTTGCATCCATGTGCAGCAGCTGAGAAGTTGGAGGGATATCTTGACTGCAAAAGACCCCCTGAAAAGCATGGAGGTCTCAACACCATGACAGGACCCCCAACACAGAGCACCAGGGCTGAGAAGTGGAGCCTGAATAGCATTAGTGGTGAAAATCAGGGGCACGCTGTCCATTGGGAAGAGAAGGGAGTCTGCTAAAATTCTAGGTGCTCTCCTAAAGGACCAACACAGATGAGCTTGCTTTCAGGCACTTACCTGATGCTAGAGAGAAGGTCATACAGGAATCATTAAGAAAAGACCCAAGTGTCATGGCCCCAAAGAGAGATGTGGAGGGTCAGCTGCTGAGTTCCTGGTCCTGAGTCAATATTCCACACTGCCCTCATGTACCATCTTCCCATGGTCGGGCACTCCTATTCTTACAGCACCATCCTGGGGAACTCACTAACTTGGTCCCCCAAATATTGGTGGCACAACTTTACCAAAACTGAGGACTATAGGCTGCACCCAATAGAGACCTTTGGTGTGCTTTTTCTGGAGAAACTATAGGCAGACACTCAGACAGACATTAAAATGTGGGATTTGGAATGGGGGCCATTCTTTCCCTACACCACCTGCAGGCTCAGCCAGCACCATGCCCAATGAGAGACTTTTTTCTATTTTCCCAAGTCCCAGTGGCACCACCCTGCTGAGTTTAGTTCCACAAAAGGAAGGGAACACCACTCAGAACTGGGACCTTCAGAGTGTGTCTCCATCAGAGGCTCTAGTCTAGGGCTGGAACAGGCACAACTATACAGCTAAGGGGAGGCATAGAAATCCCCTCCCCAGGCTCAGCTGGCGCCATACCCAAGGGAAGACTGTCTTGATCTGTTTTCTCAAGTTCCAGTCCTGCTGGGCTTGCATAAATAAGTGGAACAACAAACAGATGTTTCTCTCTCTCTCTCTCTCTCTCTCTCTCAATCTCCCTTCCTCTCTATCTAAAATCAATAAATTAATAAATAATAAATAAATACATAAATAAAATCATCATTTAAAAAAAGAAAACAAAATTTAAAACCTACCACCAAGACTACTGTACCCAGCAAGGCTATCATTTAAAATTGAAGGTGAAATAAAGGGCTTTCCATATAAAAGAGGGAAAGTTTATTACCACCAAACCAGTATTGCAAGAAATTTCAAAGGGTCTATTTTTAAGAAGAAGAAAGAAGAAAAGAAGTAGAGAGAGGAATATAGATATAAAGAACAAAATGGCAAAGAATAAGTACCTATCAATAATAACTTTAAATGTGGATAAATTAAATGCTCCAATCAAAAGACACAGGGTGGATGAATGGATAAGAATATATGACCCATACATTTGCTGTCTACAAGAGACCCACTTCAGAACAAAAGATACATACAGACTGAATGTGAGAGGATAAAAAAATCCATGCAAAATGGAAACAAGCACAAAAATACTTCGGTTAACAATACTTATGTCAGACAAAATAACTTTATAACAAAAGCTGTAACAGAGACAAGGAATGTCACTACATAATACTAAAGGGCTCTCTCCAAAAACAGGATATAGCTTTTGTAGACATATATGCATAAAATATAGGAGCATTTAAATATATAAGGAAAATCTTGGTGGACATTAAGGGAGAGATTTACAACAATGCAATCATAGTTGAGGATTTTAACACCCCATAGACATCAATGGATAGATATTCAGACCATCCCAAAAAAATCAACAAGGCAACAGCAACCTTAAATGACATATTGGATTGGATCAATTTAAGGTATTTACAGAACACTTCATCCCAAACCAGAATAATATAGATTCTTTTCAAGTGTACATGGAACAGTCTCTCAAACAGACCACATAATAGGACACAAGATAAGCCTTAATAAATTCAGGAAGTTTAAAATCATATCAAGCATCTTCTCTGACCACAATGGTATTAAACTAGAAATAATTTTCAATTAAAGAAAACTTTAAAACACCCAAACACATGGAAGCCAAGTAGCAAGTTATTAAACAATGAATGGGTTAACAATAAGATCAAGAAAGAAATAAAACTTACCTGGAGACACATGAAAATGAGCACACAACAACCCAAAATCCATGGTACACAGCAAAAGCAGTCCTGAAAGGGAAATTCACAACATTAGAGGCTATCTCAAGTATCAAGAAACTATATGACCCTACACATAGAAGAACTATAAAAAAAAAAACAACAAACAAAGCCAAGAGTAAGTAGGAGGAAAAAATAAATATTAGAACAGAAATAAATGACATAGAGACCAAGAAAATGATGCAAAAAAATCAATGAAACCAAAGCTGGTTATTTGAAAAGATAAGCAAGTGACAAAACTTTAACCAGACTCATCAAGAAAAAAAGAAGAGAGAGGATCTAAATAAATAAATTCAGAAATGAAAGAGGAGATATAACAAATGACATCACAGAAATATAAAAGATTGTAGGAAAATATTATGAACAATTATACGGCAACAAATTGGACAACTATATGAAATAAATAAATTTCTAGAACCATACAATCTATCAAAACTAAATATAGAACAATCAAAATATCTGAATAGACCAATTATAACTCAATGAAATTGAAGTGGTAATCAAAAAACCCCAAGCAAATAAAAGTCTTGGACTGGATGGCCTCACAGGTGAATTTTATCAAACATTCAAGGAAAAACAGCTATCCTTCTCAAACTATTCCAAAAAATTCAAGTGGAATGAAAACTTCCAACTTCATTTTATCAGACAAGCACTGTCCTAATTTTAAAACCAGATAAAGACACTACAAAGAAATAAAATTATAGGCCAATATCCCTGATGAACATAGATGCTAAAATCCTCAACAAAATATTAGCAAACTGAATTAAGCAATAAATTATAAAAATCATACATCATGATCAAGCAGGATTTATTCTGGGGATGCAAGGTTGGTACAATATTGGCAAATCAATAAACATGATACATCACAAAAACAAAATGAAGGATAAAAATCACATGATTGTATAAATAGATGCCAAAAAAATTTGATAAAATCCAGCCCATTTATGATAAAAGCTCTCACCAAATTGGGAATAGAAGGATCATACTTTGACATAATATGACAAATCCTAGCCAATAACATATTCAATAGGCAAAAACTAAAAGTGATTCCCTTAAGATCAGGAACAAGACATGGATGCCCACTTTCACCACTTTTATTCAACATAGTACTGGAAGTTCTAGTCATACAAATCAGACAAGAATAACAAATAAATGGCATCCAAAATGGAAAGGAAGAAGTAAAATTGTCATTCCCGCATGACATGAAACTGTATATTAGAAAATCTAAAGACTCCACCAAAAAAAAAACTACTAGAAATAATAAATGAATTCAGTAAAGTAGCAAGATACAAAATTCATATTCAGAAATTGGTGGCATTTCCATTTACCAATAATGAACTAAAAGAAAGATAAATTAAGAAAACAATTCCATTTGTTATTTCAACAAACAAAAATAAAGTAAGGTACCTAGGAATAAATCTAACCAAAGATGTAAAAGACCTGTGCTTGGAAAAATTATGTGATACTGAAGAAAGAAATTGAGGAGGATACAAATAAGTAGAAGCATATACCATGTTCACGGATAAAAAGAATTAACACCATTAAAATGTCCAATATACCCTAAATAATATATAGATTCAACACAATTCCTATAAAAATACCAATGGCATATCTCACTGATCTAGAATAAATACTACAAAAATTTATATGGAATCACAAAAGTCCCTGAATAACCAAAGTAATCTTGAGAAAAAAGAACAAAGTTAGAGGTACAACATTACCTAATATCAAACTCTACTATAAGACTATAGTGATCAAAACAGCATGGTACTGGCATAAGAACAAGCATAAAGATCAATGGAACTGGATGGAGAGGTCAGAAATAAATCCATGCCTTTATGGTCAATTAATATTTGACAAAGAGGGCAAGAACATACAGTGGGGTAAAGACAGTCTTTTCAATAAATGCTGTTGGAAAAATTGGACACATATATATATGCAAAAAAAAGAAAAAGAAACAAGATCACCAACTTACTAATACACAAGAATAAACTCAATATTGATTAAATTGTTAGATGTAAGTCATGAAACCATAAAAATTCTAGAAGAAAACAGTAAAATCTCAGATGTCACTCATAGCAGTACTTTTGCTGATATATCTCCTCAGGCAAGGGAAATAAAGGAAAGAACAAACAATTGGTACTACATCAAACTAAAAACAAACAAACAAAAATCAACAAAATGAAAAGGCAACCCACTAATTGGGAGAACATATTCACTGGTACATCTGATGAGGGGTTAATATGCAAAATTTGTAAAGAACTTACACAACTCAACACCAAAAAACTAAAAATCCAATTTTAAAAATGGGGAAGGAAGTTGAATAGACTCTTCTCCAAAGAGGACATACAGATGGCCAATAGACATATGAAAAGATGCTCAACGTCATTAATCATCAGAGAGATGCAAATTAAAACCACAATGAGATACTGCCTCACACTTGCCAGAATGGCCATCATCAATAAATCAACAAACACCAAGTGCTGGCGAGGACGTAGAGAAAATGGGACCCTAGTGCACTGTTGGTAGGAATGCAGACTGGGGTAGCCACTGCATTCCACTGGTTCTGTGCAGGAAGAAGTTTATTACTGACACATGTGAACGTAGCCTCTGGTACTGTGTGTGTGGCTACTCAAGTACTGGTTACAGTCCAATCTCTAGCAGCACAGAAGGTGAAAAGGAATTCTGTTTTACATGGGAGAGACATGGGAGAGGCAGTAGTACACATTGACTGCCTTTTCTCACACATGCCATTCTCTTTTCTCAGGGATCTATCCTGTTTCACAAGGAATTGATTATGGTAACATTCTACAGAACGACATTACTGGTTGACTGGAAAGTGCAAAAATGCTAATTGGAACTCAGGAGCAGTAAGTACTCTGCTCAGACAGAATCGCCAGAGGGTAAAGGATGAATGCCATGATGATTGGGGGGTTACGGCGTTGTGAAGTTCGTCGTGTCCAGTGATCAGGAGAACACTGAGACATTCTGTTAAACATAAGGACAAATTGCTGCATTTTCCACCCTCTATGACAAAAAAAAGAAGCACATCACGTGATGGTTCTTTTTGACATTTGTAGGAAATTTGAAAATTCTGTTGTAATCTATTTATTAAGTGATTTGCAATACTGACAGTTTTGGATAGTTCCCAAAGCAACAGTAGTTCCTGCAGGAAGTCTAACCTGGCTGCAAGCTGGCCTGACACTCAGGTCACATGACCTAGCAGATGTGATGATGGTAGAAGTATCCATGGTGGGTAAAAGAAAAAAATAAAGGCTTTTCAGGGTCTTTGGTAAGTCACACTAGAAGAGCCACTGTACAAACTGAGATTTTGCAGCAAGACCATACTTTCTGTGGCATAGAAGTATCAGCCCTTGGGAAACAGCTCCTGTTGTACTATTGAGCCCTAGTAAAGACGTCAGACCTGATCGTGGGGTGCTAAGTGACTGTGGATTGGAGCTGCCCATCACATAGCACAGCAGTCAGCTGCATGATCAAAATGACACATTCAGAATGGCTCCTGAGCAGCAGAAGATGCAAGTAAATTATGAGAAGAAAAGGTCCAGATCCCATTTCACCTAACACTGATATATACCTGACCTTTTGGGGAAAGTGCCCTAGGACTCACTGACCAAGAACAAAAATGCTTGGATGTGGTTTCCAGATAGATTGGTGTTGATACTGGCCACAAATGGAAAGTTGCTATACTGTACTCCCATTCAAGGATGGCTCTAAATGACAGTGATGAAGAGAAAACCTCCTAATCCAGACCTGTGAGCAATGCACTTGTCATTAATTCTGGGTGCATATTCCCATGTCCCCAATAAGACTCAGGTGAAAGTATTCTCTGCAGAGGACACACTTAAGCATTCCAACAGGCAGAATCACAGATCCTAGGGATGTCAGCCAACCTTTCTCCTTGACCACCCGCTGGAGAAACAAGTCATGGAGAAGATAAGAAGGCTATGCATGGACCCACCAGCATGAGTCCCCTCTCTTGAAAGCTGATCAGACTACGGCCACTGCTCAATGACCAACTTACCAGCAGCAAAAATGACACTGAGCCTTCAATGTGGCTGCATCCCTCAGGAAAATAGCTATCTGCTTTTTAGCTCTGTGACTACTTCTGACCTTTAAAATCTTGGAGGATAATATTTACTCTGGAATATGGCTCCGTCTTCCCTTCCCAAAATGCCTCTGCCAGTACCATCACTCATTCACATTTTCTGTTACACTATAGAATGTGAGTGTAAGGGACTTATTTATGGCAGAAAAAAGTTGGAACAATAGGTACCTGATGATGGATGCTTCAGTTTTGTTACAAACCTTGCCACCACGAACATTCAATCTAATAGAAACATGCTATGTCCTATAAAATGCTCAGCTAGGTTTCCAGTTTATGGACAAGACTAAGTTAATGTGCTGAACCAAAACCAAAAGCTAATGCCTTGTCCCAATAATCAGAATAACGTGGGTCCATAAACCAAAGGTTTAAAATATTATTGGTCCTTATTTTCAATACTTCCATTTACACACCTGCAGAATTTATCCTTCCAATTCCCACATTAGATTAGTCTTAATTCCTGGTGGAAATAAGAGGTCCTTCCACCAGGAAATTCAGTCAGTGTTCCACTGAACTTGAAGCTATGACTATTATTTTGGGATCCTCATGTCAAAGCACCAATCGGCAAAAGAGAGAGAAAGAGAGAGAAAGAGAAAGAAACAGAGAGAGAGAGAGAGAGAGAGAGAGAGAGTTACTGTGTTAGGGGAATAGTGGCCATGACTACCGTGACAAGCTAGGATTTCCACTACAGAGCAGCTCAGTGAGGAGTGTGTGTAAAGACAAGTGATTTGTGGGGGCATATCTTAGGGCTTCTGTGCCTAGTAATAACTGTGAACAATTAACAAATGTAGTACAACAAAATGATTCAATTAAAGATTCAGCCCCTTTAGGGCTGAAGTATCATTTAACTAGACAAGCAACCTACACAAGTTGAGATTCTGACTAAGGATGAGATAAATCTAGAATGGGTGTTTAAAGAGGTAAACAATAAATATCAATTATAACCTCAGGACACGCTGTACCCCTGGGAACATTACCTTGTTCGTATAATCCCGTGGACTTAACAGGGAGTGTGCCTAGATTCGAGTGTTGCAAGGATTGGACTGCATGTACATCTCTTGGGCCTTATTTCACATCCTCCCAGTCCAGTCCTTACTCCAGCTGTGGTAACCAGGCCTATAGGAGGGTTACCCTAATGGTGTGGTGTGGGATGCTGCTGGGAACTCATTCAGCCCTCATGCACCTGTAACCTAGAAACATGAATTAGTTATTGCTTGTGGAGCTATGCTTGATCAATGGGTAGAGAAGCTGGAGGATATATACCTTCCTTTTAGTCAGAAAATTCTAAAAACATTTTTTTTTATTGTCTTCGGAGGTCACACTGTATACCCTTGTCAGTCATTCCTTTTCTGTGAGATCCGGTCCCCAAATAAACTGCCTGCATGTAAACGTGCTCTCAGCACTGCTCTGGGGAAATCTGGGCGAGGCAGTGACAGCCTTTTACTCTCTAGAGTTTATATTCTAAAAGACACGTACTTAATATAAAACATAGACATTTCCTCTTAAATCAAATGTGCTATACTTTCATGCATTTCAAATTTCCCCTCCCAAATGTCCTCTTTTTAAGCAAAAAAGGTGTTTCTTAAATTTTAAAAATTAATGTTTTCTACCTTTTAATGATATTCAACCATCATGTCAAATATAATTGACCTGCCTAAAATGTAAAGACATCAGCCATTATTAATGAAGTGTTTTAAGGCACATTCTGGAACATGATCCCAGAATATATATGAAGTACTATACGATAAAAGATTAACTTATTAACCTGGGATCGTTTTCTCTGTATCAGCAAAGTTTTAGAGTATTAAAAGAGAAGCAATATCTTAAATTGTAAATCTTTTTAGACAACATATCAAAGGGGAAAAACAGACAAGTTGCTTTCAAATAATGGAACCTACTTCTCAAGAGACTGGTTGTCTAAGTAAAACCCTCCACTCTCTCTCTATGGCTGTCTGCTACTTCACGTATTATCTGTCACCTCTTTGCCTTGGGAGATTTCTCTTGAAATGTGTTTATGCAGGCAAAGGCGAGTTTAAGGCAATTATGTCAGGTATGTGGGGCAGCATGGTACACAGAGAAATAAGCATGGTTGTTATTTTTTCTTTTATTTCCATATTCCTCAGTATTTGGCTTAGTCCCAATTTCAGATATCCTTTCTTCTTCCACCATGTACCTCTTCATCTACATCAAATGTTTCAAAATTGTAATTGGATGCTCATTTTCTTATTCTTTATATTATTTTCTATTTCTTTCATACATCATTTCTTTCCTGACACTGTGATTCCCAATTGCTTGATGATACTTTTATGTCTTACACAGATTTGCACATATAATTCTAAATTTCTTAACAAACTCATCTGTACAGTTTGAAATACTTTCATATCCATACCTCTGTGATATTTTACAATTTATTACTATTAGACTTTCTGAGGTTGTGTTTTGCACATATTCTGAAATCTCAATGTTATTTGATTTTGTATATATATTTTATTTAAAAATATTTTATTGGTGTCTATATATGTTGATTAAATCATATATTTAATAATAAAATATAAAGCAATATCTAAGCAATATTTAATTATATTTTATGGATTATGCTATTACTGTTGTCCTGACTTAACCCCCTTTACCTCCCTTTCACCCAGCACCTCACAGTCCCTCAGGCAGTCCCCCCACCACTGTTTATGTCCATGGGTTGTGGGTATAAGTTCCTTGGCTACTCCATTTCCTATACTGTACTTTACATCCCATGGCTATTCTGTGACTACCTATTTGTATTTCTTAATCCCCTCGCCTCTTCACCCATTCCCCCACACCCCGATCCCACCTGGCAGTCATCAAAATGCTATGTGTATCCATGCTTCTGTCTCTGTTTGTCTTGTTTTCTAAGCAATTTTTAAAATATATCCCATGTAAGTGAATTTCCAATGAGATGGGCATTCAAACACTGCTGTTGAAAACATGAATTTGCTACAAACTTTTCCATAAGGTACTTTGCAACACAAATTAGTATGTTAAAATGGTCATATCAATACTTTTTCAAACCATAATGTAGCTCACTTCACTGAAGTTGTCTTATACAAAGAAATCATTTTTTTTCATAAACTCGAACTTCCAGGGAGTAATATCAAACAAAAATAGGAAGTCTGGTTCAAGAGGACTTAAAACAAATGTAATATTTTCCTTTTAAGAAAAAATTGAACATCCTTTCTATTTGATAAGATATTTCATAAGCATACATAAGTGGATTTAAACATCACTTGCTGCAAATAAAATCAACAGAAAATCTTATATTTGAATCAGAAATGTAAAACAATTTTTAATCTCTCCCTCAATGCATATGAAATTTTAAGGGAAAAAATTGAAAGTTCTTTTCTTATTTATCTCAAAAAAGGGTTGAATCTGCTTTGGGGAACCTTGTTTTCCCTATTTTTCCATGGAACTCTTTTTGAGAAATTATTTAAGTTCGTTGAGAACTGCAGTTATCTTCAGGTGGTCTTTCACTTGAAAGACATCTCAGGACAGTTTGCTGCTGAGGAAACTGAAGCACAGGAAGATGCAAAATAAGCTTCTAGGAAGATCTGGCTAAATCGCACCAGTCCTCCAAGATGGTGATGGGCAGCAGGCAGGGCTTGGGAGGAGGTATCATCACCCTAAGCAGCGCTGTCTTTAGTTTCCTTCCTCATGCCAGCTGAGTGATCGCGTTGAGCTAGAGGTTTAGCTATGACAGGCAAATTTAGTTTAGGCAATTTCTCATCACTGCCAATCACATCATCGTAGCTTTTCTCCTCTTGATCGTCACCTATATAATTCAAGGGTGCTTTCCACATGGGAAGAAATAAATACACGTGCAGTGAGATTCTCCGCCCTACCATAGTTGAATTAGGAATTAAACAGCTCTGAATGAAAGTGAAAAAGGGCAAGTCAACCTCTGAACTGCCAGGAATCATCACTTTAAATGTATTTTCTCTCCTCAAATATGAACAACTGCTAGTACCTAAGAGCAACAATGCCCTTTCAGGTCGACACTTTATTATTTACTCCTTCTCTGTACCAGCTAGGAATGCGAAAATTGCAGACACTGTCTTTCTCCACCTTGGTAATAACCAGGCAGTTTACTGAGCCAATGAGATTTGAATACAGATAAACACAATTGACAGCTGTTAAAGCATCTAAAATTTCTTTGAGAACATTCATTGTTTAATAGGGATCTACTGAATTAGTAAATGCTTGATGTAAGAAAAATAATAAATTCCCAAACACAATAATATTGTGTGTTTAAACCAGACTTTAATATAATAAACAACTTTGGTATGTATTAATTGCCAGACATATAAGGGATACTCAAAAACAATCTCCCCTCATAAAGGGGGAGTCTTTTGACCAAGTCAGAGGACTATAGACTTTATTCTTTATATATTCATTCCTTGACTTTTTGCACGTGTATTGCTGAGAATTTATTCATGCCTTCTGTATTTATGCAATTCCTGGTTGCTATATAACTAGGACTTCACAGCCCTGATTGCATCTTCTTTCAGAATCACCTTTCCTTCTTTATTTTTAGCGGTGTCACACCACAGCTTTTCCTCCTTTGATATGTGCGTGCCTGCACTCTCATCTGCCCCTGCGTGCTGTAGGCTGCATGCCCACGCGCAATGCTCTCCGCAACTGCCTGCCTCTGCTTTCAAAGCTGCCCCTGTACTTAACACAAACACTCTCTCATTTAGATGTTCTCTCACAGAATTAAATTCTATTTCCTTCTGTTGTTCTTGTGCACTCTGAGCTCAGAGATATTTCTTTATGGATTTTGCCTGCCTTGGCAGTAAAATAGAATCTTTTGGTCTGTGTCAGGCTACTCTGTCTACATTGGCACCTCCTTTCAAATAAAGCAACATCGTTTTAGACTAAGAAAACTGACCCATATGCTCATGACCACCAGAAGGACCATCACTTGAGGAACAGATATTTTCAAGCATTTCTTTTCAATCTACAGGACAAATTCAAACTTCTTTCTCTGGATCCTGCATAACTGACAAAACCGATTGTTTTTTGTTAAATAAATGTTGGCATTTAACAACTGGTTAAATAGCACAGAATTCTCTGCTGCCGTAATGATAACTGCACAACAGGACAAATGCAAGCATCTGGATTTTAATCACCTACCCAAACGTTTGCTTCTTTGTTTTAAGGGTATAAAAGTTATCCAAGGCCATTCTTTTTTTAAGGAGGTTTATTAAAAATTTCAGTAAATAACCCCAGTAAAACAGGGATTGAAATAATATAAAGATTTCTCTCCTCGAATGATTCTTGTCCTCAGGTCAATGTGACAATTTTGTCTGACGAAGCATTCTACAAGAACAGAATTAGCTTTCTACTGGCAGTAACTTTAAAAGTGTCCACTTTGTGAGCCAGACAGAAAAGGACAAATATTGTATGTTCTTACTTACATGTGCAGTCTAAAAAAAGCTGAATTCATAGAAATAGAGAGTATAATGTTGATTGCCAGGGGCTAGGGATTGTGGGAAATGGGGGAATGTTGGTCAAAGAAAACAAACTTCCATTTGTAGGACGAGTAATCTTCTGTCATCCAATGTACAACATGGTGACTGTAGTTAACATTACTGTATCGTGTGCTTGAAAGCGGCTTAGAGAGATGATCCTAAATGGCATCACCACACACCAAAAACAGCAATTATGTGAAGTGATGGAGGTGTTAACTAGCCTGATTGGGGGAATCGTTTCTCAATACGCATGTGTAGCAGTAGATCAGCATTGTACACCTTAAAATTACACAGTGTTATGTGTCAGTTATGTATGAAAAAAGCTGGAGGAGGGAAGAGAAAAAGAAGTCACTTGGCATCATGGGAATTTGAAAAAAACTGCTCTTAAATCAATAACTACTTGGATAAAGTAGAATATTACAGTCATCTTAATTTCTTTGGCTCAATTCTTCCAAATATAACCCATAGGTATTTAATAAATACTTGTCTAATTTTTTAAATTTTGTGTTTTGCTAGCATTCTGTATATTTAAAGCACCTTCACATGTAATTGTTACTTACCCTCTTATGTTCCTGTGGAGTTGTAGACAGACACTGTTTCTTCTTTTGAGAAATGAAGAGACTCGGGATAAGAGGAGCTGTAAGAGGTTAGGTGACTAGCTCAAGCTGACGCAGCCACATTCATGAGTGGTGGAGACAGTACTAGATTCCAAGTTTACTACAGATTTAATCTCTCAATAAATTATGCTCTAACTCTCCAGAAGTAATGCATTCAACAGAGAATTACTAAATTCCCACTATGCATTAAGCATTATGCTAAAAGTGGCCAAGAAATATTTTACTCAAAGACAATATGGTAGGTAAATACTGAGGGGAAAAAATGGCCTTAATAGTAGGATAGTAGTCCCTTGTTATCTGCAAAGAGATTGTTTCCAGGACCACTGAGGATACCAAAACCCACAGATGCTCAAGTCCCATACATAAAATAGCATAGTATTTGCATATAACTTAGACACATCATTCTGTATACTTTAAATTCTGTCTCAATTACTTATAATACAAAAGTTACGCTTCTTGCAATGTAAATGCTATATAAATAGTTGTTTTGCTGTATTGTTTAGGAACTCATGACAAGCAAAAAAGTTTGTATGTGCCCTGGCTGGCGTGGTTCAGTGAATTGAGGGCCAGCCTATGAACCAAAGGGTCGCCAGTTCAATTTCCAGTCAGGGCACATGCCTGGGGTGCAGGCCAGTTCCTCAGTGGGGGGTGCATGAGAGGCAACCACACATTGATGTTTCTCTCCCCCTCTTTCTCCCTCCCTTCCCCTCTGTCTAAAAAAATAAATAAAATCTTAGAAAAAGAAAATCTGTACATGTTCAGTACAGACACACCAACATAAGCCTAATAATGTAGTGCAGGTCATTAACACCATAATATCTTTTCCCAAATGTAACAATGTGTGGTTGGTTCAATACATGGATTTGGAACCTGTGGGTAAGGAATGCCAAATGTATTATTAGTTACTTTCTGAGGCGAGTTGGGAAAAACTCATAGGGATACTTTCGTAAACTCAGGAAAGATGATTACTTTTTCACCAGGTGAGTGCTACTCTGGGTCCAGGGCTGGATAAGAGCAGCCCAGGAAGACCGTTTATAAGGGCCAAAGAATGGAAGACAGCAATCCAATTTAAGTTCTGAAAACAAATATCTTCCTGTTATTTGATAAAGTAAATTTTAAAACAAATTATCCACGTAAATGCTACATTTTTTGTTTTGTTTTCTTTTGTCTTGCTTGATGAAATTAATCTTGTTTAATGTGCTTGGAATCCAGACTTGTTATGAGTGTAGAATCAGAGGTCTGGGAGTAGAGATGATGAGGGATGATAGTGGCAGAAGATGAAATCAAAAAGGTAGGCAAATGTATACATTTTTTTCTTTGACACTCTTCCCATCAAGAGGTGAAGACTATGTACCCTCCCCTCGAATCTGGATGGATTCTGTGACTGCATGACCAATAGAAATATGAGGCAAGAGAAGCTTGTCCAGTTTCCAGCCCTCTTCCTTAAAGAGACTGGTAGCTTGCACTTCCTGTCTCTACTTGCTCCTGCAACACAGCCACCATGCCACAAGAAAACTCACAACCTTATGAGATGATGCCCAGGCTGAGCTCCAGCCAAGAACAAGCATCGTGTTCCCAACCACATACAAGGGCCTCTTGAAAGTCAACCCTCATCCCCCAATAGGCCTCCCAGCAATCCTGCACAGAGCAGAGATGAGCTATCTCTTTGAAGCAATGGGCAATTCAGATTCATGAGAAACATAAGTAAGTCTTATTGTTTTAAGGCACTAAGTTTGGGGTGGTTTGTGTGCAGCCATAGATCATTGGAATATGGGGAATTCATGATAAGACTTATGGAGAGGTCTGGATGGGTAGGGGATGGATTGGCTACTCCATTTGATAGGTGGAGAGATGATAGGGCAGATGGAAATAATTAAATGTTTCACTAAAGCAGATGGCAATCATGTTTTTTAGCCCAGAAGGTAAAGAATGTATTTTAATGATTCCTGAAAGCATCAACATTTTAGTTAAGTTCCCTATTAACCTAAGAAGTTGAAGATGTACCATAAAATAAGATACATAGTCTAAAACTG
The DNA here is from genome assembly GCF_022682495.2 of Desmodus rotundus. NCBI lineage: Eukaryota > Metazoa > Chordata > Mammalia > Chiroptera > Phyllostomidae > Desmodus > Desmodus rotundus. The sequence continues at coordinate 74,589,527 of NC_071388.1, read as the reverse complement.
CTTTGCCATCACTGAATCTTATCATAGTGACAGAAAAAAAAGTTATGCCCTGAACACAGGGAAAGTAACCCTAAAATATGAAAATTTACTCTTCCTCAAAGAAACTGTTGAAATTTGAAGTTTCCCTAAATCCCAGAATTTTTGCTAAAGCTGTTTAAGACCTTCCTAATATACTTATTATATATGATTGCTTTTAATTCTGTGTTTTCCTCAAGAACACATTATTTTTATCATAAAATACAACCCTTGACTGATACACCTGACTCACATTCCATGTGGTTCTAAGATACCATGGCTTGTGACACTGGTATCTGTGTTTTACTGTTTGGGGTTTTTTTTTTAGAATACTTGTGAATGGCGTGTTCTTTTTTGTTTGTTTATTTTGTTTTGTTTTGTTTTGTTTATTCAAGTTTCCTTCACTTCTATAAATGGTGGCTTGGTAAAAGATTATCATCTTTGTAATTCCTATTTTGCTACATAGTTACAGTATTGAAAATGTTCCAAACATTCCTGAAATATGTCACCAAAGCAGAACCCTTTCCTAAAGAGTATGGCTGGTCATGTCTAATGGTCATGTATTGTCACACACATTTTATGTTTGGGGGACAGTGATTTGACACATGGGTATTGAAATCTGTTTTGTAATAAACCTTATTGTTATGCTTCTTGCATTCCTCAAATGATGCATATAAGAGAAATTTTCAAAAGCCAATTGCAGAGGAAAAATAATCATTTAAGCTCTAGATAAAAGAAAAGAGTTTATCAACTCACTAGGAAACTTTCTTCCAGGGCATAGGGCAACATAAATCACACCCCACTCTAGCCTCTGGGAAGTAGAGTACGCTGAGCTAGCTATGTAAATGTTGGAGTAAGGAACATCTATACTGGAAAAAAGTCTTCATGAAAAGATGAATTAGCAGCACAATTTAAAAATCAGAAGTTTCCATTTAAAAATCCATTACTCTAGCTTCTCTTAAAGCCAGAATAACTAGCAGGCCTGTGCCCACATTCCCACAAGGCAACCTCTAGCGTGGCAGCAGAGTGCCTGTCCATTTTAGAAGGGGCCTGGGAGCTCCTGTCCCCACCCCCCTCCACCTCTCTCCGCCTGGGCTGCCTGTCCAGTTTCCATCTGCGATCTCTTTAGACTGCTCTTTTCCCTTAGAGTTAAATTATGAAAAAGTGGAATACTTTTGTGTCCAGAGTTCTAGCAAAAGTAAGAAGATAAAATTTAGTCCAAAAAGGGCAAATGATTCCAGAAATACTTGCGATATCCAGGCCACTTTGCTTATTAATAGTTTACATTCTTTTCCCCCACAGGAATTTGAGTTTACCCCCCCCCGTGATTTTAGAGAGTTAGGATAAATTATTTGAGCCAAAAGAAAACTGTTGACTATACTTCCCTAGGCCTGAAGGAACTTGATAATATATCAATCTCCATTCTATTCTCTCTCAAAGAATTTGCCCACTCAGTAGGTCAATCTAACCATTCTCAGCCATTTATGGTTTTTGAGTTGCTTTACCTTCTTGACAGAGAAGTTAGTCTTGGTATTATAATTCTCATCTGTTTTATTTTATTTTTATTAAATACTTTTGAATTTTACTGTTGTTCAAGCAAGTAGAGTTTTCTGTCTTTTACCCCATCCATCCCCACTACCCCAACAATCCCCACCTCCCTCCCCTGTTTCCACCCCCCCTTTTGGTTTTGTCTATGTGTCCTTTATAGTTGTTTCTATAAACCCTTCACACTTCTCCCCCCATTATCCCCTCCCTCATCCCCTCTGGTTACTATCAGTTTGTTCTTTATTTCAATGTCTCTGGTGATAATTTGCTTACTTGTTTGTTTTGTTGATTAGGTTCCACTTATAGGTGAAATCATATGGTATTTGTCTTTCACCACCTGGCTTATTTCATTTAGCATAATGCTCTCCAGTTCCATCCATGCTGTTGCAAAGTGTAGGAGCTCCTTCTTTCTTTCTGTTCCGTAGTATTCCATTATGTAAATGTACCATAGTGTTTTGATCCACCCATTTACTGATGGTCACTTAGGTTGCTGCCAGCACTTGCCTATTGTAAATTGTGCTGCTATGAATATTGGGGTGCACAAGTTCTTTTGGATTAGTGTTTCAGGGTTCTTAGGATATAATCCTAGCAGTGGAATTGCTGGGTCAAAGGCAGTTCCATTTTTAGTTTCCTGAGGAAATTCCATGCTGTTTTTAAATACTTCCCAGCTTCAGGTCATTACTACCTTTAGCAACCTGCTGTCTTATGGCCATTAACCCATTCAGCCATTCCCCAGTATCACCATCAAAGCAAAGGAAAGACAGTGGCACCTTGCTGGTCCCACAGCATATTTTATCCATGCATCCATCCAACTGCAGTCCCCATTCTTTTCCAACAGTCTCCTCATTCAAAGACTGTTAAAATTTAAGCAATCTAGCTTAAGTTCTAAAAACAAGCATCTTCCTGTTATATAATAAAATAAATCTTAGAGCTGATTATTAAGGTAAATGCCTGAATTTTTTTATTTTGTTTTTGTCTTGCTTGGTAAAAATTAATGTTGTAAACCTTGGGTGGAGGTGGGAATATAGAGCCATGCCTCCTATTTGGAAATAATGAGACCTCACACACCAAATGTGAGTGGTTGCAAGCGCTTCTCTTGCCAACTATGGCCTTGAAAAAGCAGAATACCCTGAGGAGTATCGTCTGTAATGAAGTAATGTCAGCAACTTTAAAAGTAAAAAATCCCACTGTCAAATATAGACATATTTCCTATATCCATCTATGTCTACAGAGAGATTTCCAGACAGAGAAGAACCAGCAGAAAGCATTAACAGGTAATCAACAGAAGCCCAAGCCGTGATGACACTCTTTTCAGTTTGGGGCTGTACTCTTTGGTAATTAACATCTGCTTCTGGGATGCTTTAGGTAGAGACAAGTTAATAGCATTGCTGCTGAGGCCTTATCTGCTTTCTTTTCTTAGTAGCAATTATTCTGATTTCTTTAGGCCTAGAGGAAGAAGAGAAACTGGCACCGGTTTCTGAGTCTCCATTGAAGCTTAAAGTGGAAAACAATAGCCCAGTTAAATAAAAGAATTCCCCTCCCATCCTGGGGATGCTGGGAAGAATTCAAAGCACTCATCGAAGTGTGTGCGTTTTTGTGCAGCAGAGCAGGTGATGGATAAAAGTTCAGGTCTCTGCAGCAGTGCTGGGCAAGTGCTTCAGCCAGGCATCCAATGCCCACTGCTGTGGTCTGCCAAACTGAGTCTTTAGGAAACCTTTTTTCCCGTTGTTTCAAAAGTATGAATTGTAACTGTCATTTTCTGAGACAAGTGAAAGACTAATCCGCCTCCTTATAGTGCACATTTCTGGAGGGGTTCCTCTCCGGGTGTCAAGAAGCAGCTCCAATTCTGTCCAAATCCCTGAGGGCAGAAGGGGTTCTCACACAGCCTTCTCTCACACTGGGTCATTAATCATTAAGGGGAGATCTGTCAATCATTCACATTAGAGCCATGGAGGGTAGAGGAAAAAGTTAAATGTAGATTCCTAGGCCCCAGGCCAAACCACAAGATCAAAATCTCCCAGGTTAAAATTCAGACTCTGTATCTTTTAGCAGATTCTATGATTCTTATTCACATGGAAATTGGAGACTCGAGGACTCTAGGTTATTTTATCATTCCACAAGAATGCATTAGGCACTCACCCTTTAGGCTCACACATACTGCTTATTCAGTAGTGCAAGTCAAACACAAATTACATTCTCATCAGTCCTATAGACTTGTAAAGTAAAAAAGTAAACAAGTAAGTAAACAAGCAACTGTTATTACAAATATTGATCACCTCTATAGGAAAAAAAAGATGCATCACAAAAATAGAGGAAGATAGGAATCGAAGTAAGTAGACAGACAAGGAGAGCCTTCTCTGAGGAAAACGTTCTCCCTCTCAAAAATATATATTTATTTTTTAATATGTCAAAACCTAGTTCTTTGCTATGGCTTTGGAAAATGTAAAACCACTTCTAGGGAGATTTGGGGTGATACAGCTTTGAATCTATGAATGTTTATAAATATTCGATTATAGTTGATCCTCATAGCAAGCCAGCGAGATCATCAAAGCAAATATTACCATCCTTATTTACAGAAGACAAAAACTGTGGCTTAAGTAACTTGTCTATAATCATAAAATAAACTTGTGGTGAACCATCACTTTTACCATGGGTCTTATTACAAATGTACTTCACAGATGAAGCGGGATAATTCAACAGAGACCCAAAGTTGAAAATGTTTTAGGCCATCCAGAAATGTGCTTCCTACTGAAGAAAATGTAAACTTGTCCTAATAGAATGGAATAACTTTTGCCTGTGAAATATCACTGACATCCAAAATTCTTTTGCCTTCATCAAGTCACATGATACTACTTTATCAAGACTCTGATTTTAGAAACTGCCCTGAATTCAATTTAGTTCTTAACTTTGTATTGATGAGGATATTGTGCAAGATCTTACAAAAAATATTACTATGTGGTCTTATATGTCATGGAACTTACTAATGAGTGAGAGAAAGATGCAATCATTATCTATAATATAACCCCAAATTAAATAAGTGGTAAATTAATTTTGGAATTAACTCATTGAGCAAATATTTAAAGAATACCTACTATGTGATAGAAGCTTTTGTGACAAATGAACCAAGCACAGCGTTTTTACTCAGGTCAGCTATGAGTAAACTATGCTTTTAATCAGGAACAGGAGATTGGCAGGTGGCGAATTCAGAATAAAAACATCCATGCTGAGGGGAGAACATGGAGAAAAATAAGAAGTGATAACAGCACGTGATATGCAGAAAAATATAAATACGGACTTATTTAAACATTATAAAATGATGTAGAAGAGAATGAAAAGTTCGAGATTAGTTCAGAGAAAATTCCTGCTGATTTGGTAACTTTCTAAGACTTTATTCTGAGGCAAAGAGAAGCCATTGGAAGTTTGAAGAATGGAGAAATATACTCCACATACCTGAATTACAAAAGGACATGTAAAAAGAAATCTACTTCATGTTTTTTTCTTTGGTTTTATGATTCTTTAATGTGTAATAGCACTATATATAATATATATCTCTAAAATTATAAATGTTTAAGCCTAGAAAATAGATATATGTAATTCTCTTTGAAAATTTCCCTGTCAGGAACGAACTCAGTTGGTTATTACACGGCTGTAAATTTAAAGGACACAGGCCGAGTGGCTTTGAGGGCTCAGCTCATTATAAGCATGCCACTCATCTTACCTGGGCAAGCACTATGACTTCTCCACACTTACTATAGTGCCTAGCACATAGCATCGATATTTAATGAATGAGTGATCAGACAAATAAACGATAGGTCACAGTTCTATATAACCAACCTTGAAACTTCGATATTTTCAACTCCTTTATACATATGGGTTTAGGTTTATTTACCTGGGCATGCTGCTCAGGATTAAGACAGATTTTCACCAGATCACACCCTGAAAACAGCGTCTCTTGACTCTAGTCCATCTCATATAGAAGGACAAACTGAGAAAGAAGGCAAGAGAGATAAGTGATAGATAGATGGATAGATAGATAATAACCGGACATATATATATACACAGGTACATATATGTACACATGCATATATTTACATATTTTTATATTTAAATTCAGTCTGATAAAAATATTAAGAACTACTTTTAACAAAAGTTAAGATAAAACTATATTTTCACTTCATGTCATCTTTTCCAGATTGAAATCAAAGCAAATAAAAGTATTGCATATTATAATTCATTTCAACAGAACTTAACACAAATTTAAATAGCAACATAAAGTCATCCTGTCACAGGAATTAAGTTTCTTTTTACTGAAACTTTCTTTATATAGCAGCTGCAATTTATTCAATTATCACAATATGGAGAAATCGCTTTGTTGAGTGAGGTTATGTTTGCCTTTTTTATATGATGATTAAATCTCCCTAGAAGCATATAATCACAGTGCACTTTGAAATAACCTCCAAGACTAAGAAATCACAACTAATTTGGGAAATAAAACATAAACAACATAAATTCTTACCCAAGTACCACTGGGAAGGGAAATAATTTATGTTTAAAGGGTGTTTATCACAATCGTTGGCAGCCCTGCAAAGAAAGAAACAAAAAGATGTTAAGCTGTCAAATAGTTTTATCAGAAGGTTATACACTTTGAAATTACCATTATCAACACGGAGCAGAATTCTCTCTAGCTGCTCATTCTTGCCAACATACTGAATGAACATTCATTTTAAGGTACTGTATCTTTAGCCATCTAATTGCAAGTTTTAGAGTTTAAAACATAATAGCAAATGTTTAAATATACATATGGGAAACACACAGGATTTTCCTGTGCTCTTCAAGAAATACACAGTCTAGAGATACAAAGAGAATTTCAGATTGGGTTTTAGTCACCAAGCCTCACTAATCAAATATTTTGAATCAAGAAGGTTTAATATTATATTTAACACCTTACTAGGTAGAATTCTTAAACATAATTATTTAGGTGTAATGAGCAATGAGCATCACTTCATAACTAAGGCAATGTACTGTTTTACAGTGTACTAAAATACTCACAAAAATTCCCTTCCTTCTATCCATAACCCCTTTTTCTGCCATTCTCAGGCTGAGCTTGACCATGTGATTTGTTTTGACCAGTGGAATGCTAGCAAGCATGATGCAAGTAGAAGCTTGAAAAGTAGTTGTGAATTGGTAATTGTTCTCTTGCTCCTTTTGGAAACCTTATTAACATCACCATGTGAACAAGCATAGAGTAGCCTGTTGGGTGGTGAAAGACTACATAGACCATAGATGAGCTGCCCTGGCCAAGCTATCCTGGACCAAGCAATCTACCAGCTGATCCAAAGCTAACACGTAAGCAAGGCAAGCAGAGATCAGCTGGTCCTGGCCACATTAGCAGAACCACTCAGCTGAGCTCAGCACTAAATACCAACTAAGAGAATCCTAAGTTAAGTAAATTCTGTGTTTTCAACTATTAAATTTTAGGATGTTTTGTTACAAAGCAAAAGTTAACCTATATATAAGATTAAATGAGTTTCAAAAATTCATGGAGTTTTATAAATTAAAGTTCCAGATGCTTGTATATCATTCCATCTAGTTTTCTTCGCTCTAAACTTCAAAGCCCTATGTAAGTGACATTACTTTAATGCAAATAAAACTTCATGAATTCCAAGATCATTTAAAGGCATTTTCTCCCATTCCACATAATAGAGGCCAAAATGCAATGTTCTTTTGGCATGATAATCTTGAAAGTCTACAAATGAAATTTGCACAATTTTGGGAGTGATATAGCTATGCAAGCTTCAATGTAAGTTTTAATCATCAAAATATTAATATATACCTCTTAAGAGTTATCTGAGTAGCCAGCTAGAACAGCAGGTAATTTCAGAAATAGACATTCGTGAACCTTTAATTAATAGGCTGCAAAATCTATAATTTAAAAACTTCAAGTAATGTTTTTGTTTTGTTTCCTGTTTATAAAGAATATCTGAATGAAGAAAAATAACCTGAATGTATCTACTTCATACTAAGAAATTTAGTGGTCTATGTGATTGTTTCATTGGGGTATATAGTTTAGCAGAGTATTAACTCTGAAAACTGTTCCTTAGTTGGGAAAAATAATGCTTTGTCAGGAAGCAATGTGAACATATATATGGATATACATATAAAATTTATTTGGTTATAAGGATGCATATAATACTTCTCTAAGTGGTAGTTTGCAGGACATTAGAAATGAGAAGGGAAAGACTTACAAGTAGCTACATGACTAATGTAAAACGGAGTTGAATTAAATTGAATTTGAGAGTGGAACTTTGGTTGAATTATTGCTAACTTAAGTGTAATGTTATCTAAGACTAATTAACACAAAATAAACTGATGTAGAGTTATTTTGTTTTATAGCTACAGATAAAGGTTACAACACATGGGTAGAGTTTCCTTTAAGTCAATAGAAATATGATTAATATTACTTGGATGATGTCAATGCAAGGGTGGAAATAAAGATTTAGAAAATAGATCTCTTAGTTAATGTTAACAGTAGAGCTTTTTTTTTAATTCTGGAGTCTTATGCTTGGATGGTGCCTGAAATCAAGATAGCGTAGACATGGTAAAGCAAACTTTCATTAGACAGGGGAAGGTCAACTGGCTCTCCTAAGTGACATTAGGTCAGAAGCAAAGAAGAAAGCACATTTCACAAGTACCAAAGATGAGCATAGACTTGGCCTTGAGTAAAGTAACAATCTATTGTAATTTTCTCCAGGTCCACATATTCTTAATAAGATGTTGAAAATTATAGTCTATTCTCTGCTTTCACTGATGTAAATTGAAAATTGGGTCTATTTTTAGTATGAAGGCCCACACAGGAGGCCATGGATAGCCAAGCGAGAAACGCTCCATTGGTAGAGTTGAGCCATGGTCCAGAGTTCCATGGATGGCCTAGGGAAGGAGAAACTGCCAAGACAACTTTGTGGAGAGGGCAAGCATTCTCAGATGTTCATAGGATATTTATGGTTATGAACGTTACCAAATGTCTACCACAAATAGCTGGAGATGGAGACTTAAAAAAATTGCTGAAATTCTTTGTGAGAAATGGCCTAGAAATGCAGCGATTTCACTTGTAAAAGCATAATTTTAATAACACAAAATATAAAGGTACAAAATGATTGTTTTAATGTATATTAATTTAATTTAAAAAACTAAATCAAACTTTAAGTTACATTTAAAGCTATGTTCTGTTTTGTTAATACCTAAAGTAAAACAACATAAGTAAAAAATAGATAAATAAGTAAATTAAACAAAATAACACTTATATTTCCCAATTATCCAAACAGTATGCTCCAAAAATCAAATGTGTTAGAGCATCTTTGATCCCATATTTTCCATTTCAGTCCACAAAACCTCTTTAATCCTCCAGATTAAACTGGAACTTTTATCCAAGTTCCCCTCAGTCCTCAAACCTAAGCCTGAACGCCTTTAAATCCAGAACCCTCAATTGCTCTAAGCCTAAACACTGAGCTTCTTTGTGTCCTCGACTTGTCTTCACTCAGATCCTGAAATGTGAACTTCATTGTTGAAATGTTCTTAAAATAAGAAACAGCAGGTTATAGGCTTTGGGGGGGGGGAGAAAAAAAAGCTAAGTGTAGTAACTTACTAGGATGAATAATATCCTCTTATATTCTGCATCCCAGAAATAGTTATCCTAAAAGCAAAGACAAAGGTCCATATTTTTTAAAGATTTTATTTATTTATTTTTAGAGAGGGGGAGGGAGGGAGAAAGAGAGGGAGAGAAACATCAATGTGTGGTTGCCTCTTGTGCAACCCCTACTGAGGACCTGGCCTATAACCCAGGCATGTGCCCTAGACTCTTTGGTTCAAGGCCAGCACTCAATCCATTAAGCCACACCAGCCATGGGGTCCACATATTTTTATAGAAGTAAGTGAAATATGACTTTTTCTTTCAAAGCTCTGTTTGTCCAGTAAATGTGAACAGCTTGGGTTACAAATTTCTGAAATACTTTGCTTTGATTAACCAGGACATTCAGCACCAACTTTAAGTGGATGAGTGTGTGTGCCTTACATGGACGTCGTATACATGCACATTCTCAAAACCTAAAGCAACGAGAATCTAAATTGTGGAGAGTTACCCATATTAGACACTAAGAAAATACTTCCTGAAATCTGACCTGGCTTTCTGCTCAGAAATCATTCTGTAAACCTGTATGTTGGAAGTCAGAAAAGCATTTTCCTAAAAGTGATGTTGGGGTGGGGTGGAGGAATGGGGAGAAAATGTAGACAACTGTAATTGAATAAAAATTTAAATATATATATATAAATAAATAATTAAAAATCAAAAAATAAGACATAAAATTTCATAATGAAAAAATATATATTAATGGATAACTTCAGCTACTGATTAGTACATTCTATACTTTCTGATCATTAACATCACATATGTCAAATAAATGTGGATCTGTTTCTGGACTTTTCAAGAAAAAAGTGATAGTCTTGTGAATAGAACTGTTAAATACAAGAATAATAAATTCTAAGTTATCTACCTTATAGTGTGATTAAACAGAAAACTGTAGAGGTCAACTACAAAACATCTCAGCAGTATTTAAAGGTTATATTATCCTAAATAACAAGAGTTCAAAGATTCAAAAAGCAAAACAACAGCAACAACAACAAAACACCTTCACCAGAGAGTCCCTGCTCGTGGCATAATGAGGAAGAAGGGAATCAGAGCTTCCACTCTAAGCCCCAATCAATCTCGCTGGTCTAAGGTTCATAATGTTTGCTCAGTAACCCAAGAATCTTACCCACTTCTCCCAAATAATTTCTCCCCCCAACTGTGTCAATTGAAGTTTACCAACTGAAGCAGAAATTATCTAAAATGATAATTTTTTTTACTTTTTTAGAGCCCCTAATCTAAATTTTGGCCTTAATACTATTTAACATTGTAATAACATTCAATGTTATTTAATGTGACCACCTTCCATGATATTTTCCTAAGAAATGACAAAATTTGGAGGATTCCTCACAATTTTCACATAAAGAAAAGTGGTTTTTTATAAAATGCACTAGGGCCAAATAACTGAATGCCATAGTTCAGTGTGTGTGTACCACACTGAAGCCCCAGTGTGTGTGTGTGTGTGTGTGTGTAAGATACGTACACATGTGGAGGGTGGGGTGTATGTGTGGTTTACTTGGCTTGTGTTCTTACAAGAGTTTATCTTTAAACTTCTGAAAATCAAGGAATGTGAGCTCGGAGAGCTGAGGAAAACTCTAGAAAGAGCTCAAGCTCAGCAGGAAGCTGGGCAGAGGCCGCTGACAGAGTCCTCAAACCAGCAGCAGAGGCTGGAGGTGGAACCTGGAGACATGCAGGGCTGTCCTGGGACGGGTGTCTGACAACCTGACCACGCACCGACGCTGTTTTACTTTGGCCTGTGGCAAGAAGCAGCGCCCCACCTCTGCACCGGCAGGGAACCTAGGGTATCTCCCGGAGGATGATATATAGAGAGAATTTCATTCACACACTGCCAGTTCTGACAAACCAAAAAGAGTTGCTCCAAACAGCTGCAGAAGCACTGGATAAGTCAATATCTGCATCAAGCACTTAGTAAACAACTACGATGTGTGAGGTGGTAATAGTTAGAAGGCTTGTAACTACTTCTAAAGTTTTGATTCTATTACCCATCACTAAAACGTCTTGAGCAAGACGTTAACCTTCACTAGGCTTCAGTTTCCTCAATCATGGAGGAAGAAGCCTGGGCCAGACAACTAGCTCTAATGTCCCATGGGCCTCTGCTTCTCCAGGGAATAAATGCACAGCTGATATTCTGGCCTGGAAAACAGATCAAATACATGAAAAGGAAAACAGTAATGTCTGTAAAATTCTAAAGTGAGTAATTTAGTGTGAGCATAGTGAAGACTTGAAAGGTCAGGAGACACTGTATAAAAAAATGCAAGTGATATTCTAACGCACATGGTACACAGAAGAGAAACTTTCCCATCGGGGCATGTGATGTGGGAGCAGAACACTGAAGGCTGATGCGCAGTGGGGGAACAGGTTGCATTGTTTCAAATGATGATATTTAAAAAGAAGGTACTAATGGGCCCGTAAGGCAACTTCTTGGTAAATTTCAGGTGTTACAAAGCAAACATGTCAGGAATGTTAGGGCATAACTTTAAAGCCAGAAATAGCAAGTTACTTTCAAAATCCTCCTTTGAGATGAGTTGAGGAGAAATATGGGGTAGAAGCAGTAGAGAAACAGTTAGATATTTCAGAGGGTCCTGTTCATTCTGCTTCAACAGAACTTTGGGTCTAATGCAAAGAAAAAGGCACCTAGCATCATCTCCAAATCATTATCTTTCTTGCTGAAAATTGCAGGTTTCAGGGCCAAACCAGGCCAAACCATATATATACGAATTTGGCTTATACCACTTCTGCTTTGTTACATGAGCACCACAAACAGCGCAAGGTAATAAAGACTGGTTTTGGGCTAGGCTGAGCTGAAGACATGCACAACCCTCTCAGTCCTGCCTGGGCAGCTTGCAGGGGAGCAGAGTGATTCCCGTAAAAGGAAAGTCAGAGTTCTATCAGCCCACTTCCTTACAGCATCTTTACCACACAGTTAAGGGACTTGATTTTGCACAAAAGAGATGATATTCAAGAGATAAAGCAAGGTGGCCTTGGGGTTTGAAGGTACATTAGGCTGAAATATTTGAAATTGCTTGACTTCTACCACTGAATGCCTTCTGAGGCCGGGCAGAGGTTAAGCATCAAATTCTTGTTGCAGAATAATATATCTGCCCTGCAGTACAAGGCAGGTTATCACCTGTGAAATCTGTTCCAGTGCCCTAAAAAGAAGGCTGCTATTTAGAAAGCACTCTTGCCAGAAATGTGCTCTACCATATGGACTAAAACACACTTAGGAGACAATTTTTATCAGCAGGCTAACTAGGGCAGGCTTTAGGTCCCTCGGGGTAATTTAGGCAATCACTGCCCAAGCATCATTTGTGGCTGAATTCTAACTAGGCAGCATGGGGTCCAGACGCTTGTCATCAGTATACACAGAAGACAAAGATTTGTGTGGAGGAAATAGTTTTTATTAACAGGGTCCCCAACAGGGGGTGATTGGTGGCTGGGAACCTTCCTGCACTGAACCCTTCTTTTCCCCAAGACACAGAACCTCCCTTGCTCCCAAAATATTGCAACCTAAAGCCACACCCAGAAGTTCCCCATTGTTGCTTATCTGTCCCCTTTTGGAACTTAAGCCAGCTAGGCAAACTGGTCTCTATCCTCTCTGTGGTATGCACTTGTGTGTTTCAGAGTCACCATTGTCTCGTAGAAGCTCTCCTTCTCACTCCCAGGGTCTGGGGTGCATTCCCAGATCACTCCAGAAAGTCACAGAGGAAGTTCCATTTGCAAGGGACTTTCCAGCTCCTGCCTCTCTATGCTGCTCTCAGGCCGAGAGAGCGGAAGCAATCCAGGACCCATGTGGCAGGCTGCACTGGGTCATAGAATCCCAAGGGCTGGAGCCCAGCAAGACACACATCCGTGCGTGGGACCCTGCCTCCAGAAGCTGGCTTCCAACTGTCTGAGGCTTAAGCCCCCGGTGGGCCCAGCATCTGCCAGTCCCACAAACACTCTGTCCATGTGGGGTGACACAAGAGCCCAAGAGGCCAAAAGTCCTAGAGAGCAAGTGAGCCTGAGCCAAGAGATCGAGCTTCTGCCTGCCTTCTGTTTAAAGGTTCTCTCCCTGAGTCCCATGCACAAGGGGGCATCAGGCTCTCCCCAAAGTGTGCCAGTGTCTGCCATTTTTGTCAGCTCCCCACTGTCTTTGATCTCCTTCTGGCTGCCATTTTGTGCAAAGGGGCAGAAGTTTCCCAGCCATGCACAGACATGCGATGTCTGTTTGTCCAGGGAGGGGCATCTGGTCCCCACAACTCACACAAGCACTGTAGGAGCTCCTTCCCCTCCCTGCTGTGTCAGGAGTGGCTGGGCTGCCAGCACATTCACACAACCACGCGGCCTCTCTTTACTGTTTGGCTCTCACACAGTTTTGGTTGTGATTTCAATTCAGGTGGCCTCTGGCACCTCCTATGACCTGCACTCACAGCAACACTCTCCCTTCTAGGGGGGAGGGTCTGGTCCTGGTGGAGCTGGCTTCCCCCAGACTGGGGTCTCCCCTCTTCCCAGTGATTTCTGGCCTGAACTACCCCGTAAAGAATGGCCGTGTCATTTGCATGATCTTCTGTCTGGTTTTGCATTCTTATCCTTCCCTTTCACTCCCACCTAGCTCCTTGCAAACTGATTCCACATACATTTAATCTAAAGTACCTACATTGTTTACAAAGACCTACTCGGATTCCTCCATCATTGTGTTAGTAGGATAGATAGCAAACAAAGGCAGCAAGGAAGAGGGAGACACATCCTACCCATTGACTCAGCAGTCCTTGAAATTCTGTGTATCTTTCCCATTATCTGGGAAAGAAAGTCTTTGAAACTGTGCTTTCATTCCAGGGACTGAAAGGCCCAGAAGGGCCCATAGTGCCTAAGGGAAGAAACTCTTTAATACCTTTGGCTATTCATGCCCCTGTCCTGAAAAACTAGCACCACATTTATCTGTCAATCAATATGTACCTCATTCCCCAGCCCCCTTCCTGCCAAATATATAAGTCCTCAGAACAAAGGCTCTTGCTCTCTTGCTCTTGTTCTTGCCACCCCTGCCCTTGCTACCTTTGCTCTTGCCTTTTTCTCCCACCTCAGCAAGGCCCCGTTCTCTTCTGTGAGAACATATCACAAAAAACTCTGCTTGCATGATAATAGACTTGCTGGTCTGTAATTCTTTGCTGTATTGGCAAGAAGAACTGAGTTTCTGGGAGTTTCTCCCATAACAATTGTCATTGATTATCACTGATTTTCTTTTAAAGATGTAAACATTCAGTGTTTAGAGATACCTGCCTGAAAGTTGGGAGAATGATTGTAAGCATGTTCCTCCACATTCTAGGATAGGAAATGAAGAAAACTTGCATTTAGAGCATTTACACCAGTTTAGTAAAATTCTGCTACAGTTGGTAGCAGTGTTTTCACTAAAGCGGAAGGTGACACTGTACTATGCTGGCAGGAGCACTGGACTGGGAATAACAAGAACTAATTCAGAGTCCCACCTTTGCCATGCACCAGCCATGACATTTGGAAAAGTTACATTAAAACTGGGGAAGAAAAAGGGCCACATACTAAACCTAACAAGCTCAGGGGAAGCCTGTGTGATGGCCTTACAAACTCAAAGACCTAAAGTAACCACAAAGGATGTTCTGAAGTTAAAACTTATTAACTAAAAGCAGTTCGGGGCAGGTAGTGATGTCCTAGCCCAGTATTTTTTCCTAACAAAGGTCAGTCTTTACGAAGCCTGTCTATTGTCTTTTGCATCTATGATGACAGAACTTTGGAAAGTCAGGGTAACTTCCCTTTTTCCCAAAACCCTTGGGCACAACCACTGGAGCTGAGGCCACAAATCCCCTCATTGCTATTGTTATCTTAATTATTGACTGTTGACTTTGCACACTTCTGTAAAAAAAGTGTGTGTCTATCACTTTACCTTCTATCCAGTCCTAGACAACCCCCACCCCCTGCCGGGCTTTGCTTTCTCCCACCTCCTAACCTATCACATAACTCCCTTATGTCTTCTCCTTTGATTATAATGTATAAATAATGCGTTAAACTGCCATTCTCTGAAGTATTCTCAATCCATTGAGATTTTGCTTCCCAGCAATTGTCACCAGTTTGGCTCAAATAAACTCACCAAAAGTTCTCTACAGGTTCAAATGCTTCTTGCATTAATGGGGGTCTCTATTTGGAGGCTCTAGAGACTTAGTAGGACCTCCTCCATTCTAGGCTGAATACTGTTATCCCACAGAGCACCCCACCCTTGAGGAAACAGGGGATCTTCTAAGCTATGCCCACTAGCCTGCTGCCATCCTAAGGTGTTCTGGTGTCCCTGCTGGAAATACATCCCTTGACCTTAGGGCAGTAAAATATGACTTTCATAAATAAAAGACTTGTGTGGCAGAGAACTCAATTCTGCTGATGCTTAAACTCAGTCCCCAGAAGACTGACTCAGTAAAGGAGATGAGAGTTCACAACAGTGCTCCTTGGATAATAAAAAGTAAACAGTAAGACAAAAGAACCTTCATATACACTTCTTCATTCATTCATTTATTGACCAAATAATTTTGAGTGTAGGCAACCCATTAGAAACAGGAGATAGAATCATGTAAGATGTATGGTCTCTGCCAAAACAGAGCAATCGCTGCAGCTTATTATTACCAAAATCCACACTTGGTCAATGTTAACTTACAGTTCCAAACGCCTACATGTGAGCTAAGCCTGATCAAATGGTATGTCGTAAAGGGCAGTGCCAAGAGCAAGGAGGTAAGTAAGGGAAAGTGAGTACTAATCTAGCCTGTAGGACTTAAGTTACTGGAAATCATGGAATTCTTACAAAACCAATTTTTTGCCAAATCAATTTTCCCATGTTTAAAACAGGGACTATTGTATTATAAGAAATAATTTATGTAAAATTCTTACTGCATAATAGCACCTCAATAAATAATGGGAGTTATTATTGAATGTCTGCATTCCAGATTTTTTGCACACTTTAACCAATCACTCTCCCAACACACATTTACACAAAAATACACTAGACTGTAAGATTCAAGAGAACAAAGATTGGATCTCTTTTATCTCTTTTGTCTCCTCCTGGAACCCCTAGTTTCTAAAAAGTGTCCTGGAACATAGCAAAACAAGAAAGATATTTTTTTAGTGAATGAATAAGTAACAAAGGGATGTATTGACTCTGTTTTGAAGCTGCGGAAGTTGAAGTACCCAGACAAGGGCCATATGATTCAATGCCAGTGCTGCAGAGAACCCCTCTGCACTTCCTGCTACGCCCTGCGACTGGAGGGCTGGCTAGTGCATAGAACCGCCCCATTCTAGTTTCCAGTCAGGAGGTATGATCATTTCTACTGGCCCAGGATCGTATGCTTCGCTTTTCTTCCAATAGCTAAAGCTTAAATCTAACTTCTCCATGCTTTTATTGTTTAGGTCTTCTGTGCACATTAGAGGATATAATTGCAGGAGTATAAGTAGTCCACCAGTTCTCAAAGCACTGGCACTGTTGACGAACAGTGTTCCTGAGGAACAGACAGGCAGTCACTGTTTTCAAATGCTTCAGTGAAATGGAGCTGGAGAAGTAAAGTGTCATTTAACACCGTCTCTTCCAATTGATCCAGAAAAATTCACTGTGTTTAAACAATATGTATTTTCCATATTCTCTTAACTGAACAGTGCTGCCTTTGTTATAACTCACTGTTTACCCATCTTATCACATGTTTAATAATAATCAGCCCATTTGACTATTTTGGTCATTAAAACAAAGCATTAATTTTAAATTATTTACATCTTTAATAGTGGTTACACCTCAATTACTCAACACGGGTAGAATTTGTTGAAGCGATGGCATGGCCCTTCGGTAGACCCTACGGAGCAGACAAAAGAAGTTAAAGGGGCAATTTTCTTCTACGTGGAGTGAGCAATATAACATAGGACACCACTTAGAAAATGACAGAGACAACACATGATTAAAAGCCATAAGGAAAGAATGTGATAAAAAAAAGTATTACAGGCATTTGGACACTGGAGAGATTAGGGAGTTGTAATGATCAGAATGTTTAACAATGGAGGAGGAACTTTAATAGGAATCTTGAAAGACCTGTAGACCCTCCCTACTCTTCATGTTCATTTTCTAATCATTACCCGTAGTAAAGAACTGATATGTTTAGAGAACGGTAAGAAAGCCTGCCTGGCAGATTGTTCAAATGCAGCCCTACAGCACTCCCACTCAGCCAGGGACACGTCAGGCTGACAGCTTACACACTAACTATTTCCTGAGGCACAGATTTAGGTACACTTCCCTCCAATCCCAGACCCTGCCAAGGAGTCAGGGTCACTGTGTGGGCCTATTGTACTTCAGTTCGTACCATTTCACGGAGAACCCATGTGGATTAATAATGCCCTTAAGGGGAAATTTTTTTACTATGTCAGCTTGTTTATCTATGTGCATCAAAATAAATACTAATTGCAATGAATAAGTTTATAAACAAATATAAAATGGAGACTTATGCAACAGAGTTGATATTCCTGCAAAAACCTAATACTGCTCAGAGAAAGACTCACAATGTCTCCACATGTGCCTAGGAAGAGCCACAGACCAGAAAGCACATGCTAACTGAAGAGCGGGCTTTTGTCATCATCTGTCATTGTTAGGAAGAGGTATTCTTTATTTCTTTGCGGAATTTGTTGATGCAGATGTTGTCAGATATTTATATCTATAATGAACTATGAAAAATACAGAACTTATAATATTACTTATCTGTAAGAGTGGTTTACATAAAAGATCCTCTTGTTAGTATTTGCCGGCAGTTGACACTAGGCCACACGGGCCACGGTCCAAACAGACACCAGCGGTCAGTGCTCTGCGCTGTTTGCTCCTGAAACTGGAAAGCCTCTTTGTGTGTTTGTTTCTTAAATACCAACTATCGAACTCAACTGCAGCATATTTGATGTGGAACTAAGTTACGTATAGCAGCAAAAAACTGATAAATTACTAATGACTAGGAATAAAATCATACCATTATGCACATTGCAAAAATGTACACAGGGAATATATGTGAGGAGGGAAATTCTGAAATGTCTTAAAAAGGAAAAAAGCAATTGTGATAGAAAAAATATAATTAGCTGCTTATTTAACTTTAACTAAGAATCTGGTTAGCTCTAGCATTGTCTCTAGATGTAGTTAGAGTCCTGTCATTATATTCATTTCACTTACAGTCAATGGGGAAAAAAACAGGGGAGTTGAGAAGTCTTCTAACCTCAGAGCAGGAGCCAGGAGTCTTATACGCTGCTCCGTTGCCACTTAATCCTCATAAGTGCCTGCATCACAGTTTTCAATAATTAATTATGACTTATTCTCAAAAATCCCTTAATCTTCATTAAGAATCTGGGGGTTTTTTTGCCCATACCACTTTCATGTTTTCTTTCTTTCATTTTCCTATGCTATTTCCCAGTTGTTCTCTCTTTTATTCTATTGCCTGTTCCAAGGATGTGTAAACAAAATATGCTGCCTTTTCAAGAGCTCACTCATAGCAGTTGAATTGAATCACATAGTCCCCTTAGTCTCTTTGATTCACCTCCTGCAGTTTCATGAGAATGTAGGAAAAGGAGCTCCCAGACCCTGAAAAAATTTGAGTGAGGATGGCTTGTCTGTATACACGAGTCCCTCTTCTGCCTTCTCCCTGTGCTGGGCAGTTCCCTCTATTCTCAGATTCCTTGTTTTTCTTATGTCTTTTCTATCCTCCCCATGGCCAAAAGTTTCTCCTGGGAGAGGGTCAGTTATCATTCATTTACACCTCTATTTAAGTTTAATTCAGAAAGATACCTATCTCAGGATAATTATAACTATAGCTCATCTCTAATGATAAGTTGAAAAGGTTAACATACATGTAAAGAATCTAAATGACAAGCACTAAAAAATTTTTTTGAGCTCTCCTTTCAGAAACCACATGTTCTATTCACCTATTCCTGGTGGAAAATATTGTGAAACTCACACAATCCTCTCTTCTTTTTCCTATCCTCTGAGTCAGAACTACTGACAGCTTCCTTCCTTACCAAATTGTCTATTCATACTTGACAGCTGTCTGTCAGGCAGGTGTTGAAGTCCCAGGAGGTACATCCAGGGGTTGGAAGAAATCTATTCCAAAGGGATCATGCTCTTTATTAATGTCAATCAGTCAACATCCGAACATCACCCCTCACTGTGATGATACAGATTCTCTACAAGACATGTACTTACAATGCCTTGCTATGTTAGATTTTTCAATCACTTCAAAAAAATACAGAAAGAAAAAAGGAAAGAGAAAAACAAGAAATAAAAGGGAAAAAAGAGTGCCCACATCCTCATAAGCTTTTCTTCTAGTACCTAATTATTTGGATTCTATATGGAGCCCACCAAGGGGTAAAAAAGGTCAAATTTATAGAATGTGCCTTTGTGAGAATTTGTGTTCTTATAAACTTGACATATAGATATGCCACTTTTAAATTAATTTTTCTATGTATTAGTAAATGAAATAGAACAGCAAAATAGAAACACTAATAACAATTGTGAGCCAGGAGTATCATCTAAAGAATCAGTCTGCTTGTTCTAGTATCATCTGTGCTCTAGGCTTCCAGAAGTCACATCCAACGTGTTATCCGTTTCCATTTTCCTAAACACATGTCACCTAATACAAGGAAGATGCTTCATAAAAATTTCTTTAAACAATAATTTTTAATGGAGAAATGTCATCTGAATCAGACAGGACAATCCATTGAATCCCAAATTCTGTCTTCAACCATGATCACAGATAATTTACAGGCAAGTAATGTTGGTTTATTACAACAGCCTTAAAATATTTAAATGGCATAATAAGGATTCACAGCTTACACTTCAATAGCCCATTTTGGCCCAATTATCTATGCAGTTATCAAAACATTTCTTGATACTTTATGTGCAGAGCTATAAATTATTCTATGTACTCAAAATACTCTCACAATTCATGTGTAATTTGAAGACAATTTAGATAATACACATTTCGAAATTACACAAATTCCCGTATACATTTTCTAGTACACATATCAATACATATTCATAAGCCACGCAGCATAGACTGAGTTTGAAGAATATCTTTGCCATCACAGAATTCTAACAGTTTATACATTGATTTGTATTCTGTGATGAGAAAGATAAATTTCAAAGCTACCACTTTTGACAGTCATCTTCAAATAATTTTAGAAATTCTGAATGAAACTACATAAAGATATATTAAATTTTAAATATAATTTAATTACTGAAAATAAACATTTACTTGGTTTATATTAGTTATTCAAATTATGCAAACTTTGAGAATATTTAAATAATTATAAATAATATCTAACTCTTAGACTATGAGAACTATACAGAGAATCATCACATAACATGCATAGAGAGAAGATAGCTCTGCCTTGTTGGTAGCTTTTTATTTTAGAAAATAATGTTTTTTCTGGGTAAATATAATAAAGTCTCCATTCCAGGCTTTTTTCCCCATATGTCCAGTTATTTGTTCAAGAAATAAATACTCAGCACTTATTTCGTGCTTGGTTGACTGGGGAACACAATTCCTTTTCTCAAGGTGATCATCTAGTATGAAGGAAGACACACACACGTGCACACCGGACAGCAATGAAGTGATGTAAGACACCATGTGAAAAGTGTCCTGAGACCATTTACAAAAGCTGCTGACATTTTTGAGGCCGGAGAGCTATTTCTATCCAGGGAAATTAGTGACTGGCTCCTAGACAGAGATTGGGATGCAGGCTAAGTAGGGTTTCAAGAGCAATGAGGAGCATTTAGGTTAGGAGAATGAAAATGCAGACGCCTAGAAGTGGGAAAATATATGCATGAAAGTGGTGAAAGACTAGGTAAGAAAATTAGAGCCTGGCCCCTGGAGAGCCATAGGTTATGTTTTGTACTCTATTTTTACTTGAAATGAAATATAACACTTCCAAACAAGTGAGTGGAGCACTGGGAGCTGCCTGCAGGAGAAACAGAACCACCGCCACATAAGCAACAATTCTTCCCCCCGACGCCTGCGAGTTCAATCTAGGGATATTCCTGGGTCTTTCAGACGCCAGACACACTAGGCACTGGGATGGTGATGCTTGCATTTTCATGATGGAGAAAGACAATATGTAAGTAGACAAATATAAGTAAAAGAGTTAATCAAGAAATTAGACTCAATATTTACAACTTAAGTTAAAAAATATATATGAAGCTTTTAGCTCAGTGTTTGACATGGAGTCCACACACATTGCTACAATAAAGTTCTACATTGATTTATTTTATTACAAACAATCTCTTCCTTTTCCTTAAAATTAGTTGTTATATTACTCAGATCCAGAAAAGCTTTTCTCTGAAATACTGTGCACTTCTGGCACATGAAAATGGCACCCAAATAAATATTTGCTCTGCTTTTTTCTGTCAAAAGTAAAAGTGAATGATTTTTTCCATTATTGTTCAAATACAGGTGTCCCCATTTTTCCTTTTTTGTTATCAAGTAGAGGAAGCGGCAGGCTGATTTACTGTTCCCCCAACCTTGCACAAAATCCTGCCTGAGACGCAGGATAGTACTGTCTGCCTTTCTTTGATACCAAGAGTGATTTTCAGAATGTCATATCATTAGTATGAACTGAAGAAATTTTCAAGCAAGAGTTAACAAATATTACCACATTTTTCTCAAACATTTAATTTCCTCCGAAGCCTGTTGGCAGTTATTGTCTGCCTTACATGCCATCTCATCTGTCTCCAAATTGGCCTACAATGTGCTGAGAGGCAAAACTTTGGGACCAAGAAGCCACTGCCATGTTCCTCAGTGAGGAGAAGAGGGAGGAGGCTGCCAATGCCCTCTTGGTGTTCGCGGGCTGTGATTTTTACAGCGGGATGCAGAATTTGTGTGGTCTTTACAATGTTTTCTAGGGATTCAGAGAGAGCATTAGCTGTGATAAAATGCTATTTTTATTGAGCTTTTTGTTCCACTTCGATTAAAAACCAAATATTAATGGAATGAGTGAAAAAAATGGAAGCCATTTCTCCACAGGTGGATTATTAGCTAAGATTTTAGGAAGACAAAAAAAAATAGGAATACTATCAAAATGTGAGCATATTTGTGTAGTAGTGGTTCTCAAACTTCAAAATGCACAATCAACGCCCCCAGAGACCCTAATGCTCAAAGAAGGAGCTGTCCAGTCACCTGTTCCTTCAACAATCATCCCACAAATTTAGGGGTCATCTCACAACTCCTAACATAGGAGGCCTCCAAAACATGGTCTGAGCTCCTAAAATGTCCATAGAGGAAAAAACAATTTAGAAAATTTCAGTAAAAACATAATAGTGCTTACTTCATTGTGGAAAGATTATAAACAATTGGTATCCATATGCCCTTTTATATCTCTCTGAATTTCCTCCTATGGTCATTTGTCATTTGAAAATTTAAAACTAAAATAATATGAATTATAAAATGAAAGCGTTTTGCCTTGACGGAGTATCTCAGTTGGTTAGAGCATCATCCCGATGCGCCAAGATTGTGGGTTCAATCCCTGATCAGGACACATGGAAGAATCAACTAATGAACAAGCAAATATATGCAGCAGCAGGGTGACGTTTCTTCCTTCCTCTCTCTCTCTAGGATTCATAAACTTTTTTAAAAAATGAAAGTGTTTTATTTCATGCAGATTTTTTTTACACTGGGAATACAGAGTTAGAATAGGAAAATAAATATTTTCAAAAATTTTGTCATTAGCAACTATGTTATTCTTTTCTGTATTCCAAAATTTTATTTAGTGGAGAAAGCAATTACTATTTGAAGATAACAGAAGAGGATGCTTGTATAGCTGAATGAAAGGAAAAAAGCCCATTTGGATGGATAGATGTAGGAATGAATTAACAGATAAGGAGCAATAGATAGAAAATGGGAATGTGTTAATGAATAGAGGGAGAGGGACCAATAAAAGGACATAGAGTGCTTGATGGATGACAAATGATGGGCACGATTCTTAAAGAAACATAGTAGTTTTAATCTTTGATTTATACTTGTCCATATCTTATTTTATTTTAAATTATGCTAGAGATAAAAACTTGACCTTCAGAGACTACATAATCTATGGAGGAGTCATAAACAGATATTGCACCGGACAAAGATGTAGGAACTGATACCTAGGAACTGATCTGATACCACTTAATGAGAGAGTCTAGATGGCAGAAAAGTGAAGACAGGCAGAGAAGAAAGTTAACTGACTTCCATCGCCCCCACACTGGTATGTTTGAGGGATGACATTTCTCTTGGGACGCTCTAGTGAAGTAGAACTTTCTGATTTTGCTCATATTCTTTGGAGATGGTTAAGATTCATTATCTTACTCTCCCTTAATTTATATCAGCCATTAGAAAATATCCATAATAATAAACAAAAAAATGTTCTGTTGTCTTTGGCTCTACCATTCATTAAATCTGTGAATCTGAGAGGAACACTTCACTTTTTAGAACTGTAGCCTCATCTCTAAGTGGAGGGCTAGAAGACTGATAATTTTTTTATTTTTATTTTTAAGGGGGCTGAACCTCAGGAGTAATCAAAAAGTTGCACAAAGATTTCAAAATGGTTGCAGGTAACTGGAAAGTTGAAGGTTGATAAACAGTAAAATAGATGTCTTTTCAGTCCAGTATTTTGAGCTCTCAAATTATATTTTTCCTTCTCTTGCAGAGGATTAGTTGTGCTTAGAAATGTAAGCAACTCAGTTTACACATTTCTGCATAAGGTTTCCATCTATCCAGACATGTGCAGATTAGGAAGAATTTTCAGAAAAGTCACAGGTATTTGTAAGATATTTGGAGGCTTCCAAGTGCTTAGTCACAATGAGCAACTTACTGTTTTTCACTGATGGTTAATTTTATGTATCAGCCTGAATGGTCTATGGGGTGTCCAGATTAAACATTATTCTTCTTGTGTCTATGAGGGTGTTTTCAGATGAGACTGGCATTTGAATTTGTGCACTTGGTAAAGTAGCTTGCCCTCCCCAGTGTGCGTGGGTGTTGCTCAATCCATTGAGAGCCTTAGCAGAACAGAGGGCAGAGAATGGAGGAATTTACCTCTATTGCTACCTGCTGGCCCATTGAGCCAGGATGTCAATCTTCAGCCCTTGGACTGAGATTTATACCATTGGTTCCCCTAGTTCTCAGGTCTTCAGACTTGGACTGAAATTATGCCATTGTCTTTCCTTGGTCTCCAGCTTGCCGAAAATAGATCATGAAACTTTTTAGTCTCCATAATTACATGAGCCAATTCCTCATAATAAACGAACAAACAGATAAATAATCTATTAGTTCCGTTTCTCTGGAGAACCCTGACTGATACAGTCATCATCTACCTTATGTCTTCTTAGAATTTCCATCTCCCCTGTCTACCTAACAAATTCATACACATACTTGAAGGCTCAACTTGATCTTTAACTTCTCACTAAACTCGGGAAAGAAAGAAGTCATTCTACTCACTATGTTCCCACAGTACTTTGCGTACCTTTACCGTAACATTTACTGTATTTTTATTATACCTATTAGTTTAAATATCATGTCTCTCCACCTACAGCACTTACATTGAGAGACAGAAAGAAAAAGAGAGGTAAGGCAAGAGGAAGATAAAAAGGACAAAGCCAGCAGTGTCCCAAAATAGCATAAAGTTTGCTTCAATTATAAATATAAAAAAAAACTAAGCAAGCTCACATTGAACTTTTTGAAACACGCAAGACACCGTTCAAGATCAAGTGTTTAATAAATACTTTGATGATATTGATATGAATCAAACTACTCCCCCACACTTTTGTTTGCTTTCAACACCAAGAAATACAAAGAAAGGATACAAACTGTCTTCAGCCAAAAGGAATTTGGCATATTTAAAATGACAAGTGCAAAGTATAGTAAGATTAATTTAAAATAAATGCTTTAAAAACAGTATCATTCTGTGATTTTGGAATCACATCACGCCTATCAATTCTTCCCCAGTTGCCTCTTGATTTCAGCAATCTATCCTATTTATTTTGTGAGCAGAAAAAGTATTCACTGACACCTCGCTACATCCAAAAATAAAAAGTAATTGAAAACAACCAAAAAACACAGAAGTCTCAGAAGGAGCAAAGGTCCCCAGGTTATGGACTCTGTCTAGAGGAGCAAAGCTAGTGAGTAACCCAGTCAAGGACCAGCTTAGAAAATCAGTCAGGTTTTGCAAAGTCAAATACAAGAAGGCTGAAGAAGAGTAAAAATAGATGCTAAATGCAGATTCTTTTACACAGAACAGGTGAAATAATGAGAAATTAGCTGTGAATCCCATAATTGATGACTGAGGTATTTTCTGTCAATAGGCCAGGGCAAAAATAGCATTTTAGAAGGTGTTTGCAAATGAGAACACGGAGCAGAAAGAAATATCTTAGGTGACCTTGGAGAAAGTTAAGCTTCCCATTAGGTAGCCAATCTTCGTTTTCCAGAGACATGCTGGCTAAAACAATATAAAGAATAGTAATGGGTCCTAAAATATGTAATTTAATTATCACCCAACAAAGAGGTTTGCCCCTAAACAGTTTTCTGATGCAAATATCCCATATCCGCTTGACATGGTAAAACCCCATTTGAATCAGCAGAACTACTTTCTGTAGACAAATGAATCCTTGAACTTTAGGAGTCAAAGAACATTAAAGGAAGATAAAGAAGGCCTGGCTGGTTTGGCTCAGTGGATTTAGCACTGGTCTGTGAAACAACAGGTCACTAGTTTGATGACCAGTCATGGCACAGGCCTGGGTTGTGGGCCAGGTCCCCAGTAGGAGGCACATGAGAGGCAACCACACATTGATGGTTCTCTCCCTCTTTTTCTTCCTCCTTTCCCCTCTCTGTAAAAATAAATAAATAAAATCTTTTTTAAAAACACATTATAAAAAAGAAAAGAAAGATAAGGGGGCAGATAGCCCCATTCACATCCATTGTTGTGCAATGTGGAATGGGCCAAGCATTGAAATATACTTCCACATATTTCCTCTTCTTATTTAATCCTCATAAAACCCTCCTAAAGTGATCTTCCAGTTCACAGATGAGGGAAATAAACACCATAAAATTCATTAATATTTGCCCGAGTTTACAGAGCTAATAAGCATAATTTCTAGGATTCAAACTCACACCTAAAAATTACAGAATTCACCAACCCATGCTGAAAGAAAAACCCATACTCACATCTGCTTTGTATTTACATAAAATGAACCCCTGGTTACCTTTTATTAGCATTTCTGTCATTTAGCATTGCCTACATATAGCATCATAAACTTTAAGCCTGATGGAAAATGTAATAAGGACAAAAAGTTTTACATTTTAAATATTAAATAGGAAGAAAAATTACTTTGATTTCAATAAGTGATAAATTTGCTGTAAGCCAAAGTCTTGCCATAGGATTAAAAATTGATTTAGTCTTTCAAAATATCTGACCCTCAGTTAACTCACAAAGGTAAGCAGAAAAGTAAATAGAAATGCCACAACACATCAAAATATGTTATAAAAACTGACCCAGTTTTTATCATACATGGGAAAAATACCTACCTGTGGAGAAATCTAAAAAGTTAATATATGTATTTTTCATTTTTATTTTTAGCCTTGTTTTATTCAAGTCTTTATTTTCATTTTTATTCCTACTTTATACAAACCATGCTGTCCTTATTTCTGTCCCCTGAGTCCATAAAACTCATTCCCACTTTGGCCTTTGCATTTGTTGTGCTTGCTAATACTCTTCCCCCAATAATTTGTATGACTGATTCCTTTTCATCTGTCCTGTTTCAACTTAAATGTTGCTTCCCATTTTCATTATCACTTCCTGACAAATACTTCTACTGAACATCTTAGCTAAAGTAGCACCCTTCCCACCCTTCTAAACTCTATAAGATATGGAATTAGATTATCCAATTATTTTTGTGTTTATTTTCTTCTTCCAGACAGTAACATGCAAGCTTCCTGAGGAATTCTTTTTTCCCCTATGGGACCATGACCTAGTACAATGCCTTATACATATTTATGAACTGGCTGAGTGACAGATTATCAAAGTCATCCATTTCAAGATTATTCAATTTTTTTGCTGTTTTGTGATAACTAAGGGTTCTGGAAATCTTAAAACATATTGAAAATAGCTTTCACTGTCTTCATTTTAAAAATTTGTAATAAACCAAACTAAAAGCAAGTTCTTAGGGAGAAGCTATATACGAGGTCTGTCTGGAAAAACTCCATTCACTGTTAATAAGAAAACAGTCTGCACAACATCGATGTAACCTGGAATCCAAGGAGAGTGGACTGGAATGCACATGCATGAACAATAACAACTTCACTGCACTAGTCAGTAGGGGCTGTAGACACCATTGAGTGAGCATGTGCACTGTGTGGCTGTCACATTCAAAATGACTGAGTGAGTAGAGCAATGAATCTGCATCAAATTTTACATTAACCTTGAACATTCCTCTGCGGAAACTATTCAGATGATTCAGGCTTTCAGAGATGATGCAGTGAGTGTAGCACAGATAAAAATGTGGCACAAACACTTCAAAGATGGTTGAGAATCTCTTGTGTGATTCACGTTCTGTGAGGCTTGTAGAAGGCAGAACACCTAAGAATGTTGGACACGTATGGACTGCAATCAACAAAGATCAGAGACTGACAGTGAGAGACCTAGAAGCTGATTTGGGGATTCCAAAAACTCCTGTGTCTGAGATTTTGGCATAGGATCATAGCATAAAATGTGTCATGGCAAAATTTGTTCTGCAGCTTCTGCTACCAGAGCAGAGGGAATATCATAATGCTGTTGCCAATGACTTGATTCAAACAGCTACCAATGAGCCAGATTTCCTCAAGAAGATCGTAACTGGAGATGAATTGTGGGTCTATGGCTATGATCAAGAAACAAAGGCTCAGTCATCCCTATGAAAGTTGCCTGGTTCTCAACCCAGAAGAAGGCCAGCAAAGTCACAGCAAGATCAAGACCATGTTAACTGTTTTTATTGAGTGGGAAGGTGTTGTCCCTCATGAGTATGCCCCTCCAAGCCAAACAATTAATAAGGAGTGCTACTTCAATGTTCTTCATCAGTTGAGAGATGCAATACAGCTCTGGGCACAGCTCTGGGCAATAGGTGATTGGCAGCTTCATCACCACAATGGGCGAACTCATGCACCACCTTTTGTGCAGAGTTTTTTGGTAAAACTTCAAATCACCCAGATGACTCAGCCCCCCTACAGTCTAGATTTGGTACCCTATGACTTCTGGCTTTTCCCAAAACTAAAATCACCTTTGAAAGGGAAGAGATTTCAGACTGTCAATAAGATTCAGGAAAACACAATGGGGCAGCTAATGGTAACTCCAACAAAGGATTTTGCAGAGTGTTTTGAACAGTGGAAAAGAAGTTGGGAGAACTATGTGAGGCCCCAAGGTGCTTACCTTGAAGGGGACTGAGGCGTCACTGTCCTATGTGCAATGTTTCTTGTATCTTGTATCTTCTCCAATAAATGTCTTTTTCATATAACATGGCTAGACACTTTCTGGACAGACCTCATATATCTTTGAAAATAAAAGCTAAAGTTTGAAGGCCCATTAGTAACTCAAAATAAATCTGTTTTCATCTTATGTCTCTTGCTATACTATGAGTACCAGAGCATGGGGTAGGTTCATAAATCAAACAAAATCAGCAAAATGAATCAAGGAGATAAATAAAACAAAAACTGTCTCCAGTATAGCTCAAAGAGGCCAGGATCTTCGATGAAGTAAGCAAAGCAAATAAAACTAAAATCAGCAAAGTAGGATATATAGCTACAGTTTATCAAATAAGATCAGATACACAGAGCTGACAATCAAACCCATACCCAAGTCTTGAAATGCAGGCATACCTTTGAGCAAAATGCAGAGATGCCCATGTGTATGATTTCATTAGATGAGCTTTCTGCTATTACCTGAGGCTAGCTCATCTGTTTGTTTAGGGCAGTTTCTCTATTTGCAGTAGCTACTGTCTTCCCCTCCTGCCTTGCCACCTCTGCTCTATCCACTCTCTGCCTATTTTAGTTTTATTCATTCTTCATTTCCAGCTCAAGCACTATCTATGATATTAAGCATTTTCAATAACTCCAACCTCTAGAATTCTCTTCCTTTTATGAATGCCTACTGTTACATAGTCAGTGCCATCATGTTTTATTTTCTATCTAAGAGACTCCCTGGATTTTTCCCTAAAAAGCTTCTTAAGACAGGGACTGTTTCTTTTGTATATTTACTTATAGGTACACAATGAAAAAATGTTGATTGAAGAGCTACACCTACATTTCCTATAGGTAAACATATTTCTAGTACCCGTAATTATGCACAAAATTCTGCAACTCTTTTACTGCATTTGGAAATGCCAAGGACAGGTGGGTTCAAGATAATAACTTCAAACTCAAGTGGATTAAAACCTACCAAAGGAATGCTAACTCTGCAAGAGCTTTAGACACTAGAAGTGAGAGAAGTGACATTGTAAAGAGAAATTAAAAAATGTCTCGTAGTGGTAGGACAACTTTTAAAAAGGTGTCTTTAAGAGGATTCAGTATGAGAGTGGATGGAAAAGGAAATTCATTGAAGTTTTCAAATACAGCTCAAATATCTACCGATTGAAAACTAGGTAAGAAATTACCATATGGAGAGAAAGTAATTTGCGGTATTACAAAGGGATCTACAGTCTAGTGGGAAGGAAAGGACAGCAAAGGAAAAAATATACTACAATTTTAAAATAGGATAGCATTTAATGTTTGGCTATTACACTGAAAGAGAACATTTTATAATGCATGGAGTAAAAGTGCAGCAAGAGAATGCAAAAACACATTGCTTTCATAGCAAGCCATGCACGTCGTTCAATAAAGATGATGTATGGAATCAATAAGAATACAGATCAAATTTCTTTTCACTGAGTAATTCAATAGCTGATACATACCTCACCAAATATTTATCTTTTGAATACAGAATACTGTTTTACCAATGCTCAATGTATAAACAACAAATACAAACTTTGCCTCCCTCACAATTTTTTTCTTATGTC
Organism: Desmodus rotundus; assembly: GCF_022682495.2. NCBI lineage: Eukaryota > Metazoa > Chordata > Mammalia > Chiroptera > Phyllostomidae > Desmodus > Desmodus rotundus. The sequence goes on along the minus strand of NC_071388.1, from coordinate 74,559,222 downwards.
TGCTTTGGCTTTCTGGGACTAGGATAAATGAATAGCAAAGAACCACCTCACAGTTCAAGAAACACCATAAAGGAAGCATAAATCCCCAAGATAGCATTGCTAACAATCTCTAAAAGAAGTAAATGGCCCATGGATCCTCTAAATGTTCCAAATACAGCAGTTGAATGAATATGAGTCATACATTAAGTGGGATCATTTGGAAGGATGAATGGATCTATAAGGTGAAAGTGGTTTCTTGTCCAAAGCTGGAAGACAGAGGTATGCAAACATCCTCGCGTTTTACACTTTCTAATACTAAGATAGTTGTGAATGTGCCACAGCTCATTTCAGTGTGAGCCCTCAGCCATTTACAAAATGAAATCCTCAAAATCAACCCTCTTCTCAAGGGCCATGAAGCAAATTGACTTTGCATTGGTGGTCTCAGTAGAGCCAAAGAGTTCTGTATTATGTGTGTGTGTGTGTGTGTGTGTTAATGGTTATTTCAATAGCAGAATTGGAGGCAAGAGGGATATAAAACTGAAGTAGTAAATTCTATAGATCAATATCAGGCACTGCAAATGCTTTTTCTTGAACAAAGATGGAGCCAGACCCTCAGTTATCCCAGATTCCTCTTTCTTCCTCTTCACAGACAACATGTAAGGAATTTCCAAGTCCAATGCCTTCTGTACCTCCAAATTATTTTTGAGACTCCTGTGTTTCTGTCACTGCTGTCACTGCTCCACTTCACAGGACCAGTTTCTGTGTTACAAATACTTAATTGGATTTTCTGTCTCAAAGCTTGCTTGCCCATCTTGACATTATCCCACCAAGTATCAATAGAATAATATTTTTTTTCCCTCTGATCATGTCATTTTATAGCTCAAAACTCTTTTTTGGTTTCCTATTGCCTTGTGGAAAGTTCAGACTCCTCAACATGCTGTTAAAGGGACCCTTACAATCTTCACCCTTTGTATTCTCCAAATTCATGTCTACAATTAGTACTCTGTGCTAATGATGCCAAGATTATTGCCATTGCTTTTATTTATCCTCACCCTTATTCCTTTGAAGAGCCCCCACTTCACCTTGCTGTATACCTGTCTTTCAAAGGATCCCAACTTAGAATTTACTTAGTTTAAAAAGACTTCCCATCTCTCATATATGACTGGAACTCTCTTATATGACTGGAAGGCACTCTTCCTTTATCATAAGGTATTGTTGTTGGATAGCACAGCCAGTATAAAAAGGTCCTGTCTGTCTTATTTATTGTGATATGCTAAAATCTTAATAGTGCCTGGATCAATACATTTTGTTGAACTGAATTGAACTAAGGCAAGTGAAAATGGGTAGACTCTGACTATGGAATTTTTGTGGAGAAGAAAAAACAATGAACAAAGTAATTTCTACAATGACCTTATCTGAAGCATTGGCTCCTAACCATATTTGAAACATCTCATCACCATTCAAAACATACAGTTGTGATGTCTTCCCTGACACCTCAACTCAAAGTAATTTTTCTTTCTTCTGAACCACAATAGATATACTTTATATGGTGTTCAACTTCTCTAGGATTATCACAATTCATGTCGAGTCATTTGCTAAATATTTATTTGGTCAACCAAAAATAAGAAGTCATCTTGGATTTGTTGTTAACTGAAGCCATGACCGACCCGACAACCCCGAGTCTCTCTGATTGGCCTCCTACTCTTGGAAAACAATCTAATATATTTTCTGGGAATAGAAACTTATTTTAGATGTCAGATGTTTCTCAGTCCTTGCTGCACATTAAAGTTATGTAGAACACGCTGAGCCAGCTTTGCAGACCAACTGAATTCAAATCCTTAAGTATGGGGTCTACATTTCTGTATTTTTTCAAGAGACCTCCAAGAATTCTGTGACGGCTATAAGCCTTTGGGTTAGATGAGGAGTCAGTAAACAAACTAGAGAGGGTCAAGTGGTAGGTATTTTAGGCTTTGTGGACCATGTGGAATCTGTCACAACTATTCAGCCCAACCGCTGCAGCCTATGTGTACACTTAGTCATAAGCAACACACAAAGCAATGATAGTAGCTGTTTTCCACTGAACATTCATTTACAAAAATGTGCAGTGAATCAGATTTGGCACAGGTCATAGTTTGTGAACCTCTGAATTAGAAAATTCTATGTCCTCTTCCCAGCTAAATGGCTTTATTTGTGTTGTTTTATTTTCCATTTTGTTACTAATGAGACATATGCCTGTTTCATTTTTTAAAAATTAAATTATCAAAAATAAGGCCAATTAAAATTCAACAGAAAACTTTTAGAATGCGATTCTGAATCATCACAGAGAATGTTGTGCTTATAAATGTATCGAAGATTTATAAAAATACGCTAAATTGTTACCAATTTAATAGCATCTTTCATTCAGAACAACTGCACACTCTTTACACTTACCCTAATTATTTACTGAGAGACAACATTAAAAGACACACCAGTGTTCTTGCCTTTACTTATGTATTCCAAGTGACAACAGTGAAATACAGCTGTTGCTGGGATGGAAATGGCAATAAAAGCTGAAGCAGAACTGAAACAGACCATTACCTGCAAAATCATGTCCATACAGGCGTCTCAGAAGACTGATTTTAGCAACACGAGTGGACTGTGAACTACATTGTTGTGTTACCGCCCAGGTTTATGAAGTTTTATAATGCAGATGAGGAAAAACAGGAAATAATGCCACAGATGGAATGCACACAAATTCAATTGCCTAAGTGTTGTTAGTGTCTATAAGAAAGAAATTTGAGGCTGGTTTTTAAGATTGAAATTTAATGATGACAGCTAAGGATTTGCACAGGCTTCAAAGAGGTTAACCCAAGGTAACCATGATGTGAAATAAGCACTTAGCATACTTATCGTGACAACAACCAGTTGTTCTTGACTTTAGAAAACTGTACAATAAAGCACACTGAGGTCAGATTTCATATGATTTCTTTCTGTAAGGACAGAACAGAAATTATTCCAATATTATGAATCAAGCTTAAAAGCAATTTGGTAAGTATTTTGTGAAAAAAAAAAGTGACCACCGGACTGTTGTAATAAAAACAACCTTAAAACGATGTATACCCAATTTTGGGTTATGATAAAAGGAGTATTTCTTATGACAGGTTCCTGAGTCTGACCTAGATCTGAGAGACTGTCAAGTGATTCCCTAGTGAATATTGTATTTCAGAATTCGAGAATCATTGCTTTATAGAGACAGTACGCTGCTGTGTGAAGAAACTCAGTCAAAAAACCTCAATTCTAATTATCATTCTGTAATTAACTACCTCAGGGAACTTGGACGAGGTACCTTGTAGGTACCTTACCACTCTGAGATCTTATAAACTCAATCATATGATTCTACAGGAAATAAAAAGAACTGTATCTATGGATGTGTTGTCATTTGTAAGACCTATGAGTGGCCGGTAGGGAAAGTAAGAAAGAATGAAAGTATCTTGCTTCAGGATCTGATTTGTATTTTATTTTTTTAACTGAAGAGGTTAATCAACCATTTTTCACATTTCTTTTCCTTCTTTTAAAATACCACATATATGTAAACTGATAAGTGTAATCTTACAAAACATGTCAGCCAGCACTTGCAAATGCACAACATGTAGACTTAAACTATCTTGTAGCAGAATCACAACAGAAAGTGACATGCCAGAGATACAAACTGAAAAAAAAAAACAAGAATAATTTTAAATCAAGTAACAAAATTACTGGACTCTGAAAAAATTAATATATGGTAAGTTTCATAAAATTTAATTTATTTTCTCTGTGTACATCAACTCTTTATCAAATGATACTTAGCAACCACTATGTTCACCTTCACACCTGCAATGTTTCTTCTTATCAGTAACCTGGATTTTTTACTCAAAGAAGTTACAATAGCAGGCAATATATATAACAAGAAATAAATACTTCTCTCTGAAAAGGAGGGGGATATAAGAATCACTAACAATTTGATGTCTTCCCTGTTTCATGAGAATATCAGATTTCAGTTCTTACAGTGGATGACTATTGCTTATATTAGACCAGTTCTCCTGGAAAGTTACTTTTGTAATTTTAATAAATACACTCAAATGATTATTTCTTTAGTTATTAGATTGGAATAATACCCATTTATTATTCCCTGGTATAAAAACGTAGGTAAATTGGAATTCCTAAACTTTTTAAACACAAGCTACTGATTTCTGTTTATTTCCACATTTTCAGTGCTTATAAATTTACGTTCAGTTCTTTAAATGTAATTCTCACTTTTACTTGGCATTAGTTTTGGGTTGAGAAGCTTCAGTGCTCACTGCCAGACCATTTATAACTCACCTTCATAATTGCTAAACTCTTTACTTTGAGCCATCTCTGGATTTCATTATCAAGCTTGTCAGGTGTATTCTTTTAATCAATTGGAATATAGATCTGCTTTGAAATTTACCGTCCGGTGATATGAAACAATGGTTGAAAGGAGAAATCTAGAGGCAATTTATTGAACTATGAAAAGTGCCTGAAGGGAGCCAAGAGCAGATAATAAATATCTACCTGAACAGAAAGTTTCCTTCTTTTCTACCTTTGCAACTGCTACCAGTGTAGGATTGGAGGTGGACTGGGGGTTGAAGAAGATTCACAGAGGATGAAACAATGTGTAATAGAGAAGATCAAAATGTATTAAGGAGGGAAAAAGGAAAATGACAACAAAATAAAAAAAAGTGAAAATGGTATTGGATTACTTAGGAGCAATATTGGATGCTAAAAGCCAGTGAGTCCAAACATTCAAAATTACAAGAAAAAATAATTTTCAATCCATAATATTCCATCAACCCAAACCATCAATCGAACATACAAAAATAAAAACATTTTCACATAAACAAGGAGTGTTTAGCCATGGGAGAACGCCCTAGTAATAAAACAGAAAACATTAAGCAGACCCTTGGATACTGACAGCCCTGCTACAACCTAATGAAATAAAAGCATCCGGGTCACAGTGCTTATGATCTTAGGTTTGTCCACGACATGCAGGCTACCCTGACACAGAACTTTAAGCACAATTTGTGCCATAAACACTCTCCCATTTTTATCTCATCTCATACATTTCCACAATATTGTTTACAGGTTTGGTATATGAGTAAATCTATGTAGCATTAACTTGAGCCAAATCCAAACAATGTAGCCTAATTCAAAAAGCCTCAAATATTTACCTCCTTGTTGTTGTTCTTTTAGAAAGCTAGAAAGTGTGTTCCAACCAAATGAAGGTGTGAACCAAAAAAAAATGTCAAGAAATAGGATATCTAGCAGAGGAGAGAAACTAAGGAAAACAGCAGGGTGACTTTTGGGCAGCAGTTCTGGAGAATAATTTTCTAAGTTGAAACAGACGGGTGGACCCTGGGAGGGGAGGTTTCTAAGATGAAATGGAACTGATAGATTATTTAATAAGTTGAAGTGTTAGGAAATGTGATTGTGGTATTCACTAGATTTTGTTGAAAAATGTTGGGAAAAAAATGATCATAGGTGTATGTAAAACTGAGTAAATGAAAAAAATTAGACAATTTTAACCAAAGAAAAAATAGGTGAATGAGATTATCAGAAGAGAGAAGCTGAAGCACTGTAGAAGTGGTAGCCTCCACATCTTAATCAGTGGTAAGTAGATGCTGCCTGAAATTGGCATTTTCTAAAATTGCATGTACATATAGAAGAGATTTAAAAATAAATAATAAAAGTTATTGCTAAAGAGTTGGAAGATACTACCCCTAAGGATTAAATCTGCCATAGAGCAAAAGATCACTTTTTCTATAAACACTTGAAAACAATATAATAGTTTATGTTCTAATATCACTCTGATTTTCTTAATCTTAATTTTAAAATGATGCATTTTAGATGATGTTTGTGAAAGTATTTCTTAAATCACAAAGTAGTTTGTCACAGTCTAAATTCCTCCAAAAGAAGAGCTTGCAATAAATGTTAAGAAGAAACTGCTTTATTTGCAAACGTGTAGGCAAGCACAGGAAATGGTGAGAAAAAAGGGTTGAGGCACAAAAGATGTGAACTAATGTAATGTAATACAGAACCACACCAGTCACCATTTCAGGATTAAAATATGTCATGTATGAAGAGCAACTGTCATAGTATTAAGCAGTCAGTAATTTTAAATGTTAATATCCATCCCTTCAAGGACTACCTCAAGGTTTTTAAAACCAAACTGAATATTCCATAAAATTCCAAAGTGTATTTTAAATAAATTATTCACAAAAACAAGTTTAAAAAATTTTATTTGATATTGGCCAAAGAGATCCTCTTAAGGGCATCATCTATAATCAATTAAGCACTGTAGAGTCTGATCTGGTTTGCAGGGGGGGGTTATTTTTGTTGTTTTAGTTTTGGTTTTCTTTTTTTTATGTTTTATTGATTATGCTGTTATACTTGTCCCAATTTTTCTCCTTTTGATCCCCTCTGCCTGGTATCCCCCTTCCCTCCACCAATCCCTCTCCCTTGGTTCATGTCCAAGGGTCTTATATATAAGTTCTTTGGCTTCTCCATTTCCTATCCTTAACATACCCCTGTCTATTTTCTACTTACCAACAATGCTTTCTTAATTCCTGTACCTGTCCCTCCATTCTCCTCCTTCCCCCTCCCCACTGATAACCCTCCATGTGATCTCCGTATCTATGATTCTGTTCTTGTTCTACTTATTTGCTTAGTTTGTTTTAGTTTTTGCTTTTTATTTTCAGTTGATAGTTGTGAGTTTCTTGCCATTTTAATGTTCATAGTTTTGATATTCTTCTTTTTCTTAGATACGTCCCTTTAACATTTCATATAATAAGGGCCTGGTGATGAGGAACTCCTTTAGCTTTACCTTGTCTGGGAAGTGCTTTATCTGCCCTTCCATTCTAAATGATAGCTTTGCTGGATAGCTTCATTTGCTTGGTAGTAGGTCCTTGCTTTTCATGACTTTGAATACTTCTTGCCAGTCCCTTCTTGCCTACAAAGTTTCTTTTGAGAAATCAGCTGAGAGTCTTATGGGAACTCATTTGTGGGTTACCCTCTGCTTTTCCCTTGATGCTTTTAAGAATCTCTCTTTATATTTAACTTTTGGCAAGTTAAATATATGATGTTATGATGTGTCTTGGTGTGGTCCTCTTTGGGTCCAAATTGTTTGGGACTCTATGCTTTCTGGACTTGTGTGTCTATTTCTTTCACCAAATTAGGAAAGTTTTCTTTCATTATTTTTTTCAAAGAAGTTTTTAATTTCTTGCTCTTCCTCTTCTCCTTCTGGCATCCCTATGATTCAGATGTTGGCACGTTTGTAGATGTTCCAGAGTCTTCTTATTCTCTCCTCAGTTTTTCTGAATTCTTATTTCTTCATTTTGTACTGGTTTAACTGTTTATTTCTTCCTTATGTTCCAGTTCATTGATTTGAGCCATGACTTCCTTTCCTTTACTCCTTGTTTCCCGTGGGTTTTTCTTTGTTTCACTTAGTGTAGCCTTCATTTCTTCCCTTATGTGTTTGCCATACTCAATGAGATCTCTAAGCATCCTTATCACCAGTGTTTTAAACTCTGCATCTGATGGGTTGACTATCTCTGTTTTGCTTACTTCTTTTTCTAGGGGTTTGTTCTGTTCTTTCATTTGAGCCGTATTTCTTTGCCCAGTTAATTTGGCAGGCTCGCCATATTTGTTTCTGTGTATTAGGTAGAGATGCTTTGACTCCCTGTCTTGGTACACCTGTTTCCTTGTAAGGGTTAGAGCCTTATGTAATCGCCAGGGAAGGGGCACTCTGCTTCATCTCTCCATGGTTTTGTATGTGAGGGAGGGGTCAGAGGCAGGCAATGCTGCTGCCTGAATGCTGGTGGCTTGTTCAGCATGCACTCTTCTCACAGTCACTTATGTGACTGGTGCCCCTCTAGCTGTTGCCCCGGTGGTGATTCCCAGAGTGGGTAGGTTTGAGTATGTTCTAGGACCCTGCTGGCCCTTTAAATGATCTCTCCTGAGAGATAGGCAGTTTCTTCTCCCACCCCAACCCCCACTGGTTTTTACAACCAGGAGTTATGAGGCTTTATTTTTCTCAGTGCTGGAAGCCTGGCCTGTGCAGTTTGGCCTGGGGCTCACTCCCCAGGTGTCCCTAATGTGAGACCACCTATTCTCCGGCCACTTGACCAGACGTCCTAGTTTTGGTTTTCTTTTCAGACAGAGTAACAAAATCTAGTATCTAGAAATCTAGGAAAAGTAAAGTGAAATACATTAATATGAATACTATCTTTTGTGCAGTTATCTTAAAATGTACAAAGTCAATAATAATATCATCAGAATTAAAGGTAGTGTCCACAGAAACAACCTTCTATGTCCCATGAATTCAGCTCTCATGCTTAAGATCCTGCACCAATTCCCTAGAGAAGGCTAAATCAACAGTTAAATATGTGTTAAATAAAATTAGAAGATGATTTCAAAAGTTGTGTGCATATTAAGATATCATTTACAGATTTTCAACTTATTGCACTAAAAACTTATACACTTTAAATAAGGAGATTATGTGAATCATCAACTCCTACTAGCCTTTCCACCTTCAGTATATATTATTTTTAATCTTTTAAAATGACATTATTTTCATAAAGTGTCAACAGGCTTTTTTCATATTGCTATAGAATAGACAGTGTGAACAAAATTTTTCAGTGTTAGAATAAATTAAGTTCTTGAAAATATCTAATTTGCAAATTAAAACTATCAAAAAAAGTTTCTTTGAAGAAAACATTTCTGGTTTTTAGTCTATTATTATTTTACAATAATTTAGAAACTAGTATTGTTTTTAACTAATGTAATACTTAACTGTTTTTTATTGTTGATAAAACATTTACCTAATATGAACTCAGGAGAGTTCCCAGCATTGCCCTGACATCATTATAGATTGAAAGAAAAAAAAATGACTTCTTGATTTATTCCCAGAAAACAGTAAAGCTTTCTCATCAATTCAAACCTATCAATGATGTAATTCTGTGTACGATTTTTTCACTTCAATTTATTACCTGGAGGGGAAATTAATAATGTTTATGGGCCATATTGGCCACAGAAACATATTTTTCATTAGAAATCAATTGCCTTTCTGTTAGTATCAGAGGTTATACATCAGCAAAACAAGTGTTAGCAAATTAGAAGTTACTCGGTAATGCATGATCTATGCCTTAAAATTACACCTTTTTCCTAATTGTTCGTGGATCTCTGTCACAAAGAAGAAACTTCTAGAATAGCTCCAAAAAGTGTGTTTGCCACTTTATAGATCTTTGGGGGAAATTATAAAGCACCTTTATGTGGCACTCTGGTAGGAATGGTTCATTATAATCAGAGAGAATGACAGTCCTTTCTTCAATCTAATGATGTTATGTTACATTTTATGAGATTTCAAGTCAATGGAATTATCTTTGATGCCAGATGTTACTTATGAAGCAATGGGTGATCTATCTTAATCACAAATTAGTCATCTATGAAAGTATGATGTGTTTCCAGTGATGATCTCTGCAATAAGAACTAAGACACTGAGAAACAAATGCAATTCATGATAAAAAGCCATCCTGGATGAGAAACTACTTTCATTAACACATGGAGGAAATGGGGGAAATAAAACCAAATGCAGGAATATTCATGGTGTATTATAGCTGGCTCTAATCTTTAACAGGAAACAGGAATACCACACATTTCCTGATAAATGGATTTTAGAATGCTTGTGCTTAAATTAAGTAAAACCTTTAATCCTACAATGTAACTCCCACAAAATCAACTGACTCATATATAAAGTCTTTTTGCCATTTTCAAAGTTCTAAATTATCTTACATTTCCTGATCCCTCTTAAAACATTTTCCAAGCAAAACATGAAATGTCCTTCCCACATCAAAAAAAAAAAAAAAGAAGAAGAAGAAAAAAAAAATAAGAAAAGAAAAGAATCACAATCAGTCCCTGACTTCTAAAAGATTGGTCCTTACATCTATTTAGACTTCAGGAATATGGAATATATTAGTATGTTTATCTGCAAACACAATGATCACATTCCCAAACTGACTCACAAAAGCTGAATTCCCAAATGAAGTCTCATTATTATTGCCTTTTGCTATTTTTTTAAAGGAGTTGTAGTGTTACCGAATGGGGACTGGGCAGAGAGCAGGTCTGCTCTGACCCACCAGTAGTGTGTGAGTTCTTGATTTCGTGTTAGAAAGATTTTACAACATGAGTCCAGGTGACTGAGAATACGTTTATTTAAGCTTGGGACAGTGAAACAAAGGAAGGACCTAAGGTAGAAGGAGCAACAGGATAAAGTCAGAAAAAAAGGAGGCCTTGGAGACAGGTTCAGGTGGTTAGCCCACAACGAGCTGTTGCTGACCACTGCTCCCCTGGTTGCAAGTCTCATGGGGTCCCTTAGGGTTTTGGAGAAAGAGCGGAGATCCAAGGTATGGGCGAGCTCTAGTGAGATCATAGGTGGTCCTTTGTCTTGAGGCTTTTTATCTTTCTTTGGCCGGCAGGAATCCTAGAAGAGGCCTTAGGTGAGGGTCTTAACAGAATATTCATTAGCTTTTCAGGTGTGGCCTTCAATAAGTTGATTCATCAAAATGTGTACATAGAGGGGTTAGGGGTTATTTTCTGCACAGTTTTATTTTCAAAGAATGTCATTGAAGAGGGACCGGGACTGAGGCCCATCTGTCCCAGGATAGTCTGGAATGTGTAAATCATTTGCTACTAAGTATCCTTGGTTAGGGAAGATAAAACCTTGTGTTCCTTAAGCTGGCTGTAAATTGCTCAAGTCACTTGGCCTTGTTTAATTATTTTTTGTTTCCCTTTTCCACTTATCAAGGAATTTCCCTGGCTTCTTACTATCCTGCCTCAGTAGAGAGTAACCACTTCATCTTTCACTAGCAAATGTTTAGTTTATTTCATTCTAGACAATCTCACATTAATTGACTCCACTTTAAACATTTTCCAAAGCAAAACATGAAAAGAGCAACAAAAAAAAAATTGCAGAAACACATGGCGATTGGTAATTTTATATCAACCTTCCAGTGAGAACATTTAAAGAAGCAAAATACATTGTTTGAAAATTTGTTTGAAGATGATAGAGAGCTTCCCTAGCAAAAGAAATTGGAAGCCAAAGTCCCAGGGAAAAAAAAATTGTGGAAACCTAGTGTTGGCACTTCTTTGCCCCAATAAGCATTTGCTGATTCATAAGCTGTGACCTCTAACCAAGTGGCAGAATGTTTAATGTAAAGTTGCAGAAAGCAGTAGTTGAGAAGGTAAGCAGATTTGGGGTGAATAATGTTGAGGTTCAGGAAGCTCCAGGGAGGACCAGACCACCTGGCAAATACCCTAGACCTTCTGTTGAGATCCTTGACTAGCTGTATTGTAGTTGTAGAGCTGATTAAAAATAATCTTGCCTTTAGAAAAATTAAAATAATATTTACTGCACATCCCTAATAGTCTGTGAGAAGCAATAATAATTCTTCCCTGGAGAAAGATCAGATCATCAAGAGTCATAAATGTCACCAAAATGTACTGATCACAATGTTCAGTATTAACCAAAAATTAACAATCATATCAGGCAATAAGACCAAAACACTTAAAAGCAAAAGAAAAAAATACAAGATAGAAACATGCCCATGAAAGATCCATATATTGGAATTTTTAATATAATCAAGAAGATACAATATAGGTTGGAAAATCAGCAGAACTTTAGAGTCTGTAAAAAAGAACTCAAAAAAATCTAAAACTAAAACTTTCATAATTGAATTTAAGAACTCAACAAATTGACTTAATAGCAAATTAAACAGATATAGCTAAAGTGAGGATTCATAAACTAGAAAATAGAACAGTGGAAAATGTATACATGGAAGCTTAAAGAGAAGAAGGTAGAATATACAAAAAGATCATAATAGAAATATGAAATGTTGAAAAAGTCTAACACATGCAGTTAGAAACCAAAGAGTTATATTTGAAAGATAAGGCCAAATATTTTCCAAACCTGCCAAAGACATCAAGCTGTAGATTCAATAATTATTATTCAATGAGTTTTCTTCATATTGAAAGTATCTTGTATTTGCAAGACAATATTTCTTTCATTGTACTTCAGTAGTAAAAACAACCATAATAGTAATCCTTACTTTACAGACTTTATACATATGAACTTATTTAATGCTCATTTAACAACTCTATAAGGTAGTTATTATTATTTTTTGCAGTTAGTAATTGTGGTTCAGAGAAGCTAAGTAATTTTACAATAGTCACAATTCCAGTAAGTGAGAAAATCAGAATTCAAGCCCTGGCATCTAGTTCTGGAGTCCAGGTCCTACCCACTATGTTTACTTTAATGTAAATGATGAATGACACTTGTGTATGAAAATGTCAATCAAAGCATTTGCCAAGGACTTTAAAATCCAAGTTCATTTTTGTGATTATTACAGCAAGTCTTTAATAGAAAATGGCCCAAAAGTCCATCTCTTAGGACAGTATGACAAAATATTTTTTCAAATGAAAAATGGACAAAGATAACCATGTTTGAAATGCAGCACTGGTCTGCAGTGCCAGGAGGCACACACAGTTTTTATAAATGGTGGACGGTGCAAAATTATGCAGTGTGACTAGTTCTCTGTGCTATGGTCCATGGAGGATCTAACTCATGTACAGTAAGACTTAACGTTTCTATTTCATATTCTCTTCTCCACTGAATTTGTTTAGTAGGATAAATTATAGGTAGGAAAATCAGTGAGAATACTACAGTACATCAAGCCACTTCATTACATGACAATAATTATATTACTTACTAGTATATATTAAATATCTGTATGATTGGGGTTTTCACAAGGTATGCAAGCATTTCCAATATTGAGCAACTGGATATATAGCAACTCTAGGAATAGGCAACTCTCCTGAAAAAGAGACAGCCAGTTTTCATGGCATTAGGGTCTTTGTTGCTGGCCCGCAAGTCCCAACACTGTCTCAGTTTTCTGTCCTTCCTGAGACTTAAGTGGTTAGCTCTGCCATTGACTCTGTTAGAATTCTTTCAACAAACCTGTCTAACAGCTTAATGTATTTTGATTAACTTTACTTTCACCAACAGTACAAATGCATCAAAGGAGAAAGAAACTTTGAAAAGAAATCTGACATCCTGAATTCTCTTTTTTTGTTATTGACCACTAAATTGGAGGATAAATAATTACTGCAAAAATCAAAATAATAATAATCTCCGATTAGTAAGTGCTAACTATATGCCAATAAACTTACAACCAGTATTTTATTTAACGCATATAACATGGAGAGAAGGAAACTCAGCTGACAAATTTGAGGGATGCTGATCACTAGTTGAGGGATGAGTTATCTGGTTGGAGATGTATCTGTTGCCACAGGCCGGGAACCAGGCCAATTACATCCCAGCATGAACTGAGTTAAAGCAACAAGAAAGTTATCTGAAACTAATTTAATAAAATATAATCTCTATTTATAAGAATAATAAATTAATGATTAACTCAGTGATGGTCCAAGCTACCTAAATAGCAAATTCAATAACAGTTAAAATTTATTATGTACTTATTAGCAGCACTGAGAATTATGCTAAAGCATTTTATGTATTTTATATCATTTAATCCTCACAACGACCATGTGAGGTAGTTGTTAGCATCCATATTTCACAGATTAAAAACCCGAGGCTTACAGATATTAAGAAGTTTTCCCTAATGATTATGGATATAGATACAGTTACAGTCATTGCTATTGATGTAATATTTTCAGTTAATTTGTTGTTAATATTAATAAGAGCACAGCTAAGCTCCTGTAAAAGAGAGAAATAAACCTGATTAACAAGATCAAATGTATTCCTCAGTCACATAGAATCCAGGGCTAGAAGGAGGCCTCTACCCTTTTAAACATACCATTCCATCTCTAGGCCCCAGGAGTCTATTCTAATATTCACCTTTGCCCAAAAACAAAAGAGCACAGTTACTTTTTAAGGTGCAACCTACAAATCATACACATATATCCATGGCATCTAATGTGAAATAGCATTTACTTAAACATCACGTGCATATTTTATGTTTCAGTAGAGAAGACTTTGCATATGAATAGCATGTGAGTGAGCTTTTCGCTCTGTGCAATATAAGGGAGAGGTACCTGATGTCTTTTCATGTGGTTTATTACTAGAAAATGTGCTACATGGGGTAATATTTTTCTTTTGTAGTGTACTCTAGAAAATATGTGCTGGAATTAATCTTAACAGAGCAGCCTTTTTATGTCTAACAAGGAAAATCACTGCTGTACAACTTTAAAAAATATATACGTACATATACCTGAATGCCAATACAGCACAATGTCATATCTACAGAGAAAAAAATAATGGTGAAAGCTTTCCTTATGCTCCCATTTCGTCTACTGAGCATATATGTCTGTCAGCGTGTTGTGTGCAGAAACTGGCAATAATACATGACTAATTTTTCACACTGAGCCAAACTGGCAGTCTAGGGAAAATGTATTTTCCAAATTCAAAATAGGATATGAGATGAAAAGTAGGACTTCCTGAAAACAACAATGGTAAAAATATTTAAATGATTATGAACAGCTTCCTTTAATGGCACATCTCAGTGATATGCTTAACATCTTGCCCAAAGCCACCATTTTAGCATCAAAGTAATGCAATTTTTAGTTTTGAAGATAAAAACAAAACAGAATTTCCCTAAGACCAATGAGAGTTTCACTCTTTTCTAACATTTAATTTTATTTTTCTTTGACTGGAGAAAGAAATCGATTTTTTAAATTATTGGGAACATTTACAAATAATATCTAAATACAACAGAACTTTCCAGAGTTGAAAGTAAACAAAGAATAGATCAGGAATTAATGGATCTGGCTTAATGGAAATGCTTCATTGAGGTGGAAGGAAATTCTATTTAAACATCCAGAATGATCTAACAATTAGAGCCATTCATAATGTCCTTATTATGAGATAAGATTTTCCACTTTAGTTTAAAAATATATAAATAAAAATTGACTGACTAAGGAATCTAATCTTGGCTCAAGTTATTATCAAATTCAATATGTATGTCTTGGTGAAAAGTTGCAAACATTCTCCTCAGAAATATGGAGTTGATATAATTACCAATCTTAAATGTTATTTTTAAATTGTTAGAACTTATAATTTAACATTGATCATTTATAGTTGTGCTATAATAATCTCCAATTA
The DNA here is from genome assembly GCF_022682495.2 of Desmodus rotundus. Lineage (NCBI taxonomy): Eukaryota > Metazoa > Chordata > Mammalia > Chiroptera > Phyllostomidae > Desmodus > Desmodus rotundus. The sequence continues at coordinate 74,544,038 of NC_071388.1, read as the reverse complement.
TTAAGTGCTAACTATATACCAGTAAATTTACAACCATTATTGGTTGTAAATAATAACCAATTTTTTGGCTGTGAATATTCTTAAGAGTTTTAATGGAGAAAAACTGTCCTAAACTTTTCAGCATTATTCCTGTTATTAGGGAAAATTTACAGGATGAAGAAAACTTCCACTTGGCATTTATTTAACACCTAAAGCAAAAACTACAGAAGTGAAAAAAAGTGGAAAGCCATACAGTGAACTCCAGAAAAGTGTAAATTTGAATATGTTTATTTTATTCTTACTTTATCATCACCATCGATTTTAACCAAATTATATGTTAATAGTATATCATCACATGTCAGATTTTGAATTCAATATGCCTCACTATTTGAACTACCTCGTTTTTCCTATTGGCATTCACACTATTTTTATTGATCCTTTCATTGATTCTCTAGTTTTATGTCCTCTCAACAGTGAATTAAGAAAGAGAATCATGATTTGTCATGTATCCTTCTTAATATGCATAAAACAGTTTTCTTTTATCTACCATACCCAGTATAATCATAGAGATGATTAAATTAGTTTAGCAGAATTTATTTTATATAAAACTATCATGCCCTCTACTGTTTTTGAGAAATGCATGCTATTTTTTCATTTATGAATCAAAGCCAGTGGGTTTTTGTTGTTGCTGTTGTTTTGTATTCTCATTCATATTATCTTTTAGTACTTTCTGAACCCACATAGCAATCAAAAAACTAACAAAAGAATTCAGTGTGTTCTTTGACTTCCCCTACTTGATTCTCCCTATTTTCAAAACAATCATGTAGCAGAAATCTGAGGCCGCAAAACAAGATGAATTGAGCCGAAGATGGTCATTAAAAGGAACAATGTGGCACTCATCATTTTGTGCTGTCACAACACCATCTGTGGTGCACCAGACCAGAGTAACTTTGACATGACAAATGAACTTGTTGGGGAAAATGGGGATCTATTAATTGTTCCACTGCCTGGCAGAACACCATAGACATACCCTCCTCTAATGCAGCCCCATACACAATTGATATTTAATTAACAGTAGCAATGACTTACAATTTTGAAATAATATTTATTTCCTCTATATGAAAAATAAGATTTAAAATATTGCAATCTCAATGCAATGGTATAAATATATTTGTGCAACTTTGTAATTATGTTTCTTTTGGGTTGGCCAAAAAACCCGCTTGTTTTTTTCCATAAGATGGCTCTAGTAGCACTAAGTTGTCTTTAACTTCATTCAAAGCAATTTTGTTAGATTGTGTTGTGACAGCTGTCATATCAGCATGTATTAAAAAACCTACTGTGGTACTTTTACACAATGGAATACTATGCAGCAGAAAGAAATAAAGACTTTCTACCTTTTGCAACAGCATGAATAGAAATGGAAGATATTTTGCTAAGTGAAATAAGCCAGTTGGTGAAAGACAAATACCATATGATCTCACCTATAAAAGGAATCTAATGAACAAAATAGAACCACAGTCGTGGAAACATGGAACAGACTGACAGTGACCAGAGGCGTGGGGAGAAGGAGATAATGGTAGAAAGAATGAGAAGGGACGGGTTAAAGAGCATGTATGAATGACACATGGACATGGACAACGGTGTGGGAATTGACTGTTGCGGGAGGGGGTGTACAGGTGAGGGCAAAGGGGGGAATTTGGGACAACTGTAATAGAATAACAATTTTAAAAACCTTAAAAAATTAAAAATACTTATCAAAATTGGTGAATTTTTGTGTAGCCATTTTAGTATTGAAGATGGAAGAAAATATACATTTTTGGCATATTATGTTCTATTATTTCTAGAAAGGTAAAAACACAACTGAAATGCAAAAAAAAAAAAAAAGATATGTGCAGTGTACCGAGAAGGAGCTGTGACTGATAAATGTGTCCAAAGTGGTTTGCGAAGTTCTGTGCTGGAGATTTCTTGACAGACAATGCTCTACAGTCAGGAAGACTAGACTAGTTGAAGTTGATAGTCATCAAATTGAGACATGAATTGAGAAAAATCAACATTATACCATGCAGGAGATAGCCAGCATACTGAAAATATCCAAATCAATAGTTGTTCATGAAAATGAAAAATGTGTCTATTTTACAGAAAAAACTAAACAGACTTTTTGGACAACCCCTTCCTTCATCTGGGGAACTGATGCCAGAAATATTATTTTTTTCACCCTGCTAATAAACATTGTTCAGTGAAACTACATCATGTGTTCTCACAGCAGTCATTTCCCTCACCTGCAAGAAAGTGTTGAGGTTATTGGTTCAAACAACTTTTGATCCGCAGGCACTGACCTGTTCCTGAACATTACTGTTATTCAGAACAACTGTAATGACAACTATCGCCTACTGAAGGGTATGTGCCAGGTGCCCTGCTAACTATCTATGTCAATTACCCTCTGTAAACTTCTCATAAACAAATTTATGAGCTATAGGATTTTATTAACCCTATAATTTTCTATATCAAAAGTTAGCCAGTAGTGTTGGTAAAGGGACAGACAGTGAATATTTTAAATTTTGCCAGCCTCATTGTCTGCCACATCTATTTAACTGCTATTGTGGTGCAAAAGCTGCATAGACAATACATTACTATGTAAGAGTAACCGTATTACAATAACAGTTTGTATACAAGGAGGAGGAGACAGGCGGACTGGAGGAGGAAGGGGAGGGAGGGAGGGAGGGAGGGAGGGAGGGAGGGAGGGAGGGAGGGAGGGAGGGAGGGAGGGAGGGAGGAAGAAAAGGAAAGGGAGAAAAAAAAAGCGCAGGCAGGCTATATGCTGGATTTTGCCTGTGGGCCACTATCTGCCTACCCTGTTCCAGATGATGAAATCGAGGTTTAGCAAGGTTAAATAACTCACCCAAGGTCACTATGTGGTGAGGCCAACATTTGAAAATAGAAAAACACCAGACCTGAGCTCTTAACTACTATTACAGTGCCTGCGGATTCTATACTCTCTCACATTCTTGGCGATGAATGAACAGATTAAGAAAATGTGAAAATTGTAAGGTCTTAACAACTGGTGTTGGAATTTCTCTCAGAGAGAGAATTTACCTGTTTTAAAGGAGTCTTGATCAGGCACATGGGGAAAGGTGAGAACCAAAAGACAATTGTCAGCAGGCCTCAAGGTAAGAGAAAACCTGTGAACAAAAATGTCGAGGTGCAGTACAAGTAAGCAGAGAGAAAGGTAATAATTGCTGACTGTGTTCAGGGTAATTATAGCCTGAATTACACGGCAAAAAAAGCCAACAGATACGAATGACTTTTAAAAAGGAGGGGATTAAGAATTACATTCTGTTACTTATGCTACAAGTATAGAAAGCACAACTCCAACAGGCTTGAAAAAATATAACAAAGCATTTTCTTACATAATCTAAATCAAAAAGTGGGATGGGCTACAGAGTGGCATATTCATGGATCCAGCTGATTCTCTGCTACTACCTCAGTTCTCTCCTCTTCCATGCGTCAGTTCTATTATTAGAAAGGCTTTCTCCATGGTAGCAAAATGACTGCCTACAGCAACTGTGACAGCGGGCTTCCTTGTTCCTGTACAGTGAGGAAAACAGGGAAAAACTCCTGTCCCCTGACGATGAAGGAACTATTCTCCCCATCTGATTAGGCTAAATCCCCTGGATAAAAAGCTGTAGCCCTCACAAAGTCCCAAGTACTTTGGGTTTAATTATGAACTCCTAAAGCATTCTCTGGAAAGGAGAACGGATTTCCTGACATTGGCCTCCTAACCCTCAGGTGGCCATGCAGCTGCAACGTGGCCATGTCACCTGAGTCATGTGGGCTTCAGAGCAGTGAACGGCTCTCAGAACAAAAATGGGATGCTTGTATAAATACAGACGGCACACATTTCTAAGTCATATAAGGAAATACGTAGGTCACTTTGCAACAAGACTGACTCACAACAACAACGAATAAGCAAAAGAATCAGGCGTCTATCCCACTGCATGATAAGTCAACAAGCATTAAGGTTTGCTTTGTGCGAGGCACTGTGACAGTGCTGGCCGACAAGGACAAACTGACAGTCGCTTGGGGGAGATAGCACACAGAGACATTTTTACACAACCTGGTAAGTAGTTTAGCAGTGACATACCCGGAGGGCTGTGGGTATACTCCGGACTGAGAGCGTCGGCAAAGGCTTCTAAGAGAAATGGTTTCACTCTGCTTTATTAACGTTATAAACAGAAAGGAAGGCTATAGGACACGTTATCATAATATATATGGACACATCCAACAATAAAATGTTTTCCTTACAAAAGTACAGATATGGGTAGATATCTTCAACCATATCACATCATTCCTTCAAAGGCACGAAGTTGGCCCCGGTGAAGGTTAGAAGTGATATGTGCATAAACGATGCACAGATATACAGAAGCATACATACAGGAAACTCATACACTTAGCATGCCAAGAGAGCTTCAAAATTCGCATTCATTTGCATTACCTTAAAATCTAAAACTCCAGCCTAGGTATTAAGGGTGAAACTATATGGTTAACACAGAAATATAATTTTGGTTTTACAGAAGAAACATTTGGAAAGTTGCTGCAAGAGTCCTTTAAATATGTAATTTATTTTGAAATGGGATGATGTTTTGTCTACAGGATATTCATATTCTTAACAACTGAATCTGGCATACCTTGCTGAGAAGACAGCTTGCTCTTGCATTTAAGGGAAGCACTCATGGTTATAGGTAGTTGAACATTTTAGAAGAGAAATCACTTAATCTACTCAATTTAGAGCTCTAGAAGAAATACGTTATTGTGTAAAGGAAAGAAGTACCCAAAATATAAATGCTTTTAAATCATCTTTTCCCTAGATAAAAATTTATAGTACCGTGGTTTCAAGCATACATTAAAAATTCAACAATATAGTATTTTTTTGGAATTATTTAAGGCCAGGTTCCTCAGCCACAACACTATTGATATTTTGGGCTAATTCTTTGCATTTGCCTCTGTCCTGTACGCTGTGGGCTGCATAGCAGCCTCCCTGGCCCATACCCATTAGATAGATGCCAATAGCACAGCTTACTCTTGACAATCAAAAACACGTTTCCAGACAGTCAAATATCCTCTGGGGGGAAAAGTGCCCCTGCTCGAAAACCACACCACCTTAGAAATAATTTTACTATCAATCTACACTTTTATAATATATAACAATTAAATCCCTATCTATTACTAACTCTAATGTATAAAAATCATTTGTGGAAAAATAATAAGCTGCTTCCAAAGTTAAATTATGAAATATCTTCAAGATCATTGGAAGTTAGAGAGACAGTTTAAGGGTCAGGAGAATCGTGAAGCCGACAGAGCTAACATCAATCTGCAGTGACTCCACAATATCCCATCTGTTTCCGTAGAGTAGTGGTTATCACGTTCGCCTGACACAGTATCCAAAATGTCATTTCTGGTCTTGGACTTATGATCTGCACAAAAAATATAGCCTGAATCATCCAAGAAATTTGATAAGCCAATGATAAGAGAAACACACTCAACCAGGACAGACAAAACAAAGTTTAGGACTTAGGAGCAATTAAAAGTGGTGGTAAGCAGAGGATTGAGATAAAGACTTAAAAGGCAATGTTAAGATGACCACTGACTCTCAGAGGGTAGAGCACTAAGGAATAAGCAGAGCCCTACTCTCCCAACCCACTTTTTGTGTATCACCTTAGGAACACAAATAACATGAAAAGACAAAAACTAGCCTGCCTTGAAGAGTCCTAGGGGACATAACCATCTTATAAGGAAATACATTGTCTATACAGAAAGAGTCTAGCCACTGTTCATATAATGAGAATGGTTTGCATAACATTGATGTAACCTGGCAGGCAAGAAGAGTAGACTGGAATGTGCAAGCATGAACAACGAAGACTTCACTGTCCTAGTAGGCGGGGGTGGTAGACGCTGTTGAGTGAGCATGTGTACTGTGTGGCCATCGCATTCAAAATGACTGAGCAAGTAGATCAATGCATCTGCATCAAACTTTGCATTAAGCTTCAACATTCCTCCATGGAAACTAGTCAGATGATTAGAAGGCTTTGGGGAAAAATGCAATGAGTGTAGTGCGAATAAAAGTGTGGCACAACTGCTTCAAAGATGGTGGAGAATCTGTTGAAAGTACTCCATGTTCTAGAAGGCCTGCAACAAGCAGAACACCTGTGAATGTTGAACATGTACAAAAATCAACAGATTAGTGACCGACAGTGTGAGACCTAGAAGCCTGTATGAAGATTCCATAAACTACTGTTTCCAAGATTTTGACACAGGATCTTGGCATGAAACATGTCATGGTAAAATTTGTTTTACAGTTTCTGCTTCCAGAGCAGAAGGAACATTGTTCTGTAGTTGCTAATGACTTGATTCAAACCGGTCAATAAACCAGATTTCCTTAAAAAGATGGTAACCAAAGAAGCATCGTGGGTTTACAGCTATGATCCAGAAACAAAGGCCCTGTCATCCCAGTGGAAGTCACCTGGTTCTCCACGCTAGAAGAAGGCACGGCAAAGGGATCATAGCAAGATCAAGACCATGTTAACTATGTTTTTTGATTTGGAATGTGCTATCCATCACGAGTATGCCCCCCAGGACAAACAGTTAATAAGGAGTACTGCCTCAGTGTTCTTCATCAGTTGAGACATGCAATGTGATGAAAATGGCTATAGCTATGGGCAACTGGTGATTGGCAGCTTCATCACAACAACATACCCACTCGTGCAACATATTTTGTGCAGAATTTTTTCACAAAACATCAAATCACCCAGGTGACTCAGCCCCCTACAGCCCATATTTGGCACCCTGCAACTTCTGGCTTTTCCCAAAACTAAAATCACATTTGAGAGGGAAGAGATATCAGACTGTTGGTGAGGTTCATGAAAATACGATGGGGCAGCTGACGGTGATTGGGAGAACTGTGTGAGGTCCCACGGTACCTACTTGGAAGGGGACTGAGGCATCATTGTCCTATGTATAATGTGTTTGTATCTTGCATCTTCTCTACTAAATGTCTCTATTTTTCATATTACATGGCTGGATACCTCTGGACAGACCTAGTATCAGTTAAGCATAATTAAAATATTTTTGATGTATAAATTAAGGTACACATATCTCCATACCGATATCATCTCCTTCAATCTGGCTCCCCACTTAAAATATGTAACACATTGCCTGCCACATAGTAAACACAAATAAATATTTTTAACAAATAATGGAATATTTGATAAATGGCTTTTATTTTTCGATAACCATAACAACCAACATTCCATAAAGAACTGTTTTTAGCAAGAAGTCCCTTTTTGAGAGATCTTTATCTTTTTTCTTTTTTGACATTCCACTGTGTTCAACACTCACCAAAAGTAATCCAGATTCTAAAATCTTCGATTTTTCATGACTTCATGGCATCCACTATAGCACTTTTAATACTTTTAATACCCTGATATTCTCAAGTAACCTATGGCAAATATTACATAAGGTAAAATTAGGGGTTGTTTTGTTTTGTTTTATCTAGAGAGCCAAAACCAATGTTTTAGAGAGACGGAAATGAGAAGATATGATATAAAGCACTTACCCACAACGTAAAAGAAAGCTTACATTAATAAAATGTATTCAATTGTTAATGTGAATTAAAATATTTCAGCTTTGAATAACTAAGTCTCTTGCACTCTTTTGACTAGGTCACGATAAAAGTCCAAAACAGAATTTATGTTTTAAATGCTGCACTAGGGCAAAATTCTCTTAAATCTTATTCATATTTTAAGACTCCATATGCTTAAATTGATTGTGCATACAGCAGGAAGCCAAAGCCAGATACACCACCAAAAGGGCAAAACCACGTTCATTTTACTGTTCTTACAGGACATAAAGAAAGATCAATAGTTTTCAACTCTGCCTACATTTTCTAATCACCTGTAGAGCTTAACATAGTACTGCTGTTTAGACGCATCCTCAGAAATTCAGATTTAATTGGCCTGGGTTGGGGGCAGAGCCTCAATATTTTTTAAGAGCTCCACAGGTAATTCCAATATGCAAACACTAAGATTTACACATAACTAAAAGCCAAGGAGGAAGTATCAGGAACGGGGTAGAAATGGGAGTTAGATATTTCTCAAAATCATCACCTAATATTTATTATTTGTTAATATAACTCATTAGAGGCGTCATAGGCAGTAACCGCAAGGCAACCTTTGTCAGTACATACCAGTGTCTGTCACAGTAAAAACTCAGGTGAACATTTTGGTTGCTGCGTGGCAACATGAATTACAAATACTTTCCTTTCCTCCCAATAAACCTTTGTTAGCATTTTAAAAAATGTTGAGACAGTCTTCAACATTAAAAAATACAATGTTTTATTGTGAAAACTAACATGGATTTTTTCAGTGAAAGGTTTCCTTTCCATCCAAGTTGATGGGACAGAAAAAGTAAAGGACCTGACTAAAGCCATTATAAGTCAGTAAAGTTATTCACATCATTACCAAGAGAAATTATCAACAGCTTTTTTAAGAAAATTAATAACATAAGAAAATGATTGTCTTTTATATGAATTTGACCATTATATCAATTTATCTAATAATTAAATATACAGCTTTTGATCTGAAGAACACCGCTAAAGTAAAAATTTAATCAAAATGGGATTTCATCAAAGTAGCTGTACACACACACAGTCAAATGAGATTTCATATACAGTGTACCCCATGAAGCTGACAGATGATATAACAGCTCACACACACTTTCTCTAAATCTGCAATAAAATGAGAAAATTGGGGTTTTTTTAAAGCAGGTAAAAAGTACAAACATCTAATGAGAAAGACAATTGGACACAACAGAAGAACATTTTAAGAGGCAGAAAACACCTTGAGAGCTGAAAACTAAGCCTGCAATAATGGACCAAGTCTCAGGAAGTAGGGACACTACTTACCTTCCAGAACCGCAGCAGAGGATAACAGGCTGCTGCCCCTTCCCAAGTCCAGTAGAAGAGGGTTTTACTCTGTGGAGAGCTGGATCCAGAGAGGCCCAAACCCGGCCGCTGACAGTATACCACTCCCACACCCCTATGAGGCTGATCTAGGAGTGGTTCCTCCAAGATTTTCATGAAAAAAAACTATTAAAGAAGAATCATCCTTTCTTCAAGTTGGGAAATTGAAAACATATAACACAGAGATGCTAGGGATTGTGTATATTACCACATAAAGGAATCTGAAAGTATGGATCCAATAACCAATAGAGAAGCTATAGTAAGAATCAGAAAGAGGTCATCTCATTGAAACAGACTAAAGTTTTAGGAAATCAGAAAATGCCAATCTTTGCTATGCCTTGAACTCAGGGTTTCATACATAATAGTTACTCAATTAAAGTTTGCTACATGAACAAATCAAGTCGCTGATTCCTGTCTCTGATATCCTGGCATTTTTCCTGCCTCCTGTAGCTATCCTATTAATCATCGTTCAAAAATCAAAGAAAAATCTACATCTATTTTTGCTGAAAATAATTTGAATTAATTTTCACCATTTGCAAAGAAATAACTTCAGTAAATAAATTATACTGAAAGGGGAAAATGAAAATTTATAAGCTTTAAAATGTAAATGTGGCTGTTCAAGGTGGACTGGGGTATAGTGAATTGTACTTCCATCCCAAAATTAGAAAAATAATTGCTGTAAACCAGTGGGGCAACTCATTAAGCATTTTTAAAGCAGTTTGCCTTTAAAATGTGCCTGTTTAAACTCTGTCTACAATGGCAAAAAAAAAAAAGTTAAATATCGGAATGCTGTCCTGCTTTCTTGCTTTCCCAGGCTTCAGTAAGGTCCTACATGCAAGAGACAAGCTTTAATCTAAGCTGCTTCATCTGAAAGCAGAAAGGCCACTGCTAGTATAAACAGGTTTTTTTTTAAGAGAAATATTTTCTGCCATGGTCATGAGTTTTAACGACTCACATCTAATGCATCCTAAAGAACTGCAACAGTTGAATTCTCTGCCTGACACTGAAATTTGTGTTTGCGAGCTTGAGAAGGGAGAAACACTGCAGCAGCTGAGACTGCAACCCAGACAGAACCTGTAGATGTTCTACTCAGGCTGCCCTCAAGCATCTTTTGTTCTGAACTCCCTACTTGACGAAGGCATTAACTTTTTTCTAAAAGTGCCCTCAATGGAGATGCAAGTTCTAGGCATTTGTGAAGTTCTACCTTACCTCTCAAGCCTATTGCTTTACCCTGACATAGGCAGTGGCTTAAATCAAAGGCATTGACCTGAGCCCTGAGAGACTGAGAAGGCGCAAGACCTGTTGTTAAGAAACAGAAATTGCAAAGCAGAGGCCTGCATACAAAGTTTCTGACTTTATAATTTCTAATTTTATACACTGCTAAAGGATTCCCATCAAATGAAATTTATAGGCAACTATATGGGGAGAAAGAGAGAGAGAAGGATGAGGGAGGAAGGGAGGGAAAGAAAAACTCCAAACTTGGTAAACAATGGTGCATAATTATTTAATGGAGGATTCAATCCACATCATCATAATAGAATTGTTCTCTAGAGGTAGATCATTCTGCAGCTGGCGAAGCCTCATTAACAGCACTGTAGGTGTGTCTATTAAGGGCCTTGGACAATTGAATTTTTCCCATCGGCATTATTAGGACAACAAAACATCTGATGAAGAAATTCACTCCACTGTCTGGAAAGTGAGTCAATATGTGGCTGCATCTTAATGTTCCCACCTATCCAGATAATAATGATAATAGCCAGCGTTAGTGGAAAATTTGCTTACTATGTGCAGGCACTGTGCTAAGGACTATTGAATCCTCAAAACAACTTTATGAGATTGTTCTCAGCATTATGTTAGTTTTGTGGAAAAGAAAACAGACTTACAGAATGTAAGTCCATTGCCCACAATTAAAGAAATTTTAAGCAATAGAGTAAAAAATTCAAACCCAAAGAATTTTTTAAAGATTTTTAAAATGTATTTTATTAATTTTTTAGAGAGAGTGGAGGGGAGGAAGAAAGATAAAGAGAGAAACACCAATGCATGAGAGAAACATAGATTGGTTGCCTCTTACACTCTCCCAACTGGGAACTTGGCCCACAACCCAGCCATGTGCCCTGACTGGGAATCGAACCGGCAACCTTTTAGTTCTCAGACAGGTGCTCAATCCACTGAGCCACACCAGCCTGGGAAAAACCAAAAGAACTTGCCTCCAGGGCCCATGATTGTAACTCCTCCACTCCAATGAGTGTATAGCAGGGATTTTAGACTCTGACAACTCTTATGTTGCCTCACTTTTCACTTTATTTCAATGGTTCTCAACTGTGGGTGATTTTGCCCCTCAGAAGACATTTGCCAATGTTTGGAGACATTTTCTTTTCACTCTTGGGGTGGGGGATGGACTTCCTACTGACATCTAGTTGGTAGAGACCAGGAATAATGCTAAACATCCTACAATGCCCAAGACAACCCCCAAAAGAAAGAATTATCCAACCCAAAATGTCAATAGTTGCACTGCTGAGAAACCCTCTCCTACCTGGAGGGGGATACTTTTCGGTTCTGCATTGTACATCGTATCAGGCAGTCAAATGTGCCGCTCAATACACAGGTTGTTGGCTCGTAAGAAGCCATATCTGGACTTAGTTAAGATGACATCCTACTGCCAGGAGATTCTAGGTTTGAAGCTAGATTGAGCAGTTTTGACTGTCACCCATGTGGGAGTTTGTGATTATACATGAAACGATTGGATATGGTATACAAGTCCTTTAAAAATTATACATGTGGATAAACATATGTACATATATTTGTACATACTATGCATTTGGAGTGGACCCTTGTGGACATTTGTTTAGGCTGCCTATAATCATTTCCCATCCCTCAGTGACTAAAACTGTGTGTTTCAGACTGAACTGTCATTCATCGTGGCCTGACTTTCTAGCCAAAGAAGCGAACATATGATCCACACACACTGTACCATGTCTCTGGGCCCAGAGATTATTCCAGGTATGGTATCACAGTTAGACTACTGCAATAAAAACCCTGCCTTAGTATTTTCCTAAATTGGTATTTTGGAGAAAAATTCCCTCTGCTTTCTGATCTATGATCTACAGAAGAAAATTTATATGTAGAAGGATCTAACAAACTGAAGCCTGTACTCACAGACAGGTAGAAACAGGGTTCTAAGAGAAAGAATCCTGGCAACAGCGAATCTCAGTTCCAGTGTCTGAGATCTAAAGAATAGCCCTGCCTTCCTTTGTGAATTATATCATGTAACTTCTAAACAATCTTTTCTTTCCTTAAGTTAGATTTCTGCCCATTATTACTCAAAGAATCTTAATGAATATAACACCCCCTGGGTATGGCTTTTCACAGGATGCTAACTGCACAACAGCAAAGTGGACTTTTTTCAAATCTTTTCTAGGTATAAAAGTTTTGTAATTCTCATGGAATTTCATCTAAACGTTAAGCATCCTCAAGCAGAATTAGTAGAGCATTTAAAAGGAGCCGAGGCTATATTTGTACATTCCAAATACTGTCATGCCACATATCCTACAAATTCTAGTCTTTCTAGGAACTCTGATGCTGCCTTCAGAGGCCCTCTATCACTGTAACTGAAATCACAGAACGAAATTCACAGGGATAAAAACAGCACCATGGCACTAATCACCCACCACTTCCCAGAGTGGGCGATGCACAGAGAACTAACTATTAATTAATTAATTAAAATGCAATACAGCATCTCTTCTAAAACCACATGCTCCTATGTTTTCATTTAATTTCCTGAAAAAAACCCATCACAGTTTAACTCTCCATCAAGATCTAAAGTATACATATTTCCCTAGATTTTTCCCAAATCATTTACTTTGAAGGGTGTTCCCTTTTGTCCCTTTCCCAGACACAGTCATACAAAGGAAGATGCAAAAATATTATCCTGACACTTTCATGCAATTTTCAAGCAAATTTTAAATAATAGCAGAAATTGATATTTGATATTCAAAACGTGCGTTTAAGTTGATTTTTTTTCTATCTTTTTGAACAGGGGGATGAATATGAAATCTCATAGTTTCCTGACACGCATAAACCCTTTCATCTGTAGTTAGTGTAATCCCGTCCCCAAGTCCTGCCTGCTGGTCAACCACTGAGCTAGGGTCTCTTTGCAAGGCTCTGTGAGTTGTAGTTTTGGGCGCAGAAAGGCTAGGTAGGCACTACCTGGAAATATAATTTTTTGAGACCAGAGAAGAGTATTGCTTTGTATTGCTTCTATTTTCACTGTAGCATGATAGTTTTTCAAGAGATTAAATGAAGACATAGGAACATGAGTCTTTGGAGGAGATACTGCATTTTATTTCATTTTAATTACTTAATGTAATATGACCCTTATAACTCATCTTTAAATACTAATTTTAATATTCTTAGTATAACACTAGAGAGCATCATTATCAGATATGGCTTTGTCTGATAATGTAATCTGAATTATTCAAAATATATTTATTTAATCCTTTCATTTTAAACTAATGACATGTTCTGTGAATAAGAATAGAACGAGGTGGCCCAGTAAACCTGCTAGAATACAAGCTTGGCTCCTGTAGCCATGTTCTCTTAATTTAAAAATAAAGGTAGAAATTACAGTATTTTAAATACACATATTCCCACATATAAAAGTGAATATTTATTAAATTATATATAACTATGACTAATAAATGTAGCTAAATAGCCAGGACTATAAAATTCACTGCTGCTCAGTTCACCTCTTTTCAATCAACTCCATTCACGCGAGGTTCAAATTTTCAGGTGGAATCTATTGAACTAAACACTGAGTTTAGTCAAGTATGTTTTTTGACTTGTTTGTTGGCATAATTCGGTCTAAGGCTTAAGGTCTGAAACCCAGGGAGCCACTGGTGTGAGTCTCAGAGTCCAAAGGTCTGAGAACCAAAAGCTCCATTGTCCAAAGGCAAGAAAAGAAATCCATGTCCAAGAAGACAGAGAGAAAACTCACCCTTCACCTTTTTGTTCCATTCAAATTCTCAAAGGATTAGATGATACCCCACCACAAAGATCTCTTTACTGGGTGTACTTAATCAAATTCTAAACTCTTCCTGAAACACCTTCCCAGACATATCCAGAAGTGTTTTACCAACTATCTGAACATCCTTTAGCTCAGTCAAGTTGACACATAAATTTACCCATCACCTTCTCCAAAAGACTCTGAAATCAGATGCTCCTTTCCCTAGATTAGAGACACGGGAACTAGCCCACCGCTTCCCCATTGTTGTCCTTGCTTTATAGCCATGAAATTGGAGAGCTGAGCGATGTCCACACTGTAGCCAAAGCAGAACAAAGGATGACCTTCCTCCACCCCATGGTCTCTGCAAGTGCAGAGGAAACAACATCTACAAGAACTGCACTAGATATTGTGTGTACTTTATTTCACTTAGCAAATAGACTAAGGGGGAAATCTTCAGAAATTGTATTACTTTAAAATTATTCTATAGGATTAGAATTCAAAATGCCAGTAATATTTTAAGTTTTAAATATAGAACTTTGGCTTCAAAAGATACCCTCTTATACCCTCTTAACCATAATGATTTCAATCTCCATAACATCTCTACATACTGCCTCGTGTGTTGATATTTTATTATGCCTGAGCTATAATATGACTTTTCCAATAGCTTATGTAAAAATTGAACCCTAATGCAATCCAGTGGTCCTAGCTGGATAAAATGGAAACGTATAACTAAATATAACAAATGCTCAAGGTAACTGTTTACAGCATTTAAATATTCATATTACATACAGAATAAAAGCAGTTAGAATTTTTTAATAGCCTCCTTAAACATGAACTTCCATGGCATCTGCTTTTCAATTAGTAGATGATGTATAGTATAGTGGCAGCCCTGGAACCTAGTTATTTTTGTTTTCTGTGTTTAGCTTTATAAGCATTTGGAAATGCTCTAATCCGTGGGCATATATCCACGACTCTAAAATATGTAAAATACAAACCTTTCATCTGCATTACACATAGTAACTTGAATAGGTTATATGTGGGAGAAGTCCCTAGTTCATAGAACAGTACTTATAGCAAGAAACAGAAATATCTGTATCTCATCAAGTTTAATTTGGACTCCTAAAATACTCATCCCAGGGTAAAAATACCACGCAATCTTTTAGGTTTCGCCAAATCTCTGAAACCCTTTCAAATTTTACAACAAGCTCTGAATTCTAAGTTATATTTCCCATCCTCTTAATTTGTTTGGGTTGGAAAGAAATGATATTTCCAACACATTTCTAACTTAAATTTGTGTCTTCTGCTATGCAAACATAATTTCTCATTTTGGAGAAACTCAGGATTTTTTACTCCAAATAGGCTCTCATGAAAGCAATAACTTCATGAAGATGTGCTTGGTCCAAAGGGCAAAATTAAAATCTGAGTGAGGATGTCAGGCTCTTAAATATTAAATTCCATTTACAATTTCTCATTGTTTTAGTTGGTCTACAAGTGAATTAAACTGATAGAAAGACTGTAATGCATTTATTTTTATGTTTGTGTGTGTTGGTTTTTAAAAAATTTTTCCAAAATAGTTTGCTCTCTTAATGATCTAAGAAGTAATTAAGTAAAGAAGCTTCAGAAGTGGGGGTAAGGAGAGGAGAGGAGAGAAAAAACAACAATACAACTTTTTGGAAGCTTTAAGCATAAAATAGTTTCCCAAAAACACTTACTTGTTGATTGATCATGCCTTTGTTTTATATGATAGTTGCATTAGTCAGCTGTGGTTGCCATAGTGAAACCCAACAGACTGAGTGGCTGGAACACAGAAATGCAGTTCTGGAGGCTGTCCAAGATCAAGGTCTGGCAGGGTCAGTTTCTGGTGAGGTCTCTCTTCCTAGTTGGCAGATGGCCACCTTCTGACTTTGCCCTCATGAGGTAGAATGAAAGAGAGAGAGCCGTCCAGTGTCTCTTCTTAAAAGAACACTAGTCCTATTGGATCAGGTCCCCACCCTTATGACCACACTGAACTTTCTTTCCATACAGGCCCCATTTCCAAATACAGTCACCTTGGTAGTTAGGGCTCCAATATGAATTATGAAGAGAGAGAGACATAATAACTATTAGTCCATAACAGTAAGTTTTGATAGGACTTAATAGTAGCTGGTAAGTTGTTTGGTAGTCAGTAGTTTAACCTGAATGCTCTTGCACCATCCCTATAAATCAAAAGGAAGTACAGACTACATATTAATGCTTAGGATTACAGGAACTTTCCTGCCCTGCTTTGTGGAGATTGCAAAATTGCACAACACAGTCTCAAGAAAATCCTTTTATATAAAAACCTATAAATGCATGATATATGTTGAACATTTCAGTATATTAATTCCTGCAAGCCATTCACGTTCCACACTGGATTATCTTAGATGTAGGTTCAACAGAAGATATCCGCAAAAGAAGCAAATCAAATAAATGTTTTCTGATCCCTTATTATGGGAAACCATTACCAGTCATTATAAGAGGGCTCTTCCACAAGATCTATATGGCTATTTCCAATAGTTTGTAGCACCAATAAACACCATACATCCAAAGCTTTGTGTAATGATCATACTGTTGTGCATGATGTTTTTCCACTCTGCCCTTTATTCCTAATATACAATGAAAGGGATACTGTTGCAAGGGAAGAAATAAATCAGGCAGCAGTACACAATGCATACAAAGGATGTCCCAGTTCTAAATAGTTGCTTGAAATTTCAATAATTTTGCCTTCTCTGTTTTTCCTTCCCCATAGGAAAAAAACACACAAAAGCTAAGGAAAACTTAGTCTTACATTTTGCACTATATCATGTTCCCCAAGGTAGCTCCGCGAGAAGCAAACGTGACTGTACTTCTGGATTCAAGAGAAGTTTCTCTGAAAAACACCTACCTGTTCCTTAAGTCCTGATTCTACCATTAGCTAATAATATGAACTTGTGTTGGTCATATTTCAGTTCTTTCATAATTCAGGGATTTGAATGACGAAATATCACCAATCTCTTTCAGTTGTGGTATACTACAATCTCGTTTTTAAAATTTATTTTTAGCCCATGTAAGATGCAGTGACATTAGTTTATAGAATTTTCTACCTTACATTATGGTCAAAAACTCATAACAATGTGTCAAAAGTTTGATGCATGCTTTTAACTTGTTTAATTGTTTCTCTTTAGAGAAAAAAACAGAAGCACTCTATGGTAAGAGTTGGTATTATTCTCCTATCAGGCTGTATATGAGTAAGAATTAAGTTATTCAGTATCCCAGGTTCTCAATGTGCTGACATATCTCGAGGAAGAGCCTGGACAATTTAATTGCCTCCATTCCACAAAGCCTGCTCCGCATGTCTTATCAGAGTGTGCTACAGTAGTTTGTTTTTGAGGCCCCAGGGTTTCTCTATGCAAGTACTAGTGGAAGCATGAGCTAGAAGACTTGGGTTTATGTCAAAGATCACATTTTCTCTCCTGTACGTACACAGCTCTGAGAATGGGCTTTTG
Organism: Desmodus rotundus; assembly: GCF_022682495.2. Lineage (NCBI taxonomy): Eukaryota > Metazoa > Chordata > Mammalia > Chiroptera > Phyllostomidae > Desmodus > Desmodus rotundus. The sequence continues at coordinate 74,526,541 of NC_071388.1, read as the reverse complement.
TGACTGTTAATATGTCCCTTTTTAAAAAATCTTAAAAACTGGAAATTTGGTAATATATTAAAATTGTATTTCATAAAATGAAGTGTTTTTCCCCAAAGTCTCCAGATTTCTCATATGCCACATTTTTCAACCTATTCGCAATCCATATCTGCTTTTTCACTTTCTGAATGTTACCTCTGGTAAGACATGGCATTTTGTCCTTGAGGAGTGAGTGCAAGTTACTATATTTTCCTTCTAAGCCATTTCATGAGACAGGCAGTGAAATGCCAAGAATAATGTAAACTATACAGGAAAATACCATGACGTACTACACCTAGAAATATCTCAGCTTAATAGGTGTTGTGCCATTAACGGTGAATTTTATGGAGGTTAGGAGATGTAAATCTGTCATGTAGACAAAGATATACAATAATGCCCTCTTCAGAGGATGATTTTCATCACCGTGAGGACCGTCAGGCAACTCGCGTGTTTTCTTCAGTCTCTCAGAGTCATGAAGGCCCTCTCATACTAACCCACAGTTGGTCGCCTGACCTTCCTGGAGTTGATGCTGATGAGGTCATGTGCCACTGCTTCCTTCCGTTATTCCTGATGTGATTTCAGTTGGTGGGATGGAGTTTTAGTTAAATAAAATTGATTTAAAACACTGGTCAGGAAACTTAACTTAATAATAATGTTCTACAAACAATGTGGTTTTTATTGTTGCTAGAGCATTAATGTTTTTTATAGCTCATATTTAGACATATACTTCATTTTCAAAATATACATACAGTATATTCCTCTGAGAAAAGACTTGCTTTTGTGCCTTTATACTGAATTCACAGGTGTAACATAAAATTGAATAGTAAAGTACAGATAGCCTTTTGATTACAAATTTAGATTTTAATGAAAAAGTTAGATAAATATATGATTATTTTTAAACCTATAGTCTACTCATCTCTTGCTACGTATCAGATGCTACAAAAATATGAAAAAATAACATATTATAACATATTTCTATGATAGTTATTAAATAAATATGTTTAAGTATTTTTAAATGGTATTTCCAGGCCATTGTTTACCTTGGAGTCCTAACTTTATGGGTTTTCAAAAGTTACTTATTAGATAATACACAAAAGTTTAAGGTAAAACTGCATGGATATATTCGATATGCTTATGTGTACTATAGAAACAGAAAAGTCAGAAGTGAAACAGCGAGTGACAATCTCAGGCACAGCCGTTGTCTTTGGGACTGCACGCTGACAGGAGGGCCTAAGCCTTGGCAGGGGTCGAGGTCTGAATATTGCTGATAGACCGGTCTTTCCCAAGGGCAAGGACATGAGTGATTCTCTTCCAAGCAAAAAGCCAGAGTTATGAGCCTGAACTGAAGTAAAACCAAGAATGAGGTAAAGCCAAAACTGAAGTAAAGCCAAAACTCTGCAGAAAGAAACGTACTCAGATTATTTTCACTTCCCTCCACCAACGCGACAACAACTTCTGTGTGCGTACATAGTCTAGTTTTCTGGTGAGTAAGGGCATGAGTGCTGAAACAGCACAATGTACAAAGGCCAATCTCCACGGATTTTCAGCGGAGCTGCGAGCAAGGGGAGGACTTGCAGGAGGGTGCCAACCACAAGCTTACCTCCCTCTTCAGCCAGGACACAAGGCCTGGGAAGAGAGTGCCAGCCCTACACCACTCACTACCCGTGGGCATTATTTTTGTTTTTACAGCTGAGTTTATTTATTATTTACAGGATGTGATATGGTGGGAATGAAACATACTCCCTACTGCAACATAGTAAATAACATTCTCAATAGAGAAAAGTTGGTTGAAATTCCCAGGAATTAATATATGTAATACCACAAACTAAACAAATAGATATTCTAAAGGCTACCACCCGGTGAATGCATAAAGATACAGTATTTCCAAAGATTTTTGTAATGTATTTTAAAATATTTAAGATCTTATTTAAATGTTAATTATTGTTTTACTAAACCCAAGTTTCTTCATAGATAATAAGTGACACACTGTTACTAAAGAAGACATAGTATTAACATGTAATTAGCATCTTAGTCTTCCCTTTTCATCTGTTCAGCCCAACCCGTAGAGGAAAACATGTTGTTTGCGCTTACATGTGGATTCTAAGGAATAGCCATTGAGGAGTTTGGGGATGAGCATTTTGTTCCTGCCCCATATGAGTCTGTCTGGAGGGGATTTAGAATGAACAATAATGGCAGGGATGATATGACAAATTCTGCAATTATATTAGTCGTCTCATTCATTTATATTTATATTGTATTAAAACAAACTTTTTATGTTCATTATACATAGTTTTCAATTTAAGCTCCAATTGTTTAACTTTCTATGTACTTGGTAAAGAAATAGAATACATATTCATGACACATATAGATATAAGTTTTCCTTCATATTTAAATAGAAAAGTTGTATCAGAGACACAGATCTGTTCTAAACCTACTGTCCTAGAAGCACCAAGAAAAGGGACTTCCTGTTTACGTGAGGGGGGTAGAGTATGCGGCTTCTTCTACCTTACTTTAGAGACTCGCAATACTGTGCTTGCACTTCAAAAGTTCCAAAATATTATCCTGAAGAACCCTGTTTCACTGAGTCTAACCCAGGACATTGACTATTTATTTAACCATAAAATTCTTTAAAAATCTTTTATCTACATTTTGAAGTGTTACTCTAATTAATTAATGCCATTTAAAAATTTTATACCGATACAGGCTTTGAAAGAATGCTTGATAGAGAAAACACTTGCAGAGAGTTCAAATATATAACACACAATCCTAAATATTTTATTGAACCTATTGATTCAGTTGAAATATTTCTCTTTTGACTTAAGATGCTCGTGTAAACCCTAACTTCATGTCTGTATAATCCCAAGAAGCCAGTGTTAAAGCAAAGAATTTACCAGCATCAACAAATGAAAAAATGGACTAAGGAACCACACTGCATAAACCCTCCTTTGATCACTGTTCTTTGAAACCATGAACCTATCTAGAGCAGGAAATAACACCACATAATTAGCAAAGCAATCAGAGCATTTTGCTTATTGCCAGTAGTGTTACTCCAGTTGTAATAAATGGAAAACCTCTAATCACTATTCATCTTTTCCCATCCCAACATACCCACAAGATCATATATATATATATATATATGTACACACACATAAATATGCTTGTATATGTATATATGTTGAGGAACTAATGTAATTTTCTATACAACACTCTGAATTATAATTATTTTACTGAAATGCAACTTTGAATTTGATTTTAACCAAAGCAGTTCATTCAAACTTTAATCAATCTAATAATTAACAGAATTAAAGCCTGACTCTAAAGGGTCCAAGGACTGTCTCCAGAGGTTCTGTGTACCAACTGAGATTTTATGCAATTATATATACGAGGTCTGTCCAGAAGGTATCCAGCCATATAATATGAAAAACAGAGATATTTATTAAAGAAGATACAAGATACAAGAAACATTGTACATAGGACAATGACACCTCGGTCTCCTTCAAAGTAGGCACATTGGGACCTCACACAGTTCTCCCAAATGCCATCAGCTGCCCCATCATATTTTCCTGAATCCTATTGATGTTCTGAAATCTCTTACTTTTCAAAGGTGATTTTAGTTTTAAGAAAAGCCAGAAATTGCAGGGTGTCAAATCTGGGATGTAGGGGGCTGAGTTACCAGCTGAGTTGATGTTTGGCAACATCTCTGCATGAGACATGATGCATGAGTGGGCGCATTGTTGTGATGAAGCTGCTAATCACCAGTTGTCCATAGCTATGGCCTTTTGAGTCTTCTGAATAGTTTCCACAGGGGAATGTTCAACATTAACACAAAATTTGATACAGATTCATTGCCCTACTCGCTGAGTTACTTTGAATGTGACAGCCACACAGTACACATGCTCACTCAACAGGCATCTACCACTCCCACTGACTAGTACAGTGAAGTTGTCATTGTTCACACATGCACAATCCAGTCCATTCTCCTTGGCTGCCAGGTTACATCAATATCAAGCAAACCATTCTTGTTATATTAACAATGGTTGGGCTTTTTTCCAGACAGACCTCATATATTCCAGTTAGCATCCATTTATAGCCCATAGGAATTACAGTGGCAAGAAACCTGTGTAGTCCACTTGCCATGTGTAGAAAAAGTTGACCTTGTCCTTGGAAAATTCTGCCTTCAACTGTATTTGGGTAATTTGTTTCCTGTGGACATTGGTCTCTTCAGGTGCAAAGGGAGTGTATTGTCTTGGGTACTGAACGTGCATGACATGGGCAACTATGTTTCATTTTGTGAAACCAAGTTGTTAGTTTTAGGGCTCAGACTAAGGCCTCATTTATCATTTTCCCCGCACACTTCCTAACCTTTAGGTTTTTGTTCAATTACCAACTTCTCAGAGCCTTCTCTAACTACTTTATATTAGCAAATGTGATTCTCATCTACCATTTCACACAAACTGCCACCATTCCCAGCATGCTCTATCTCATTAGCCTGCTTTATTTTCTTCCAAAACATTTCATCACATCTAACCTTCTAACATTTATTTTGTTTATTACCACTCCCCTCACTAGAATGTAAGCACTATCCTAACAAGAATGTGTTCTTATGTGGCCACTGTTGAATCATTAGAGCCTAGAAGCCTAGCATAGAGTAAGTAGATATTTGAGGATAAATGAAAAAAATGTTCATAGGTGCAAGAATTTTTCTAACTGAAAATCACCCTACAAATTCATGAATTGAACCTGTAATAGGTATTGCCAAAGCCTGTACTCCCACTGACCTAATAAAATCCAAAATCTTTTTTAGCCTTGGAGTAGCATTCCTTTATGCTACATCTTTTTCTGCAGTGGCGGGCCGTGCCCCTTGTTATTCTATCTCCCTCTCCACTATTTTCACGCTTTTATGGGAAGGCATAATTGAGCTACAACATTTTAAACTCCTTAAATTGGTGCTCTTTTTTTCTCTTTCAAAGATAAGGTTATTCCTGAATCTGGCTACCTTCTTCCCTTTCACTTAGATTTCTTGTACAGATATTTATTTTCTATCATATCTTTCTATATTTTCCCTGTGGGGATAGTGAAAGCAGCAAATTAAGTGAGTACTAGGTCTGCTACAAACATCTATTATTAGAACAAATCTTGCTCAACTTCACCTTCCTCAGTGTAACAGTGGTTCACTGTATAAACCCTGGAGCCAGGCCACCTGAATTGCAACTATAGCTCTACAATTTACTAATGGTGTTGCCTTGGACAAGTTCTTGAACATTCCCATTCCTCAAATTCCACAGCTATAAAATAGAAGTGATAAAGCCACATCTGTCATGTAGGGCTCTTTTTAAGAATTAAATGATTTAATTTGTATATATAATATTTGGAACAACACCTGGCATGTATCAGGTACTCTACAACAGATGGCTATTTTTATTATTATATCACATAGGACATATTTATCAGACAAGCATCTTACCCAGGCTTGGGCACAACCCAATTTGGTCCCACAGGCTCCCATTTGCGCTCTCTCATCCTCCCCACAGGACTCCAGTTCTCAGAGCGCCCTCTCTTGGTCAATAGCAGTAGCTTCACAGGCAACTTGCTAGAAATGCGAGGTCTGAAAATCCCATAGACTCCACCAGAAAACCACTAGACCTACTAAGTGAATTTGGCAAAACTGTGGAATGCCAAGTGAATATTCAAGAATCAAAAGCATTTTTGTACACCAAAACTGAAATATCAGAGACAGAAATCAGGGGGAAAATCCCATTTAATATAGCAACAAGAAAAATAAAGTACCTAGGAATAAACCTAACCAAGGAGGGAAAAGACCTGTACTCAAAAAACTACACAACACTGAAGAAAGAGACAAACAAATGGAAGCATGTACCGTGTTCATGGATTGGAAGAATTAACATCATCAAAATGTCCATACCAACCAATGTAATTTATAGATTCAACTCAATCCCTATTAAAATACCAATGACATATTTCATAGATATAAAACAAACATTTCATAAATGTATATGGAACCATAAACAACCTTGAATAGGCACAGTAATTTTGAGAAAGAAGAACAAAGTAGGAGGAATCACAACACCTGACATCAAACTGTATTACAAGGCCACAGTAATCAAAACACTTTGGTACTGGCATAAGAACAGACACATAGCTCAATGGAACAGAATAGAGAGCCCAGAAATAAACCCAAGTCTCTACGGTCAATTAATATTTGAAAAAGGGGGCAGAAGCATAAAATGGAGTAAAAATACCCTCTTCAAGAAATGGTGTTGGGAGATCTGGACAGCTACATGCAAAAAATGAAACTCAACCACCAACTTACACCACACATAAAAATAAACTCAAGGTGGATAAAAGACTTAAATATAAGTCCCAACACCTTAAGCTAGAAAAGGTTCAAATGTCTAGAGGAGAGCATAGACAGTGAAATCTCAGATATTCCATGCTGCAATTTTTCACTTATATGTCCCCTAGAGCAAGGGACATAAAGGGAAAAATAAACAAATGGGACTTCATCAAAATAAAAAGCTTATGCACAGCTAAAGAAAATATTAGAAAAATGAATGGGGAACCAACTGTACGGGAAAACATATTTGCCAGTGATACCTCGGACAAGGGTTTGATCTCCAAAATATATAAAGAACTCACATGACTCCACTCCAGAAAGACAGGTAAATGAGTGGCACAAAAAAAATTATGGTACATTTACACAATGGAATATTATGCAACAGAAAGAAGGAGCTCCTACCCTTCACAACAGCATGGATGGATCTGCATAGCGTTATGCTAAGTTATATAAGCCAGGTGGTGAGGGACAAATACCATATGATTTCACCTATATGTGGCACCTAATCAACAAAACAAACAAGCAAGCAAAATATAACCGGGGACACTGAAATAAAGAACAAACTGACAGTAACCAGAGGGGAGAGGGGCGAGGGTATAATGGGAGAAAAAAGGGAAAGGGTCATCAAAGAACATGTATAAAGGACAGAAGGACAAAGCCAAAGGGGGGTAGGATCAAGGGTTCGTATGGGGGGATGGCTGGGGTTGGGGGGAGTGGTGGGAGGAAAATAGAGACAACTGTGCTTGGACAACAATAAAAAAAAGAGAGAGAGAAATTACATGTGGAATGGCAGCTGTGCCAGGTTAAATACATTATCTGTTACAACGAAAGCACATGGCCAAGAAGGTGGACCTACAAATCTAGCCCACATTATGCTCACCCAGCTATGTTCCTGGCGAGGCTGTGCCAGCCCTAAGAAAGGGCACTGTTTTCTAATCGGTCCTCTCAGAGACGTACTTTGTGATCCGTCACCCAGAGGAGCACTTCCTTGCGGTTTGCGCAGCAAATACAAATGTGCTGACAGCAGCCCGAAAAAGCGAGCCCCTTTCTGTGGCCTGCTTTCGGTGCTCTCGTTCCTGAGGTGGGATTAAGCTAGAAGAGGTTCAAATACTCAAGCTGGGGATGGTTACGCTATGGTGTTTGAGAGAGTGAAAACTGAGAACAGAGTAACTAGAGTTAATGAAATGAAACAGGAAAAAAAAAAAGAAATGCAAGATCTTAGGCCTCACCCCACACCCCACACCCGGGGATCGGCGACCCTGGAGGCGGAGCCACTCAATCTGTCTAAACTAGCTCCCCGTGTGACTGTAACGAACCCTCAATTTTTTTAAGCACTACCTTAGATTCCTAAGTCGCTCAAGTTTCTGACTATGTTCTCTCAGTGGACGAGCAGTCATCTTATAAATTTACCACATTGAAAATTATGTCGTTTTTTCCCTTGTGCTTATCTTCCTAGTCTTTTACTTTCAAATATGTTCAAATTCTCTGAAACTGCTTGGGGTGGTCATTACACCCTTCTATGAGGTAGTTCCCCAGGTACTCATTCTGACCCTTGGCTCCCACTTTGGGGATCACGATTCACTGGGTCCGAGGGCGTTGCCTCGGCGTTTTCCAGGAGGGCTTCCAGTGGGCCATCCGCTTGAGAGCACTCGTCTGTACCCCTGTTTGGGCACAAGTGATTCTGAATTTCCTTTTTCTGAATCTTAATGTGGGAACCCTGTTTCCCAAACTGCTGATTTAATTATTTAGATCCCTGATAAAAACAAAAATCCTAAATCCCCATCCCAATACCAATAAATCAGAATTCCCAAGAAAGTCCCAGGAAGAGTTTTGCCATTGCTGTTTTTAACAGGCACCGCAAGTGGTTCTCCTCCTTATGGAAATTTAGGAAAGAAAGGTACATCCAAAATAAATAAACACATAAGATTCTTGCTACTTTTCATGAGAGACAAGAATATTGTCTAGAATAGTACAAAAACTAGAAGTACACCTCTTACCTATCATATTTTGATCTATTTACTCATTAGTTATACAGTCACAAACCAAATAATTATTTTACTTAGATTACCAAGGAAAGACAATGAGTAGAGTTACTTTTTAGAAAGAAAATAAAACTCCAGAGCATTTTCAGCAAGAATGAAATCTAAATACCTTACTGGCATCGAAAGTGTTACCGGACAGAGGCCTGGCCCTGAGCCAGTCTGCACAGGGCCAGCTGAAGTGTGCGGGTTCTTGACTTCGTGCAGGAAAGACCGTAGGACGTGGGTCCAGGTGACTAGGAGGGCACGTCTATCAAAGCTGGGGGCAGCGAAACAAGGAAGAGCTCAGCATAGAAGAAGCAACAGGAGAGCCTAGGCTGGGCTGCCTTAGCTCACTGGGAAGTCAGAGAAAAAGGGCGTCCCCTCCCCACAGGTTCAGGGGATCAGCCTGGGGCAAGCTGCCACTACTCATTGTCTTAGCGTTTGAAGAGGGGAGAAAGATGGGGAAGGAAATGGTGTGGGTTGCTCCCCAGAGGGAAAGAGCAGGCATCTGGTCCTTTGTCTTGAGGCTTTTATCTCTTTCTTGCAGGTGGGAACCTTAGGGGAGGGTTTCAGTGGAATATTCATCAGTTCTCCAGATGTGCTCTTTCAGGATGGTGGTCTCCACCAATTAGTCAGTGACAGGGCGGGGGAGTCATTAGTAATTGCTGCTGGTCCTGGCATCAACCACCTAGTTTTGCTGTTTCTGGGCCTGGGGCTGAAATACACCTAAGGCCTAGATGTTGTCTCTAGGGAGGTGACCTTTTATATGTGGTTGTAAATTGCTCAGCCAGGTCGTTAGGCTGTCTTGCTTTCCCTGTCCACTTACCAAGCAGTTTTCCTAACTTCTTACTGTCCTGTTTCAAAGGGAGATAACTTGCTTGCTCAGTTAGGAAGAATGACCAAGTTCATTATCGCATACATAAACACTTTCACTACGACTTTGAAAAGGAAGAATTTTTAATTAAAATGATCATTTATTTTAAGTGAAATAAAACCTCATTTAGAGATTATAACCTTACTAATTATATGATAATTAAATACCAATTAATTATTGCAAAGCTAGCATTTGTTAGGTTAAATAATTATTTGGCAAGAAAAACTGCAAAATCCAAATTAAAACCCCAAGAAATTCAATTTGTTAAAATCTCCATAAAGCTTGCACAGTGTCTCTTTGGAATTAATGAAATAGGACTCCGTGTGGTGGTGACATTAAAGAGTAACTTTATGTATTTCTAATGTAATAAGTGTGCTTTTATCAATTAAATGCACAGCTTTTAGTATTTAGCTTGTAACACCTTGCTACGTGCCAAAAAATACATTCATTAGGCTGTGATTTAATTTATTATCATAAATTTCATTATGCTTTAACAGATGCTTAAAATAGCTGAATTCAAACTGCTTCATGAAAAATCCAGAGTGTGAATTACATAGATAGGATATTTTTAATCAAAGGAGAAGTGATACAGTTCAGCACTTTTCAATATTGGGCAGGTGAGCTCTGGCATCACTGCAAAATCTGCCCCACTTACCTTTCTACCCCTTTTTATCTCTAGCTCATTCCCACCAAAGTGACTGAACCTTCCTCCCCTATCTCCCCAACCAATGCCCAACTGCAGCCTGCCCTTGCATCCAAGCATTACTCTCCTGTGTCCTACTCTCCTTTCTTTTTTTTTCTCCCTCTCACTCTCTCTCTCTCTCTCTCTCTCTCTCTCTCTCTCTCTCTCTCTTTCTTCCCCCCCCCCCCATGCAACAGTTGTTAAAATTAGTCAGTGGCAGGGTGGGGGAGTCATTAGTAATTGCAGCTGGTCCTGGCATCAACCAACCTGGTTTTGCTGTTTCTGGGCCTGGGGCTGAAATACAGCTAAGGCCTAAATGTTATCTCTAGGGACGTGACCTTTTATATGTGGTTGCTGCCTGATTGAAGAATCACTGAATAAAGCCAATTAGATCTTCATATTTAATAGATTATATATTTTTAATACAGCTGATTTAACTAAACAGTTATAACTAAGCCCCAAATGGTGTCATTCACGCTAAAAGTCCATAACAACACGCCTAGATTTAATACCTGTTCTAATTGCATTTTCATCCTCCCAGAAACATAATCTTCACCAGTCTGGAATTTTCTAGTCAAACACCAGTAAGGTTATCCATTTATCCCCTGGAAAGACGAGGCAATCTACATAACAAAAACACTGTAGATCCTTTTCCTCCAAAGGAAAGATGTTCCAGATCAAACATCATCCTTCTTGGAACTGGAGAGCATTATGCTAAGTGAAATGTGCCAGGCGGTGAGGGACAAATACCATATGATCTCAACTTTAACTGGAACATAATCAACAGAAGAAAAAAGCAAGCAAATGTAACCAAAGACAGGGAAATTAAGAACAATTTGAAAGTAACCAGAGGGGAGGTAGGAGGGATAACGAGGGGAAGGGTTTTCAGGAACTACTATAAGGGACACATTGACAAAAACCAAGGGGGAGGGTGGAAGCAAGGGAGGGAGGTGGGGATGGCTGGGGCTGGGGGCAGTGATGGGGGGCAAATGCAGACAACTGTAATTGAACAACAATAAAATAATTATTAAAAAGATCATCTTTCTTTTCTCCTAATGGCTCCCGTATACATTTTGTACAGTCCCTGGAAGAACCCTTCTGGTTGCTAGATGGGGTGCGGCCTGATTGAAGAATCACTGAATAAAGCCAATTAGATCTTCAAACTTAATAGATTATATATTTTTAATACAGCTAATTTAACTAAACAGTTATAACTAAATCTGATATATTTGCTGAAGCAATATTTCTCACCCTCTAATATGTACATGAATCACCGGGGGATCTTGTCAGAATGCAAATTCTTATTTAATAAGTAAAAGGGGAGGGGACTGTGATTTTGCAGTTCTGTCATGCTCCCAGGTGATGCTAGATGAAAACTGCTCCACAGGTCACATTTTGGGCAGAAAGAAGCTGAAAGATAGCTTTTTCAAGTCAGAGCGCTGTCTTTCCAGCGTATTCCAAAAATACGCTTCAGAAAAATGAAGATTGCTAGGCTTAATTTCAAATCACCGAATCTGGACCTCTGAGGTATAAGCCGAGGAATCTGCAATTATCATAATCTCCCCAGGTAATTCCTATACACCCCACAGGCTAAAATAGAGGCCCATTTCTAATCCCATTCTTAGGTCTTCCATAGGGCATAGCTATGTGTTCAGAGAGTTGCTCCTACTGGCACTGTCCTAAGCCAGTAAGCAAATAATAGTGGATGGAGCAAAGAGAAAAGTTAAGTGAGAAACTGTTTGGAAGAGTAGGGCACACAAGTTATCAATAAAGCCATTGTTTTCATTTTAGATCAAAAAAAAAGCAGCCCTATTATTTTGTCTGATGTGGGCACCTTGGGGATTACATGAGAATTTTTTATAAATAAATCTCTCCTGTGCGGAGAGTTTGCCAGGGCATGTGCATCCCTGAGTTATGTTACTTGGCTCTCTCCAGCTTGCCAGTTTCCTCTTACTGACATTGCTCCATGTGCCATTACTTGCACCACAAGGCTGGTGCTAAGTCATCGCCAGTAATTACATGCTTCAGTAGAAACTTAGATTCTAAATGCTCAGGAGAGTGTAAAGGCTGTCATGAAAATTTAAAAATAGAGACTCAAGCACGTGGCCTCTCAAGAGATCTACATAGTGCTTTCAACAGCAACATTTCACCAGAAGTGAACATGCTCCACACTGAGGAGCTTTCTCCTAAAAACGTGAAGATGAAATTTGTCCAGGTTAGTAATTTATAGAGACATCCCCACAAAAGAGTCATAAATGAAGTAACTTTCTGAAAGTACAGGTGCTGAAAGTGCCCCCCACACATAGAGAGGCAGACCTCCAGTAGTGTTTCCCCCCATTCACTCCGCCACCTTCCCTCCTACAGGGAGTCTCTAACTGAATCCAGTTTCACTCACTCGCTCGGGCTAGAAGTCCACGGCAAGCAGCTGTGTTCAGCACACTGAAACATTTCTGAGATGAAGTGATATCTGAGAAACGTTTCTTGCAGATACTATTTATAGTCTTCTTCAAATGAGCTCGATTTTAAGCATGGTGTGTTTTGTTGCTCAAAGCAGAATCTGGAAGTAAGTCAAGATTTCACAAATCCTGTACAGTATGCAATTTAAAACTCTGACATTTTCCAAAAAGTGTAAGTATTCAAGTCAAATTCAGTTCATTCTAAATCACTCTAACCTTAGGGAAAATCAAGTAGAGAAAGAATTCTTTATCACCAGGAAAGAGAAATACTCTTTGCTGTACCTGCATGGAGACATACATAGAAGAAATGAGAGGAGAAAAAAGTTAAAAGAGAAAAATGAATCTAACTAACTTAGAACTCCAGTACAACATTTTGAGCACTAAATGTACTTAATCTACTTTATTCTAACTAAACAGCTCTACACCTCTGCTCCTTATTTCACATCTCTACTTCAATTTGTAAATGGAATGAATCCTTCTGATGTATGTCAAAAGTAAAAATTCAGTTCTGTTTAAAAAAAAACGAAAATAGTAAATCGAGTTATAAGATGCAAAATTAGGCACTGTGGGAGATAAAATTATAGACAGGAAACTATACTCCCAGATGGTCATGATCTAGTGACTAGGGGTGGGGAGAGGGTTTCTTGTAAGATAACCCTACAAATACTTATACTAGGGGCCAGGATTGAAGTGATATCAAATTGTAGAGAATGGTAATGTGGTTCAAAGGAGTGATGTCATCAGGTTGGGAAATCAAGGACTGCTTCATGGAGCAGATATTTTATGGATGGAAACCCCAAGACTTGTGTAACATTTTAAAGGATTAATTAGAAAGTTAATAATATTTAGCAAAAACTGTAACAAAAAATATAATGGTTGGAAAGCATAGGATATATATTTGGCTGAACTGTGGGTTTGGCTCCCTGTTGGGTTCATATAAGAGGAAGTAGAGGGCTAGCCAATGACATGGCAGAGACACACGTTATAAAGGCAGTTGGCTAGCAAGCTGAGAATCATTTTCTTAATTCAAGAATGAAAAATTTTAAATGCACTGGAGTAAGTAAATTGTATTATTTGTCTTCTGCATGATGAATTTGATTAAGGAAACTAGCTAGGAAGTTTTGTGGAAAAGCAACAATCTCTGGCCTGGTGAGACAGAGGAAGAGAAAGTCAACAAGGAATCAGATAGATATAAATTGAAAAGAAGGAAACTGTAGAACTTGGGAAAAAGTTGAATGGAAAGTTTAGGTAGAGAGGTAAGAAGGAAGTATAGAAGAGGAAACTCAAATTTAGGTGACTAACAATAGAATATATTTTGGAAAAAGTATTCAAAATTCAAAAATAAAATGGATAAATGGAAATTTTTCCATTTAAACTTAAATTTTAAAAGGTTTGCTTCAGATTATTGTTTATTTTATTTTAACAGTCTAGATAATTGCTTCAATAATCTACATTCTTTAGCTAGTACACATGTAGGTCTTTTAAGATAATGTGAATAGATTACATTATGAAACATAGAAAATGAAAATAAAGCAATACCATGACAGGAATTATTCCTATATATATTGGTTTCATTGTTAAAATTATTAATTTATACTTTTAAATCATAGATATACAGAAAAATAAGGAAATATGCTTGTTATTGGATTTGCTTCACTGACTTAGGCTTAACAAATAAGACAAAACCCATAACAATTGAGTTGACATATGAGCAGGCTATGAAATATTCCTCAAAAAGAAATTTAACCCAAATTTTCCTATATACTTTCAGTCTTAGGAAATATTACATATGTAAAAATCTGTGATATAGTTTTATATATGGGACATTTGCCATAGAAATAAGAAATCCACTGATATGAGTAATATTATACATTTATTAGTACATTTTAAAGACAAAATAAAAGTTAGCTATAGTGTGGATGGTCAATAACTTTTCCCTAAAATCTTAATGCTGTCAGGCACTGCTTTAGCATTAGAGGTGTCAACAATGAAAAGCAAGCCAGCTTACTCTCATGCCAAAGAAAGTTTTCTAAAAGAGTAGACAAGCCATTCAACTGTAACACAACTGGAGAGCTGCGAAGGACACAGAATTGCACCTAAGGCAGGTTTCACAGATCAGAGAAGGCTTCATCAACCTGACAGTAAGGAATAATTGTATTAACTAAAAGAAATAAGGCAGACCTGGGAGTTTCCCAGCAGAGCACATGGCTGTGAAAGACCTGAGGGCAAGAAACTGGAGGACCTGAAAGAGCCGAGGATGGTGGTGAGGGAGGGGGTTGCACAAGTGAGGAAAGGAGGAAGATGAAAGGTTGGTGATTTTGCCCAGAAGAAAAGGAGTCATTAAATTTTTAAGTAGGGTAATGACATAATCATACGCTGGCTTTATACAGATTACTCAGGTACAAAGCAGAGGAGTAAATAAAAACTGGATTGAAAAGAGAGATTGGTGTTGAGGATATTGCAGAATAAGAAAATAGATACCGGCGGCCTCAATAATAATAGTTAAAAGTGGATATAAGCAAGATTTCCTAAGACACAGAACAATTTGGTAAATGAATAAATGTGAGAGATAAGGGACAGGGAGAAGTCTCACAGGAGATCTAAGATAATATCAAGTTCCTTAGAGTGGGTGACAGTGAGATGGTGGTGGTACTCACTAAAATGGGATTGGTAGGAAAAGACTAAATCTGGCAAGTAAGCTATCAACTGAACCTTATTGTATTGAAGTAAATTTGCCTATAAGCCACCCAAGTGGAGGCATCCTCTAGGGAACTGAATATGTGGAGTTGAAGCCAAGAATAAAAACTGATCTAGGTCTAGAGATTTATTGCCAGCATATAATGTAGCAATGGAAATAAAGGAAGTGGATGAGATTGTTAAAGGAGAGTATTTAGACTGGCAAAAGGAAAGGGTGAAGGATGGAGCCTTGGATGATAGAAACATTTAATGCAAAAAGAGCTGTCAGGGGTGAAATAGAAAAATAAAAAGAGTAAAATGTGATGAAAGGCAAAAGAAGTGTTTTGAAAAGAGAAGATATTAATGCTATTGAGTGGTCAAGAATGATAAGAACTGGAAGGAAAAAATGATAAGAACTGGGCCCATTCGCAAGGCTGTTATATGTAAACATGACAAAAATGTGTCTGTGAATTAATGGAACAAGCTAGTTTGCAGTGAGTAAAAGAACTTAAGTTCCAGAAAGTATCATTGATATGAACACAGATTAGCTGGGTTGTCTCAGGGACTGGGACAGTGAAATCACAATGTTGGCTGGGACTGTGTCCTTATCTGCGACTCGAGGTTCTCTGCCAAGCTCGCTAGCTGTTGACAGAATGCAGCCTCCTGCAGCTGCGAAACTGAGGTCCCGGCTTTACTGGTGTCGGGGAGCTTTCTAGAAACCACCCTTTGTTCCTCCCATGTTGCCATCTATGCAAGGTGACTATTTGCTTCTTCAAGGCCAAACACAAGAACATCATTGTTGCTTCAAAACCCTCCAACATCAGGAAGGTCCAGTCTCTTTCAGTGGCTCACCTGATTAGATCAGGCCCACCTAGGAAAATTTCCTTATGATTTAAATCAAAGTCAACTGATTTTCAGCTTTAATTTCATCTGCAAAATCCCGTCACCTTTGTCATACAATGTAACCCAATTATAGGAATGAAATACATTTTATTTGCAGGTCCCGTTCACAACATAGGGGAGAGGATAATACAGAGCATGTATCAAGGGGACAGGGATTTTGAGGGCCAGCCCAGAATCCAGGCTACTACATCAAGAAAGAGATCACCCCAAATTTAAATATTGTTTTTCTTTCCCAAAGGGAGATTTGTTCATTATTCACTTAATATTTGGGTTCTCATCAATAGGTAGATAGACGTAGATAGAAGATAGATAGATACATACATACATACATACATAGACAGCCAACCAGCAGATGCAGACAGGGTCCATCCAGGCTCTTGGTGGTCACAAACAAAGAATTCAACAGGTCACACAAAGAGAAAGCCTAAAACCAGGAACACCCACCAGAGCCAATACTGACTATCAAAATACGCAAGGAAATAAATGGAAAACCTGGCAGTCAGGATCCACTTAATTAGAGACCAAATGCTGAAATGACCCCATACCTTCCTATAGCTGAAGCAGTAAAAGGACAGGAAAAACCCAATCCAGTTAAAGATGGGAATGTACATCTTTCATCATCTCAAAAGTTCCACAACAATTCTCTCTTTGCTCCTAGTAGCTAATCCCTTCCTTATCCCAGCCCTTGGCCTAATAGGGGATAGGAGGGGGAAAAAAGCATCGGGGGGCGCCAGGGGGCATATAGGGACTCTAGTCATAGAGAAAGTGTCAAGGATTACATTTTACCAATTAAGAATTATGTGTAGAAATGCAGTTATAACCAAAGTTACACTAAAATATTTATTTCCAAAGTAAACACATATCTTACAAATTCCAAAGTCAAAATCATCCCAACTCGCAAAATCCTCATTTCTTCAAGGAACCAAAGGGGTACTAACTTCAGCCTTGGTTCTCTTGGCTTCATCATCCCAAGATGTGGGAGCGAGCCACCTCTGGCCAGGGAATGGCTCCCTTCTATCGAACAGTTACAGACTTTATAGGGTTTTTACTTGAGCTTCTACACATGCGATTTCCCACAATCTTCCTTGATTGCCCACTTGGGGAGGAAACCACAATACTAATTAATATCAGTGGCACAAGGCGATTCTCAGATATGAGGATGCTGACTGATGACAGCTGCAGTGTCTCAGGACTTCATATTCCATCTCCTGCCTCAGATGATAGACAGATAATAGATAGCCAGATAGATAGATTTATATCTTATATGGAAGTGCTTCCCAGTCTTAAAACAAAATCTACAAAAACAACTAAGAGAAGTTTCACATATTTTGAAAAAGGCAACACCACCAAAATCTGTTGGTACCTTTCTCATGAGAATCAAGGAAAGGGTATAATTACAGAGAGACCTCATTAGTCTACGTGGAGATCATAATCATGATGTTCAATGACACTGAAGAAAAGATAACGGGAAAATTAAGGCAATTGTTGCAGCTCTCTGTTACCACAATGCCCTCCCATCGTGACAGAACTGTCCTTGGGAACTTTTGTTTTGGGTTGGCACTAACTGTTATCACTCTGTCTGAGGCAACATTGGCCTGGTGCTTCACACAGCGCTCACTCTCGCCATTCCATACTGGATGCAGCTTCTATAAGCTCACTTGGCTCTGGGCTTCTCTAAGCACAGGAAAAAAAAGAACAGAGTATCGGGACCTTTGGCCAATTGGATCCTGAATCTTTTCATGAAATCAGTGGAGAATAACCAGGTGAGAGTTAGGTACCTGCTCAAACTGCAAAGAAAATCACTTTCAAAACATTGATAGCACAAATTAATTCCCACTTACTTTATTCTTCCAGCATTGCACAAAATTAAACTATAATAAAATTCAAACGCCAAGATTGAGAAACAGTGCAATGTAACAAGTGTATCTTACATGCATGTGCACTGAAACTTGTATCACCTATTTTTTAAAAAGCACATAACACAGCATCTCTTAAAAGTTTGCTGAAAAAGATACTGTGTTATGTAAGATAATTCAGTTCTAAGACTGCAAACACAGTAGAATATAGTGCCATAATCAATTAACAGTGTCTTTCAGGGATGTGGAATGAGAATGAGTGTGGAAATGCAAATACAATTAAGATATACCGATAGGGCAAAAGTAGTTTACAATTGTTCGTATGGAAAATAATACAATAAATAATAATAATACAAGAAGAAACCCTTTTTTTCACATTCCCACAACAGTAAACCTACTTTCCCCCCACATTATATGTGCCACACATGATTCAGGTAAAAACAAAGTAAGATAGATAAGAGATGGAAGAATAAGAATCACTACCAGTTATTGAATCCCTACACTGTTGTGGCCATTATGGTGAGCACTTTATATAAATCGTCACAGATTTTCACAATGACCTTGCATGGTAGATACTGGTATCACTCTCAAAAATCTTGCAGTAGGGAGAGACTGAAAGGTTAAAAAACTTAATCCAGGGACAGAGGAGAAAGGGGCAAGAGGCTGCAGCATGTCCCCAGGTTTAGCTGACTTCAAGGCCAATGCAATTCCTCATATATCCCATTGCCTCTGGTAGGAAGGAGTGCCTGATGCTATGTGCCTCCAGAGCACTGGAGTAGCACATGCTGAGATAACGTTAGACTCTTCTGGTTGCTCGGTAACCTTATGTTTTTTTTTAAAGTCCCACAAAACATAGATAGAAGATGCCCTATTTTCTTGCATATGATAAGATTATGTCCTGTAAAATAGGTTATTTTCATAATATTAATTAGTAACACAGATTTTTTAAAACTAAATACCTTATCCATAAAATGTTTTTGTATCATAAATTTCATGACTGATTAAATTATTGGGTTTAGTCATTTCTTCTATTTTTTACAAAAGATACTAGCTAATAACACTTTAAATAAATAACACACAATACCTTAATTCCTCGGTCTTCTACCTATGTTCTACCTTCCTATGTTCTACCTCCCTACGTTCTAGCTATGTACGAGTCTGCATCGGTCTTCTGGAAAAAAATAAATGATTATTTAAGAGGAAAAGAGACTTTACTTCATAAATTCAACGCAATTTCCGTCAAGATTCCAATGACATATTTCACAGAACTAGAGCAAATATTTCAAAAATTTATGTGGAACCATTAAAAACCCTGCAAAACAGTAGCAATCCTGAGAAAAAAGAACAAAGTTGGAGGAAATCACACTACCTAATATCAAACTATACTATAAGGCCATAGTAATCAAAACAGCATGGTACCGACATAAAAACAGACACATAGATCAATAAAACAGAATAGAGAGCCCAGAAACAAATCCACACCTTTATAGGATTTTTACACATGCAATTTCCCACAATCTTCCTTGATTGCCCACTTGGAGAGGAAACCACAATACTAATTAATATCAGTGTCACAAGGTGATTCTCAGATATCAGGATGCTGACTGATGACAGCTGCAGTGTCTCAGGACTTCCTATTCCATCTCCTGCCTCAGATGATAGATAGATAATATTTAATATTTGAGAGAGGAAGCAAGCAAGTGCAATGGGCTAAAGATAGTATATTCAATAAAGTGTTGGGAAAATTGGACAGATACATGCAGAAAAATGAAACTAGACCTCCTTTCTACACCACACACAAGAAAAATTCAAAATGGATCAAACTTAAATGTTAGACCCAAAACCATAAAAATCATTGAAGAAAACATAGGCAGCAAAATCTTGGACATTGCTTGTAGAAATTTTATTGGCTATATCTCCCCGAGCAAGGAAAACAAAAAAAAAAAATTAGAAATATGGGACTACATCAAACTAAAAAGTTTATGCACAGCAAAGGAAATCAACAAAATAAAAAGACAACCCAGATAATGGGAAAATATATTTGCCGATACATCAGATAAGGGGTTAATATCAAAAATTTACAAAGAACTTGCAACACTCAACACCAGAAAAACAAACAACCCAATTAAAAAATGGGCAAAGGACCTCAATAAACACTTCTCCGAAGAGGACAAACAGATGGCCAATAGGCATATTAAAAGAAGTTCAACATCACTAATCAGTAGAGAAATGGCAATTAAAACCACAGTGAGATAATCATGTCACACCTGTCAGAATGTCTATCATTAATAAATTAACAAACAACAAGTGCTGACAAGGATGTGGAGAAGGAGGAACCCTTTTGCATTGTTGGTGGGAATGTAGATTTGTGCAGCCACAGTAGAAAGCAGTATGGAGATACCTCAAAAAATAAAAAATGGATCTGCCTTTTGATGCAGTAATCCCACTTCTGGGAATATAAAAACACTAATTTGAAAGAATATAAGCACCCCTATGTTCATTGCAGCATTACTTAAACAGCCAAGATCTAGCAGCAGCCCAAGTGTCCATCAGTAGATGGGTGGATAAAACAACAATGGGCCATTTACACAATGGAATACTATTCAGCCATAAAAAAAACAAGAAGAAAAATTTTCCCACTGCAACAGAATGGATAGACCTGAAGAACATTATGCTAAGTGAGATAAGCCAGTCAGAGAAAGACAAACACCCTATGATTTCACTCATATGTAAAATCTAATGAACACACTGAACTAACAAGGAAAGTAGGGACAGACTCAAAGATGGAGAGCAGGATGACAGCTAAGGTGGGGGAGGTTAGGAGGTGGAGGGACTGAGCAAAAAGAAAAAAGGACTCATGGACATAGACAACCATGTGTTGATTGCGGGAAGAATGGAGGCATAAGGAGACTAAATGGTAATGAAAAAATAAAATAAAATAAAATAAACAAAAAAAGAGAGACACACTAACACACGTAAGGGTATTGAGAGCAATTTTATAGCTTTTGTGTGATTATATAGTGACGCACTTGCTCTTTCCTCTAGAGTTTCTCTCTCTCCCCTTTGAGAAGCCAACAGGAGGGACTTCTGCCTGTGTGTCCAGAGCAGAAACTCATCATGATAGCGGTCCTGCAAGGCGGTGCTGCGAACCGAGCTGGGAAATTGTGATTCCTTCCTCGAGTGGAGGGTAGACGTGCTCCAACTGCTAGTTTGCTCATGGATTGAACCACAGAATCACAGCAAATGCTAGAAAACCCTGAAGGCTGACTTTGTGTATTTTAGCAGTGTTTGAGAGAAAACTAATCAGAGAAGGAAATTTATTAAAATAAATATTTCCTTGGGTAAGACACGTATGCTCTAACATTTGCTTTTTGTTGACATTTGACATGTACTTTGACTATTCCTTTAAATTTTTATTTCTCTAAATAATTCATTTTGACAGAGAATATGAAGGAAGGAAGAAAGAAGGGAGGAATTTGTCAGCTGAATTTTGCAAAATTTTATAATAAATGTGGTCTTTATTTTTTTTTCTTGGATAGATTTAGGGTTCAAGTAGCCAAAATAACCAACCTTCCCTTCTACTTAATTTTTCTTTTAAAAAAATATACACATATATAAAAGCTTATATATATTCATATATATATATATATATATGAGATAAATAGTTTAAAACCAATATAGCTTCATCCCTTCTATCAAGGCTATATATGTACAAAGGGAATTGTGAAGCTCAAAAACTATTTGATGTAAGCTGCAAACTTGGATGATTTAGAGAGTAAAACTTCAACTTACAACTTCAAAGAAACTCACCTAAAACTATGATTGCTTAAAATACAGAAATTCATATAAATTTATCCCTAGCTGTTGGTTTTGTTTACTCACATAAAAAAGACGGAAAACTTGCATGTAAAGGGACTCTAAAGTGAGCAATAGGTCTATAATTTTAGGGCAGACAATGGTATTTTGGTTTGGTATAGCCACGAGATGTCGAAAGACTAGCATAATTCAAAGGAACAAACATTAAGTGCTCAGGTGCCGTGTACATTGAAGCAGGAATAGTAATCAAAAGAGGGCTGCCACACACCTGAATGATCTCTGTCATTCTTCCCTAATCATTTTCCCCCTTTCTCTGCCATGTGTCTTTCTAGGTCAGAGCCCCTGTTAAAAAATTCCTCCTCCCTTTTCTTACTCCTTGATCTTCTATTAAGCTCAAAATGAGAATTGAAAAGTTTCTAGTGGTTGTTTGCCAAGTCATATGCCAATATAAAGAAGGTAAAGTTTGGGGAGTGAAGTTGGAGAAAAATGGTATTTCTTACAGATCACTTCTGCCCCAAAAATGGCTGATGCAAGATAATTGGATAACCTTAAGGCTAACATCATAATATTGGACAAATACTTGAGTATGAGCCCTCCTCTAGCACCTGTGGGTAATACACTGGGTGCATTCTTCACAGGTACTGCTGCTGGAGTTAATGTGTGTGTGGGGGGGTGATGAATGTGGCTGCTTGACTCCCCTCTACTCACTTACTCCTCTCAACATTTGACCCCTGTGTCTAAAGCCAGGTGTAAGTGAGTTTTTCTCCTCTTCATTGATAGTGCATTAAAAAATAAATATTCTCAAAAAATGGATAAATGTCTCTGAATTTAAAAGAAAAGTTAGGACAGGTAAAATAGAGCTAACATTATTCATCTTTGAGAAACATTTTAAAACATCATTATTGCAAAAACAGAAATGAAACAAAATGATAATTCAGGTTACACCTATATATGTATATGTATGCACATATATTATCAATTTATGTATTATAAATGCTAGCTCCATCATAAATGTAAAGGGAATGTAAATGATACACATTTTTAAATGGTGTATCATTACTACTGAGGAATTTGGAAAAATAAATTTAAATCATGCCTCACAATGTGTAACATTATATAATATATAAACTCTACATGCATAAAAAAGCTATGTGAAAAGATTGACAGACTTCATTATGTAAAAAATATATACAAAATGATGATAATAGTAATGATTTTATAAAAAGAGGGAAAAGAGATTCAGACAAATATTTGTGGCAAATTTTACATATAAAACAAAACAATATCTATTCTACCCTGCACTTCCTCTATAGCTAGTGAAGTCACAACCATGTGCTGGGGCCAAGGGGCATGTTCATGGAATAAATGTTCTAATCAACTCGTGCCACCTTTCAGAAGAGCAAGCATCATGAGCTACATGGAGTCACTGCAGCCCAATCTGAGGGAGGCATGTGTTGCTGCCGTGTTGAGCACTCAGGTTGTTTAAGGATTGGAAAATCAATACATTATTAAAGATTAAGGCAGCTCCCCCTAAGGGCACCAGTGTTGCGATACCACCTAGGGTCCCTACCTGTGCTCCTACGACACCAGCACACATGCAGAACATCCTGAGAGAAGCCACTTCATCTTGTCCAATGCAAACAACAGAAACAGCCCATCACACCACAGGAAGCAAATGCCAGCTCACCGCTGAGCTCTTGCCCCACAGGCAGGAATGGTACTATGGCACAGCCTCCAGATGGCATTGGGCAATACAACAAAATTCACATATGTTTGGAACAAAATCCGTGGATGATCACCGATGAGGCACTCTACACTGGAATCTCCATTACTGCCATGAAATCGCTCACTATTTGGCTGTCACAATTATGAAAATATATTCATACATGAGAAGAAAGGTGATACAAATAAACAAGGTTTCATCTGCTAACCCTCAGACTGAACTTTACATAATGCAGTCTGAGGGTGTGTTGCCTTTGCAATGCAGTGCTACCAAGCAGATGACAATCTACTGTGAGAATAGTCTCTATGACGTGCATTGATAACCAGTCGCCCTCTACAGCTTTATGCCCTTGCCTGCAGGTGACAGTGACTAGATATTGCCATGTCAGAGTCATTTCAGCTCCAGGATAATTTTTCTGTCAATTTCTCAAAGCCTTCCAACATGTAAGTGATGCTGGGTAGTATCTCTAGCTCGTGTGTATGTATAGTCAACCTTATAGATAATATAATCCAAATTTTTTACACTAAAAAACATCTACACTGTACAAAAAGCTTATACAAATTAAAAGATAACATTAGAATTTTAAAAGACTATAAACAATTTGAATTAAAGTTAGTAAAGTAAGATACTATATAATCTTATTACATATATAAAGTAAGATACTATATAAATATATCTATAGTATCTATATAATATAGATATAATCCATATATTTATATAGTATCTTACTTTATATATATATATCTATACAAAAATGTTCAATTTTGCTAGTTATCAAAAGAAATAAGTAATGTGCATTTTCAAACCAATAAAATATAGACATTTGGTAATCAAATAAGCCCTGTCATAAATAACTTATAAAAGGAAATAAATTGAGAGATTCCTTCTGGAAAAATAGTTTTAAGATTTTTTATTTATTTTAGACAGAGGGAAAGGGAAGGAGAAAGAGAGGGAGAGAAACACCAATGTGTGTGGTTGCCTCTAGCACACCCCCCACCGGGGACCTGGCCTGAAACCTAGGCATGTGCCCTGGTTGGGAATCGAACCGGTGACCCTTTGATTTGTATTCAATCCACTGAGCCACACCATCCAGGAGAAAAAATAGTTTTTTGAGTGTACTTCAAGATATATAATAGGCTCGGGTTAAGTAGCTCCATTGGTTAAAATGTCTCCCCAATATACCAAGGTTGCAGGTTCAATCCCTGATCAGGGCACATAAAAGAAGCAACCAATGAATGCATAAATAGGTAAAAAAACAGATCAATATTTCTCTTTCTCTCTCTTTCTCCCCTCCTCTCTCCCAAAAATCAATAAATAATAATAAAGAAAGATATATAAAATGCCTGTTTCATTTAACCCAATTATCTCACTTTTGGTGGGAAGATACATAAAGAAAGGAAAATAATAAAGAAAAAAAGGAGGAAAAGTTAACATACATGAAAATATTTATTATAACAAATATAAAGCCATTAAAATTATGAAGATACTATAACAATATGGCAAAATCCTTATTTTTATCAGTAAATGAAAAGGAAAAAATTGTTCACTAAATATAAAAGCCATGCCTACATAAAAACTATATCGGGAGGAAAGAATAACTGGAGTTTGACCTGTTCATTCTTTGAGTGTGGGTCATTTTAATGCACTCTGTTTTAATCCAATCAATGTTACATTTTTATTTCTCTAGCAAACATAACCTCTTCCAAGTAAGATTTCCTAGCAATGAGTAGCACAAACCCTAGTGATCCCCGATTATCCATCTTACCATCTTCCATAAAAATTGTAGATGAGCACAAAGCCACTAGAATAAAGGCAGCATGTGCCAGGCTCGTGTGCAGCAGATGTGGGCATGTGATTAAGTCCTAGCCAACGTTCTGTGAGTCGGAGTATTTGTGGCAGCTTCCTGAATCCTACCTTAGCAGGTATCTGTCAAACGTCCTCCCCCCTTCCTCTATGTTCCTTCCTCCTGCTACGCAGATTAGACAGGGGCCTCAGTCTAGAGTTAGCAAAGCAGTGTCAGCTAGAAGCCTGAGTCTCCCAGACAACACAGAGTGGAGCTGGACCCCCAGTCCTGACTTACCTGTTTCTGCCCTTTGTCTACACGAAAGAGAGTGAACAATAAACCAAGATGCATGGGCCACTGATGGTTTCCACTCTTCTGTTGCTCACAGCAGAATCTCACGCTACTAAAAGCAGAGAGGTTACCCCCAAAGCCAGCTAGTGGCAATATCTATACCATAATTAGTTGAATATGAGGGCAATAGGACCAAAAAAACCTTCCAAAATCGACCTTAGGGCCTTCAGATTGGCTGACAAGACCTAAGCATATCAGTCCCTCTACATCAGACATTCTCAGTGTGGGTGATATTGCCCCAAGGGGATAAAAATTAATTCTTAGGGAACAAAAAATATTACACATTACAGTGGTTTTTGCCTCTTCAACCAGCCATAGTACATGAAGGAATAGAAGATATATCTGTGGTTTTAACATTTCATGGGGGTGGGAGCTAGCATTTAGGAAAAAGTGGGTTTTAAAAGGCTCCTAGGGGGTTGATAATGGAAAACAAAAAGGCTGAGGAACTCTACTCCATGTGAAATGCCCTCCCCTGTCTGCTCTATCAACACCTACCTATTCTTTTAGAATCCACAGCTTCCCCAATGAATCACTTGTCACACTGTTCTATTAACAATTGTTTATTTTTCCATCTCTTCCACTAGATTTTCAACTGATTATAAGAAGATTATGACTTTCAATTCTGCATCTATAACACATTGCTTGGTACATGTGAATAGCAGAAGAGATGTGAATGGCTAAATGAGCATCTCAGGGAGATTCTTCAAATCTAAAGCTCCAGCAATTCTCACTTAATGATGGAGAAATCTCCTCCCTCTGCTTGGGTAGTGACAAACTAAGACCACCACTGAGAACACATAGTATTTCTCAAACTATATGTTGAACAACTTGGTAAAAATAATCTACCTCAGCCAGGGGAACATCTCATTCCTATTTATTTGTACCAATTTCAGTTTTCCTTAAAAAAAAACCCCAAAACTTAACCTTATTCATAATCATTATACTTAGCATTTCCCTTTTTAATTTCAAACATCAAGTTGGCGGAAATTTGCTATTGTTTGGTATTTGGAATTTATACAAATACTTCTTAAAAGGCCACAGCTAATGAGAATGTAAGTTTACAAGAAATATCACAAACATTAATTATGAATTCAAGTGTTTACTAGTGGTTTATTTTATCAGTGTGGCTCAACCATGTAGAATAAATCCATTTAAACATAGTTACTAAGCACCTGCTGTATGTAAGGTAATCTGCAAGGAAACTATCATGGGCGGTTTTATAGTTTAAATGTCATCAACAAGTATACAATGTTGGCAAAAGTAAGTTTACAGTTGTTTATGTGGAAAAATACAAATTAATAAATAATAATACAAGAATAAACTGTTTTGTGTACTCACAACTGTACACATATTTTTGCCATGTATATGTAAATATACTAGATATACTATATATGTATATATACTTATATATACTATATATATAGGCACACATACATACAGATGTTTGAGAATTTAAGAGGACATATAAAACTTATTCAGATAAGAGCTCGTGGATATTTCGGCTTGTAAGTAAGTGTGCTTTAAGGGAAAATAGAATTACCGCGGAGAGACATGAGGGGAGTGCAGGTTGGTGCAGACAGTGCAGACCACATAACCTAAAACCACGTCATATTCTGTGAGAACAGTGCATGCTCTGCATTTTATTTGCATGCTCTTTAACTGTAAGCAGCACTTGGATACCTGTAGCAAAGGGAAAGAAACAACAATAGCAAGGTGGCATGGAGCCATTTCCTAGAGAAACGAATATACTTTAATCAAAACCCACTGTTATCCACTAGGACCACTGGCAGCCTTGGAGCCACAGCTATGCTTCAGTCAGATTAACATAACCTGTGTTTGCAGGGGAACTTACAAACACTCTCAGAACTAGGGACACCAACAGTTCACTCTAGCAATGGTCTGGAAAGAGTTAGATATGCCCTGGATGGTGTGGCTCAGTGGATCCAGTGACAGCCTGTGAATCAAAGGGCCACTGGTTTGATTCCCAGTCAGAGCACATGCCCGGATTGTGGGCCAGGTCCCCAGTATTGGGCACGTGAGAGGCAACCACACATTGATGTTTCTCTCCCTCTCTTTCTCCTTCCCTTCCCCTCTCTCTAAAAATAAATAAATAAAATATAAGAAACAATTCTATAAAAAAAGATGAAATAGAATTGAAGGAGAAAAATGCAAAATTGAGGATGAATGAGACAACATTTCAGATGTAAAATCTGGAACCTTAACACTTTGAATGTCAAAATAAGGGAATGATGTATGATAACAAAAAATTATTCCTAGATTTGAGCCTGAGTAGCTGTGAGAAAGATGGGACATTAACAGAAAAAGGAGAATAACCAGGCAAGCTGGTTGAGGATGTTGAGAAGATAATGAGCTCAGATTTGGACATACAGTTTCCAGCACAAATAATGCCCCTTTTTATTACAAAATCTTTTATTACAAGAACATAAGCATGTACTTCTGTAACATAACAATATCACATTCAAGCACATCATATGACATTTTAGGTAAAATGTTCAAGTTAAAACTATAAATTATTACACTATATTATTACCCTACAACCACACTCAAGCAGGCGTTTCTTCTGCCGGACCCTCTATTAAACTTGATATGCCAGCAAATATCAAAATGAACCTACTTAGCAAAGAGTTAGAAATGCATGATCAGTTTATGTATTGGAAAAAGCGTAAGTATAAGTATAAGTTGTAAAAAGACTGAAAGTACAGTATAATACTAGAAATTATGTATGGAGAGATGATTACTGAAGTTGTGAAAATATTTGAAAAATCAAAGAGGTTGGAAATAGAAACCAAAAGAAACAAGGAAACTTGGAGATGGCTAATTTTAAGAGATAGTTGTAAAATAGAGGTCAAGGTCCCACAGGAAGTGTGGGGGGAAACCAGAGCAGCATATGCCACCAAGACAAGGAAAGTCTGCTTCTCCAAGAAAAAAACTAGCATGACAAAGCTGCCAAGTGGTCATGAAGAAGGATGCTACTTCACTACAACTGAAATCTATTTTGGTAATTAAGCACTTATTACTATTCTAATTCAAGTCGTCTTGCAAATGAAATCATCTGGTTTTCCCAATATTTCTAAAGTACCATAGAGTATTGGCAATGCCAAGCAAACATGAATATGTTATGGAACCAACAACAATGCAACAATATTAACATTTCTAGTTATTTGGCATTGTACCCATGACTCTAAAAATACTGTTATACAAACAGTAATATGTATTTTCTAAATATAACTTTAGAGAATTCACATTGGTAACTCAGTTTCTTTAAAGCCTTTAATAAATTATGGAATATTTCTTCACTGTTACTACACATCCTGACTGTGAACTTGCACTGTGACTATTGCAAAGTCATAACTTCTCTGGTTTCAGTTCTTTCTCCTATTATATAAAATCAGCGCTGAAGAAATCTCTAAGGTACATTCTTGACTTGTATATTCTAATATATTCCTGAAATATCTTTTAACTAATTAACACACTTAATACACAAAGGTGGACCTGATAAAGGAGTGAAAGCAACAATCATTTCTACGGTCTTGCATAATGGCAAGAAGAGTGTTTAAGTTCAAAATACTTTATTGGAGAGATACTCCAGGTAAATGGCAAGAGACAGGAACTATGACCTTGGATGCTCAGCCATCCTCTTTTGCCCCAAGGAGGGACATATCGGAATAGTAACATTGTTTTTAAAATAATGTTGTTTAAAAAACTATTAGGCAAAAACTGAGATCTTCTATTGGGGAATATCCTACAAATATTAACAGGAGATTATGAGAGCCCTGTCACTGTTAAAAAATTAACACTTAATTATCTTAATTATTTTAAAAAATAAATACACAGACCTAAGTCCTTCAAGGAGATTCTCTCATTCCAAAGAGACTAGGCTAAATTCAACACTGGGCTATGCAGGAATCACTTTGCTTCCTCACTTTGATTCCTAGGCAGGAATCACTATGCAGGGAGGGTAAGAATAGTATAGGAAATGGAGAAGCAAAGAACTTATAGGTATGACCCATGGACATGAACTAAGGGGCTGCAGGGTAGAGGGTGCTAAAGAGGAGAAAAAAGATGGGACAACTGTAATAGCATAATCAATAGAATATGGTTTAAAAAAAGAAAAATTTAAAATAGCTCATTGGCTTTAGTGCCTGATAAATTATTATATTATTATTTTTTAAATTTTTTAAAATTTATTTTAGAGAGAGGGGAAGGGAAGGAGAAAGAGAGGGAGAGAAACATCTATCAGTTGCCAATGAGGTCAGGCATGTGCCCTGACCGGGAATCATATTGAACTGGCAACCTTCGGCTTTGCGGGCCAACACTCCACACACTGAGCCTTGCCGTCTATTTTGTGCCTATCAGTTATGCTTCTTATTCCCTGTACCTTTTCTCCTCATTCGCCCCCCTCCCCACTGATAACCCCCCATGTGATCTCCATTTCTGTATTTCTGTTCCTGTTCTAGTTGTTTGCTTAGTTTTTGTTTTTTCTTTTTTAGGTTCAGTTGTTGATAGTTGTCAGTTTGTTGTCATTTTACTGTGTATAGTTTTGATCATCTTTTTCTTAGATGAGTCCCTTTAACATTTCATATAATAATTGTTTGGTGATGATGAACTCCTTTAGGTTTTTTCTTGTCTGGAAAGCTCTTTATCTGCCCTTAGATTTTAAATGATAGCTTTATTACAGGAACTACTATAAAGGACACATGGCCAAAATCAAGGGGGAGGGTGGAGGTGAGGGAGGGTGGAGGTGGGGGAGGGTGGGGGGTTTGGCTGGGGAGGGGTGGAGGGATGGGGAAAAAGGCACACAACTGTAATTGAATAACAATAAAAAATTAAAATTAAAAAAATAAAAATAAATGATAGCTTTACTGGGTAGAGCAATCATTTGTCTCTAGGTCCCTCCTTTTCATGACTTTAAATATTTCTTGCCAGTCCCTTCTAGCCTGAAAAGTTTCTTTTGAGAAATCAGCTGACACTCTTATGGGAACTCCCTTATAGATAACTGCTTTTCTCTTTCTGCTTTTAAGATTCTTTCTTTATCTTTAACCTTTGGCATTTTATTATGATGTGTCTTAGAATGGGTCTCTTTGCAGCCATCTGGTTTTGGACTCCCTGAGCTTCCTGTACTTGCTCATCTATTTCCTTCACCAAATTAGGGAAGTTTTTCTTTCATTATTTTTTCCAATATATGTCCAATTTCTTGCTCTTTCTTTTCTCCTTCTTGCACCCCTATGATGTGAATGTTGGGATGCTTGTAGTTGTCCCAGAGGCTGCTTACACTATCCTCATTTTTTTAATTCTTTTTTTCTTCTTGTTGTTCTGATTGGTTGTTTTTGGCTTCCTTATGTTCCAAATCATTGATTTGATTTTTGGCTTTATCCACACTACTGTTGTTACCCTGTAAATTGTTTTTTTGTTTAAATTAATGTATCCTTCATTTCTAATTGGATCTTTTTTATGCTGTTGAGGACCTCACTAAATTCCTTGAGCATCCTTATAACCAGTATTTTGAACTCTGCCTCTGATAGATTGTGTAGGATAAATGGAGGCAGTCTGGCTTCCTCACTCAGGTGTCTGGGTAACTAAAGGAAGTAGTTTTCCCATAACCCTGAATGGGCCTGATAAGCTGTGTTCTCATAGCCGTGAGACTGGGTCCGATAAACCCTTCCCATAATGTGAAGTGGGCTCACAAGTGCAGAATCATGCTATGTTATATAATTTTTTGGCTTTTTCCCAGCTTTGTTTGTTTTTAGTACTTAAGCAGGTAGGGGCTTCTCACAAGAGAGATGTGCAGCTTGTGGCACGCATGGCTTGCCCACTCATGAATGAAGGCATGTCAAACATCCCCACAGCTCCACACATTTTCTCCCATCTCCCAGAATCTAGAGAGGACCGGCCAAGCCTTGATTGGCTGCAACACAGATTGCTTATCTCCATTTTGTTTAGTTCTTTTTCTGGAGTTTTGATCTCTTCTTTCATTTGGGCCATATCTCTTTGTCTTCTCATTTTCACAGGCTCCTTGTGTTTGTTTCTATGTATCAGGGAGAGCTGCTATGACTCCCTGTCTTGGTCACATGGCCTAATGTAGTAGGTGTCCTGTAGAGTCCAGTGGCATGGCTTGTCATATTACCCA
This sequence comes from Desmodus rotundus, assembly GCF_022682495.2. Classification (NCBI taxonomy): domain Eukaryota; kingdom Metazoa; phylum Chordata; class Mammalia; order Chiroptera; family Phyllostomidae; genus Desmodus; species Desmodus rotundus. The sequence continues at coordinate 74,494,879 of NC_071388.1, read as the reverse complement.
AGTTGGGTACTCAAGTTGTACCCTTCATGCAGACTGAGTACACCCTCCTCTTGCAGTTGAGCCTTGGTTGTTGTTGGCAGATCAGTGGGAGGGGTTTACCCAGGCCAGTCAGCTGCAAGGACTGGCTGTGACCACTGACAACCAGCCTCTGCCCTCCATGGAGGATCAGCTGTGCAGGGGCAGGGTGGTAGTGCTCTGACATGGTCAGTATTGGTCCTCTGTGTGTGCAGGCTCTGGGGTTTACCAAGTGCTGCAGGCCAAGGCCAGTCCCCACCTGTGTTCTGCTGGGGCCACCCTGCATGAGTTATAATGCAATCTGAGATCACTGCTACCTGTGCTGGGCTTGGAGATTCCCAGATGAAGCCAAGCTTTGAATCTCGGCTGGATACTACTATTGCCAGGACTGGGGCCACTTAACAAGAGGTACAGGGGCTGGGGGCTCACTGAGGTCACTGTGGCTTGTTTGTGAGTATTCAATGTAATGTGAAGCATGAGCCTACTATACCAACCATTCATATGGGAAAGTCACAGTTAAGAGTTTGGGTGGGCCTGTCAGTTGGGTAGGACAGAGTCTCAGGGGACCTCCAGGGCAGGGCAAACAATGTTAACCAGGTTGATGGAGTCTCAGATATGGCACCCACATGTTCTGTAGAAGGCTCAGACAGGAGACAATGGCCTCTGCTTGCCTTTCTGTCTGGAAGAAACCTGTCCCCCAGCTCCTGTCTTAATGCCAGATACTTCACTTCTCCCTGTGTGCCGCTGGTGCCTTTCATGCTATTAGCCTAATGCTAGAGCTCAGAGACAGTGGGTCTGAGTAAGTTCATGTGTGGGTTCTTTAAGGGGATCTGCTTGGGACTCCAGAAGTTTCTTCTACTGACTCAATCCCCATTGGTTATTTTTAGCCAGAAGTTATGGGGACTTATCTTCCTGGCACTGGACTCCTGGGCTGGGGGCCTGGGACTCCTTGCTCCTGAGGTATCTATCCCGAACTTTTATTTACCACATGTGGATGTGGGACCAGCCCATTCCACATCTCCACCCACCTATCAGTCTGGATGGATGTGGTTTCTTTAATTTCGTAGTTGTTGGACTTCCATTCAACTTGATTTCTGATGGTTATGAGTAATGGTTTTGGAGTATTTTAGTTGTAATTTTGATGTAGTTATGTTAGGAGGCAAGTTGTGTTGACCTATGTTGCCATCTTGACTGCCAGGTACTGCCATTTTTTAAAGTATTTTTAAGACAGAAAGAGAGAGAGAGAAGTTGATCTGTTATTCCACTTTATTTTATTAACTCCATATTTTAAAAATTTTTATTTTACCAGCATTTATATTATTTAATATAGTGAGAAGATTCACTTAAGATTTAATTTAGAGACATACAAAGATAAACACTTTAGACTTCAGAATAAATAAATGTGTGAAATAAAAGTTGCAGATTAATTGAATGTTTTTAAATTGTCTTTCTTCCCAAGGTTTATTTAAATAAGAAAACTATTGTCCCTGAAATTTAATATAATTTATCCTTGCTTCTGCTGTAAACTTTTACAAACATATATTTAAAGGGATAAGGCAGGGTTGGAAGGAATGGACTCTGCTGGTGGACATGTAAGCTAGTAAACTTTTCTGAAAAACAATCTGATCATTTGCATTAAAATCATTAAAAGTATATTTGACCAAAAATTTTACTTTCTTAAGAAAATAATTATAACTATAAAAAACATTCTACCACATAAACATTTGTTGAAGCCACATTCCTTAGCAAGAATAGGGAAACTGAGACAGACGGTTGAACACAATGGCCAAGCAATTTACAGCCAGATACAGAAGGTCATCTCCTTAAAGACAACACCTAGACCTCAGCTGTACCTTAGCTCCAGGCCCAGAAAAGCAGCAACACCAGGTGGGTGACACCAGGACCAACTAAAGACCCTCTGCCCTGTCACTGACCAATCAGTGGAGATCGTGACCCTGAAAAAGCACACCTGGAGAACTAATGAATATTCTACTGAAACCCTCCCCTGAGACATCCCCTAAAATCCCCACCTGCAAGAAGGTGATAAAAGACTCAAGATAAAGGAACTAGTATGTCCTCTCCCTCTCTGAGGAACAATACACAGCATTCCCTTTCCCTTCTCTCCCCAGTACCTTCTTCATAGGGATGCTGTCTCCTGAACTCTAAGGTAAAGGGGCAGCTGGCAGCTTGTCCCAGACTAATCCCCTGAAGCTGTGCCCAAGGCCCCCTTTTCTCTGATTTCCCAGGGAGCTAAGGCAGCCCAGTGTAAGCCCTGCTATTGCTTCCTTTATGCTAAGCCCTTCCCTGTTTACTGTCTCCAGCTTTAATAAACAGGTCCTCGTAGTCTCCTGGACTCAGGTTGTGAAATCTTCCCAGACAAACTTAAGAACCCACGCACTACAGCTGGCCCTAGGTAGACCCACGCAGGCCCACGCCCCTGTCTGGTAACAGTACTGTATTCTAAAAGAGGAAAAATGATTATGATACATTAAATTTCTTTAAAAGAAAGCTATTGTTACATTTAATCCATTATATATTATACATAATACCTTTTATTATTTATATATTTTAATATTTCAGTATTATTCCATTTTTATTAAAATATTTATACATTTCATACATGCACACACAATCTAGTTTGACAAAATTTTATGAGAGACACTATCAGTCACTTTATATTGTGGGTAGAAATAATTCACCCTAGAGCACATATTGTTGTATAAAAGGCTGATATTCTAGTACTATCTCTTCTTTAATTAGCCGAAATAATTTTACAACACCAAGAGATACTTCCCTTTCCTACCATTGGGTCATCCAATGGTAGACTGTGTGTGTGTGTGTGTGTGTGTGTAAAAGAAAGCAACATAAATGCCTAATGCTTTCCCTTTATTTGGTATTTCTCAAGATTTATATTTATTTCCTTATATCTCCAAAAAGAATACTAATTAACTTTTATATCATCTTCAACCCATGAATTAAACATACTGCATGGGTTTCAATAAATGTACTTCTTATGCTTATTGAAGCTCAAATTGTTCTATATTTAACCAGTGGGAAACTCTTCAAGTCGATGCCTAATTCCTTTCGACATGATCTTAAAAAGTCTCTGATAACTCCCTTGTTTCCTTGTATAACAAGCTCCAAAATCATTCTGTACATTTCTAGCCCTTCATGTAGAATCCGCTGTTTCTCCATTTCTCTTATTAGTTATAAAGTATTTCAAGACACAATTTGGTCACCAGAAATATGCTTTGTTCCTGGTTAGTCGTTTTTTCCAAATCTTTTTTTAAATTTTATTTATTTATTTTTATTCAGTGACAATTGCCTGCATTTTCTCCCCATCCCTCCACCCCACCCCAGCCAATCACACTCCAAATCTTTTTAATGAATATAAATACAGAGTGAGGGAAAAGTAAGTTTACAGTTATCATATGAAAAATAATATAATAGTTAGTAAATAATAATAAAACATAGCCCCAGCCAGTGTGGCTTGGCTGGTTCAAGCATCGTCTCATATAAAAAAAGTTTGAGGGCTTAATTCCTAGTCTGGACACATACCTAGGTGTGGGCTTGATCCCCAGTCAGGGAGCTTATGAGGGGTAGCCAATCAATGTTTCTCTCTCACATCGATGTCTCTCTCTCTCTTTCTCTCCCTCTTCCTCTCTCTCTAAAATCAATAAATATATTTTTAAATAATATAAGAATAAACTCTGCATTTCATGTACTCACTACTGTAAGCCCACTTTTCCCCACTGTGTATTTATGCAGTATGTGTAACTATATTTGCAACTATATTACCTTTGTTTAACTTCTTCTACATTAAAATTGTACCTTTTTTCTCCCATGCTAAGAATCTTGGTTCTCAGATACTAAGTAGATACCTTGTTTGATCCCATATTTTACACAGAATAGTCTCAGAACAGTAATACTGATAAAATCACCACCAATAATAATAATAATAATAATAATAAACAATTTAATTTTATAAGCTATTCCCTTTTCCTCTCTTCATTTTTAACTTTGTAATATGGATATACATATTTTCAGAGCATATAGATATTACATACAATACTCTCTTCTCAGTAACTGTCATCTATTTCTAGTTTTATAAATATATTCTTATCACTATTACATATATCAAGGTCACTCTAGTCTCCAGCAGATTCTTCTGAGAAGTGCTCATAGAAACATATCCTTGAGTTCTTATGTATAGACAAAAGTTTTTACTTGTTTTACTTATAATTTTGCTGGATATAAATTTCATACTTTTATATTTTTCTGTTTGTTAAATTTAATATATATCTTCATTATTTTCTGGTATAAACCATTGTTACTGAAAAATATGATGAAGACACATAATTTTCCCTTATAAATTATATGCTCTTTGCCCAGATGCCCAAGGATTTTTTTTCTCTGAGGTCCAGTATTTTCCCTAAAATAGGTCTTCATGTTTGTCCTTTGGGCTGATATTCTTCAGTATGCAATGTGTTCTTTCAGTAAGAGTTTGAGTCTATTTTTTTAACCTCCAGATAAGATTTCTTGATTTATGGTTTTGAGCATTCTGTTTCTTTGCTTTGGCTTTTTTCTTCAGAACGCCTGTCATCTGGGTGGTACACCCTCTTTGCTTATCTTCAATGGTTCTTTTTTCCTTTGGATTTTAATATTTTTTAACTTTCATTCTTTCATTTTCCTTAAAACATTATTTGCTGTTTGTTGTTCCTTCTGATATAATTTTTCTTTTATGTCTAATTCAAGTTCTGTCACTTTATTTTTTACTTTTTCAAATTCTGATGTATGTCATTTATTTATATCTTCTATTACATTTTAACGTCTTTAAACTTGTTTTGAAATAGGTTATAATTTTGGTCTCTTTTAAAGACATGCCATTCCAGCCCTGACCGGTGTGGCTCAGTTGGTTGGATGTCGTTCCGTAAAGCAAAGGCCACCAGTTTGACTCCGAGTCAGGGCACATGCCTGGGTTGCAGGTCTGGTCCCCAGTCACGACATATACAAGAGGCAACCAGTCGACCTCTCTGTCTCTTTCTCCCTCCCATCCTTTGCTCTAAATTTACTTAATTAATTAATTAAAAACATCATTCCAACATGCTTTCATCCTTAGTCTCTTGTATCTTGATGCTTTTTAATGAGATTTACCTCAGCAGTTTTTTTGTTATCCCTCGTTATGTGAAATTATTTTCCGTAACTTTTAGGAAAGATTGTGGTTCAAATGGCATTTCTAACTTCACAGGACTCCTTCTTCTACTATTTCTGTGTAGTGTTAAAAAATATAGCGGCTTGCTTTCCTAGATTTCCTAATTCTGCTTCTTTTCCCCCGCTTTTTGATGGACATTCTCCTTCCTTTCTTGTTTTTGACCCTATCCTGCCCAAATTTGATTCCACTCCAGGCAGTTTCTCCCCTGCATGGGATGCTACCCTGGATGCTACTCACATCCTGGTCAGTTAGTGAGTAGGGGCCAGCCAGCTCCAGCTCCTTAGAGGGTAATGTGGGACCTTGCAGTCACCCACTATAGGAACAGGGAAAACCCTTCCAATTTTAGTTGTTTTCTAACTGACCCAGTCCACTTTCCAGTGAGTACTTACTGGCTGTTTTATGGGTAAACTCAAGAGATAAAGGTTTTTGTTTCAGTCCTACTCAATAGGCTTAAGTGATAATTCATGTGGAAAGCTGTTATTGTAGGAACTGCAATGCATAACATTTGTGACTCCAGGAGGTAGACAAGCAATTTAACCTTTGTGCCCCTGGGGATCTAGACAGCAAGTGATGTAGATGGTATCTGAGTCATTGTGTTCCAGGGAGGAAACATCTCTGATGCAGATAAAGAATTGTTGATCAGCAGACATAGAAATATTAGGAAAATCACCACCAGACTGCAACTCTTATCTGATTAAACTTTTCCCAAACCCCTTACCCACCTTTTCCTTCTTCCCTTCTTCCTATAAAAAGGTCAGCTTGAGACGAGATGTTAAGATGGCTTTTAGAGTACATAACCTGCCATCTCAGATCATCAGCATCTGAATAAAGGGCCCTTAAAGATTCAATCCTTGTTTCTACTTATTGGTTCTGGTAGTGACAGGCAGCACGAACACTGCCTTTTCTGGTTTCAGGATCCCATGCTCAGGTCCTTCAGTCACCCTGTTGCTCTCTTCCTTCTTCTTCTTCTTCTTCTTCTTCTTAAAGATTTCATTTATTTATTTTTAGACAGAGGGGAAGGGAGGGAGAAAAAGAGGGAGAGAAATATCAATGTGTGGTTGCTTCTCCTGTGCCCCCTACTGGACACCTGGCCTGAAACCCAGGCATGTGCCCTGACTGGGAATAGAACTGGTGACCTCTTGGTTCTCAGGCCAGTGCTCAATCCCCTGAACCACACCAGCCAGGGCTCTTCCTTCTGCTTGCAGTGAAGATGTTGCTGCCAAGTGGCTTTTGTGGCTGTTGGTAATTCCTTTCCATCTGCTTATGCTACCAAGTTAAAGGGGTTCATTCGCCTGCACGCATCAAAGCTCAATCAAAGGTGAACAGGAGTTGGCAGCCAAGAAAGTAAAGCTTGATTTTTAACCCTGAGAGGTTGGAGTCAAAAAATTACAGCATAGATCACATATATCCAAGAGATACATTCATTACTAGTATGTGCTGAAATGTGAAAAAATTATGAACACTGTAATTTGGCATGTATTGTATTTATAAAATAAAATACATGATTTTTTATTTATTTTCAGTTACAATATAGAAATTATTAAACAAAGACATAAAAACATAAAGGATAAAAATTTTTCTTTTCAAATAATGGAAACATGGATATTGCTAAAAAAAAATACAACCAAAAATGTCGTTAACATTAATTAATCAGAATCTTGGTGGCTGGCTTTGTAAAACGTTTGGAACGGTCATTGCAAACAATATCGCTGTACTTGGGGCATGAACACTTTCTCCAATACTTGCAAAGTTATTTTGATAAGTGACTCACTTGGGATGCATACTACCTAACATATCTTTTCCTTTTTCTGCTTCTCTAGAAAGCCATATCTATGTCATCATTGGAATTCCCTTCAATTTGTGTTTGAAATTGATGAAATTTCCATTAAAAAGGCTTACGCACACCTGCAGAGATTTCCGAATGCCTTTTTATGTGTTCTGATACTAACTGCGTTACGAGATTTCTAGTAAATATTCCGCACCTTATTTTCACATTACTGTCCAGCAATGAATAGGCTGAGCATTTATTCTTGCAATACTCAAAATTCTGTAGAATATAACCATAGGCCAGCTTCTGGTGTTCCGGCCTTCTTATATGTGCCTATCATTGGGTCCACAGTGTCAACTCTTGACTTCTTTTGTTGTGGTATTCTATTGTCTCAGTCTTTTGTGACTCTAAATTTACACTGTCATCGAAATGCGTACTTGAAACTAAATTATGTCTTTCCCTTTTTAGGTATATGAGAAACAAGTGTGCATGCAATATGCACCATAGGCAAATAAGTTGGATTTCTTGGGCTTCTTTTTGGAAGACACAAATTCAGGGGGTAGTTGGGGTTTATTTTTATGAACAGTACCTACATATGCAAGTTGCTCCTTTTTCAAATCAGAAATAAGATTCAGCCCTGGCTAGTGTGGCTCGGTGGATGGAGCACCAGCCTGTGAACCAAAGGGTCACTGGTTCCATTCCAGGTCAGGGCACATGCCTGGGTTGAGGGCAGGTACCCAGTAGGGGGCATGCAAGAGGCCACCACACATTGATGTTTCTCTCCCTCTCTTTCTTCCTCCCTTCCTCTTTCTAAAAATAAATAAATAAAATCTTTAAATAAAAATATTTATATCAATGAACCACTTATCTTCTGTAATACTACATCTTGATGACTAAATGGGTTCTGCAAGCCTCCTGATTACGTCTGCTGGTTTATTACTAAGCAAGTCAGGATCTTTGGGCTGCTTACCAGCATATAGTTTTAAGATTTCCTGTGTAAAATACTTTTGAATCAACCATAGCAAAAATTTTTATACTATTTACTGGACTCTGGTGGAATATATTGCCTAAACCCACATTTGCCTCTAACTCCAGGTAACATTTCACCTATTGTTACTTTCTATCCCACAGAGCAACATAATTTACAATTTTCTACAAATGCTGAGGAAATGTCTCTCACAGCTGCTAATTTGTCCACTTTCAGGTGTTATAAGTGGTAAGTTTGTCATCAAATCTGATACAATTATGAATAAATCTAAATCTCCATAAAGTTATGTCTCAAAAATTCAATCCCAGTACCATATATAGCTCCTAAATCCTGCAAATTTAGCCAATTGCTGCAGTGTAAACCTGCTAGATATGAGGCCTAAAGATGCTTTCAACTTGTTTTTTTCTATTCACTTAGCATCTCTTTTGAAAACTGGCTTGAGATAGAATGAATGTATTTATTTGTATATAATAAGATTATATCTAAAATATCACTTGTGATAAAGCTTTTCCAAGTTTCAAGTTCTGTCTTGGCATTTTTTGCATTGAGCTAAACTAACAGAAGTTGACACAAAATATTCTGCATCTGTTTTCTAATTTGTCTTCTTATTGGATTTTTCCTCCATTTTGCATCTTTATCCCTTCCAAAAAAAATATTCTTCATTCATGCCTCCTTCAACTTCATTTCTTCACTAGAAATATCTTGCTTGTTATCTGAATCTTCTGAATGAACTTCCACATAATCTTCATCCTCTAAATCACTTTCATTTTCACCTTCGACTCTATAATTCTCATCATCGGACTTGAGTAGCATTTGCTGAAGTTCTTCAACATTTCTTGGATTATTGAGTCAATATATTTTTTCCAGCCATTTTCAATGGTAAATGAAAAAGAAAAAAAGCCCCAAAACATAGCACTGACTTTGAAGTTTGTGAAAAAAAAACCAACTACACCAATACTGACTTCAAAGTTTGTGGTATCTCCCAGATACAACTTACTATCAAATATCACACACCCTTAAGAAACACGTGTTATAACCAAACTGGCGGCTTAAGTGTTATGACATTAGTCACATACAAACATGCAGATAGTCATGACCTTGAAGCTATGCACCCTATACATGTTACAATTTTTAACAAAAGTTTGTTAAAGATCAGCAGATACCTCCACAAGATTAAGGAAAAGGTGCTAAATCTGGAGTCACAGGTGAGGTCTTATTCAAAGACCCGGCTCCCCATGGCTTCTAGGTGATGTTATATAGGAGACAAGTCATTAATCACGGTGAAATTAGGATAGTGTTCTCTGCTGAAAGGAGGTAGTTCATCATTCCATCTGGTCCTGACATCAGCCAGGTTTTGCTCTGTCTGGTTTCACAGGGGTGCGGTCATCGGTGTTTCTCTGCCTTTCTGGATCTGGAGTGAAAGCACGACTGAGGTAGAGATGTTGCCTCTAATTTGACCAAAACCCTGTCTCTTTGGTCAACAAACCTGAGGGTTTTTTCATAAGATTATTTGATGCTGATCAGAACCTCATTGTCCTGAGGGCTTAAACATTGAGGGAGTGGTCACTCGAGGGAGAACGGGGTGAGTGAGTCAGGGTGCTGGATGAGGCCAGTTTGAAAAAAAGAAAGAAATGTCGTATGAAGTTTCTGTGCAGTTACACTTATGTTTTGAGGCTCAAAGGAATAGCTTGTAACCTGGTGTTGTGGATATTGACTCTGAGGTTATTAATAAATCTTTCTGTTTGTCCCCCTATCCCAAGACCTTTCCAGGACATACTTCCTTTAGGTGCAGCTGTAGGTACAGCTATCGCTACAGGTGTTGATACAGATAAAAACAGAGTTTCGGGTATAGGTACAAGTACAGTTACAACCAGAAATACAGATAAATTTGCATAGGTAAAAATAACTAGCAGAATAAGCATAGAAATATATATTATCAGATAGATGGGGTTATGGGCAATTTTTTGCTTGGTTTTGATCACAGGTTTTGGTTTGTTTGTTTTTTAGTCATGTAATAAAAACAAAAGCCAAAACTAGTACTTACAAGTGTTTGAGAATTTCTATCATCTGCTCAGGGGTGTTTGGCAACGTCCCCTTCTCAGGGTTCCATCAGCATCTAAAGTCCAGTCACAACAAATTCAATCACCTCCCTTAGTTCAGCTAGGTGTACTTTCATCTCCTCGAGGGGGTACAAAATGCCTCACTGTTATTCTTCCCTACCCTGTGTGTTTTGATTTGTGTTCTATGCTTTGAGAGCTCCAGTCTCCTTACTATACATTCAAGTCCAACTTCTGATAATTCATTACAAACCTCTTTTGTCTGAATAGTACCTAGCTTTTGCTTTTCAAACATTCTTCAGCTTTCAGGATAATGTCTCCAATAGAAAATCACAAAACCTACTTAGGAGTTACAGTTTCAAGCACTTGACTCTTGCTTTATTTTTCCTAAAGCGACAGCCCTGTCACTCATGTCTCATCTAATCACAAACGCTACAGAGTTAAAAGACAACAGCAAAAGAAAAAATACAAGGTGTTTAGTATTTCAAAATGTTATACTTTTTTATTTCTATGTACAGGTGATTTTCTCTGGATAGTGACTTGCCCTTGTTTATAGTTCTTACAATGTTCACTCAGACTCTTTCCTGGGCACTAGCTCTTCATCTGGCTAATATCGGAAAATTCAGAGTAGTTTAGAATCCTTATTGGAGTATACTTACACCTATAATCGATGAAATTAGGCTGTTGCTGCTCTGAAAACACAGGTGACATAAGCAACAGTAACTGTTAAAATAACATTGCATGTAGTTGTTAAAAGATGAGGTGAGGTGTGTTAAAACTTAAGTTTTTATTTGAGCAAAAAATTGATTTGAATCAGGCGGCACCGAACTGGAAGTGGTTAGGAGCAATCCACTGATAGGTGCTAAGGGAAAGAGTTGTATAGAGAAAAAGTAGAAGCAAAGCAAGGAAATCATTTGATGGACTATATCTTAAGGTTTCCTTATTTGAGAAATCCTAGTTGACTGTGATTGGTTGTCCTTTGGTTTCAACTTGTTAACCTTAAGGCAATACAGACTTACGGTCTGGTCTGTGTGTGTAAACCACTGAGGTAGTAAAGGCACCTGAGCCTACAGTGGCCTCCATGTCTAATTAACTTAACAATGTGTTTTCCCTTGTCCTAATTTTTCTTTTTCTTTTTTAAAATATTTTATTTATTTATTTTTAGAGAGAGGGGGTGGGGGCCTTATCCTGATTTTTTAAAAAGGTGTCACCGCATGAAATAACTGGTACACAAATATTAATGGGTGTTTGCAGGTGGGTGTTCCGGAGTCTGAACTGGAGAGACAACTGTGTGCTCCTCTTAGCAATACTCCACACCACGTCTCGGGCTACATTCTCTCAAGGGCCACAGTTCTCTTCCAGGCACTGAAATAGCCCAGGGAAACCACATCATGATCTTGTCCTGAAATTATGTATCAGTGAGTTCCCTTCTTCATGCCCAATTTTTAGCAAGTTTGGCTTTTGATTAATTTCATTGTCCATGACTGACAATGAAAGACACAGTGCATCAAAAGCTACTCCACTTGTTTCTTTACCCAGAAAAATAATCCTTGAAAAACATCTGAGATTATAAAGTTGCTTTTTAAATGATTTCAATAGTTTGTAAATAAAACATACTCCTAAAAATAATTCTAAAGGTTTATAGATGAAGTCAACTTCAGTTAACTCTCAAATACAATCCTAAAAATATTACAAATTAATTATTTCTATAATGTGGTCTTAAATTATCCATTAATTTCTTACAGTTGGCTTTGAAATAAGATATGCTCATATTATGTAAGAAATAAGAATAATAATACTTATATATATAGTCATCCACAATGTTACCATAATAAAGGGGTCCATTTGCCTATGCATAAACCCCAATGAGACACAAAATGAGGGGGGCATTGGGCCCAGGAAAAGCCAGGAAAGAGATTGGAGAGTTTGAAAAGAAGCCTGCTCTTTCCCAACCCCGAGGGAAATATATACAAGTTGAACGAGGCTCCTCTCTGTGGCAGCCATGGGACAGAGCCCAGCAACAGTGGGAGCCTGGCCTACATCGAGCCTTGGCAGCAGACATGCAGATGGGGAAGTGAGGCACAGAGAAGTTAAGTAACTTAAGGTCACACAGCTAAGAATTTTAATGCCGTAGGAGCAGAGACTGAGCTGGACTACTGGAGCTTCAGGTGTTGAGGATGATGGCCCTGCAGCTCTGGGTCCTGACCCTCCTGGGCCTGGTAGGCGCAAGGGAGGGCCTGCAGCCCTAGAAGCTAGCCTTCTTCTCCAGTGAGATGGAGCTGAGCCACCTGGTCGTAGATGAGGCATCAGACACGGTGTACCTGGGGGCAGCGAGTGCAATGTACCAGCTGAGTGTCAGAAAAGTGCCCCGTTGAGAGTGGCAGCCTCTTCAAGGGCACCTGTGCCTTGTGCACCTCCTTGGAGCACACCCGTGCCCTTTTCTCAGGCACATAGTTTTGCCTTCTTTTCTCCTAAACTCTAAGGGTCCCCAAAAGACTTGCAACCAGAGGAGCAACAAGCAGTGACAGAAGACTCTCCTTTTGCCTCTGTGCATGCAGCCATTACTATAGTTTGCCTGTTCTCTGCCTCTTTGAGGGTGTACTATCTCTTTTCACTCGAATAAATCGTGTCGCTGTCACTTAAAATTCTCCTACACATGTGTCCCTGAAATTCCTTTCACTGGGGCCATAGTCAGGGTGGTGGTCTCTACTGATTGTTTGGCACGAGGGTGGGGGGTCATTGGTCATGGCGTCTGGTCCCGAGTCAGCATTTCATCACTGCATCTCGTTTTGCCACTTTTCCGGGCCTGGAGCTGAAACACAACCGAGGCCTAGATGTTATCTCTAATTTGACTGAAACTCTGTATCTGGGGTCCACAGACCCCAGGCTTTTCCCTGAGATGATTTGATGCTGATCAGAATCTCATTGTCCTGAGAGCTTAATGACTAAGGGGGTGGATGTGCAAGGGTGAAGGAGGCACAGAGTCAGGGTGCTGGAGGAGGCCAGTTTGAATCAAAAGGAGAAAAATTCATATTAAAGAAAGGAAGTTTCTGTGTGGTCACAACGATACTTTTATGCATTTTTTATTTGATTTTTAATTCTTTATTCTATTTATTTTATTTTTAATGTATATTATTTTATTGTATTTTTTCCTTTCCATTTATCCCCCTATTCCCTCTTCCACCTCCACTCACTGCCCTCCCCACCGTAGTCACCACACTGTTGTCCATGTCCATGAGTTCTTTCTGTTTTCTTTTTGTTTGATCCCTCCACTCCCCCCAACCCCATCCAGAGCTGTCAACTCTTTATCTATAAGTCTATTTAAAGAGTATTTTCTGAGTGTCTCTTATGTGTCAAGCACTAAGACAGGAAAGAGGGTACAATGAAGTAAGTATAAGAACCTTCAACATCTCGATGTAAGAGAAGCAAGCATTAACATCATTCTTTAAAATAGAAACAAACAGTCTCAGAAAGATTAAGCAATTTGCCAAAGTCACTGATAGGTAAATTGATACCAGAGCTGGAATTAGTATTCACTCTGTGAGACTATGTTTCCCAGCAATAACTAACCCTACTGGATCATTTAATCTGATACCATGACTATGTATTTGTCAATGTAAGAAACATCCAGACCTGTAAAGAATTTTTATGTGTTTATTTGAGCCAAACTGATGACATGCCAGGGAACAAGATCTCAAATTCTCCAGAGAATAACAGTTTTGCAGTTTCTTTTATGCATTTGAGATTAAAGAACAGACAAAAGATTACAGGAAAGTAGGAGGGAGAAAAGCTGGGAGTGGGTTATAACATAGTTAAGATTTTGTGCTCTCTGGAAGGTGGTCACTTCTTAGAACAAGGGGTCTGAAAAGAGGCATATCAAAGGTTTGTTGACCTAGATGCACAGAAACAATGGACAGGACTTGCTTAGGGCAGAGACAAACCTGGGGCATGACTACCCACCTTGACCTTCCCATTTAGAAACCTATGATCAGATCAGCCTGTGAAATTACTTTTCACAGAGGCTCTTTTTTCATCCACACACTTATATTTTTTCTCATCCATAATAAAATCAAAAATAACACTGCTGGCTACAGAAAAATCTGTTTTTAATTGAAACCAAATTTTCATGCAGATTTGTGTCTCTAGCATAAAAACATTTTTATGCATAATCACATGAACACAAATTGTTAATTCTAAATTAGCAAACTTTGGTCTATGAGGTTTGGATACCTTAGGAAGAAAGTAATTGAAGGAGGAGAGACTTTTATCCCTGAATTGGGTTTGTTAATCCAAAACTATTCTGGTGCTCATTACCTATTCAGCAATTCACTAGCCTATCAATCTACTATAGAAATAAAAACTGCATTTATTTTTCTTTCTTTAATCTCCCCTTCTTAATTGTCATACTGACAAAAAAGAAACAGTTGTTTACCTTCCAAATTCTCTGGAGCACAAGCCAAATTAATCATTTTAAGCAGCATTTCTTCAGCTCCAGAAACAAGTAGCTTGCAAAGTAGCAAGAAGCTCCCTTAAGAGGAAACAAGAAGAAGATGCCTAGACATGAACCTTAACTGGAACGGCTCTGTAGGCATTTGCATCTTGCTTTAGAAACTTTGGAAACAACCCTGAGTTTCTGCAGAGGGGAGTCCGGGAATAACCAGGGCTGGCTTAAGAAGGAGGCCTGCTGGGCAGTTCCCTGGGGTGTCAGTATATAAGAGAAAGCTGATAAACACTGTTGATCCCCTCTTCTTAAGGTATTTTCCCTTCTTCCCTGGTAACAGAATTCCAATTTTTCCAACAGCAATGTCTGGTCTTAGTAATGAATCATGATCTATCTAAGCTAATCTTGCTGTCTTATTTTATTTGAAAGATGTTTTTATTCCCAGCCTCCCTTGCAGCTAGAGGGAGGAGAATTCTGCAAAATACTAGGAAAGAAAGAAAATACTAAAGTACTGCCTGGTACCACTCCTTCTTCCTTCTCGTTTAGCACACTGTTGTGATGCTGTGCCCACAAGCAGAGGTGAGGAGAAAGGCATTCCAGAAGAGATGAGACCTAAATGTTAAGTAGAAACTATCAGAGTAAAGAGGGTGGGGACTAGGGCTCCAGAAAGATAGAATACTCTGTATAAATGCCCAGAGGCAAGAAACAAAATGGGCCCTGACTGGTGTGGCTCAGTTGCTTGGGCATCATCCCACAAAGCAAAAGGTTGTAGGTTTGATTCCTGATCAGGACATACACCTGGGCTGCAGGTTCCATCCCTGGGGTCAGGTCATATATGAGAGGCAAACAATGTTTCTCTCTCATATCCATGTTTCTGTCTCTCTCTCCCTCCCTTCACCCCTGTCTAAAAAGAAAGAAAATTTTTTTTAAATATGATGTTATTAAAAGAAAAAAGAAATAGCATGGAAGCTTGAAGAAACAAAGACACGTAGTATGACCAAATTATAAAGCATAAGGCTGGGATTGGTAATAAATAAATTGGAGAGATAGACAATACTCAGACTGAAACCAGAAAAGCCAGCATACACAGTGACTGTCACTACCAGAACCAATAAGCAGAGACAGAGACTGACTCTATGGGTGCTTTATTCAGATGGCCGGCAATCTGAGAAGATGGCAGGTTATTGAAAAAACTGTCTTGCATTTCCTTTCAAGCCAGCCTTTTTCATAAGGAGGGAAAAGTGTAGGTAAGGGAAAGGATTTGGAATTAAAGAAAGATGTTAATCAGATAAAAAGCTGCAGCATTCTTTCATCTGTGGACTGGCAATTCTTCATCTCCATCCTGAGCAGTGGTCTTTAGCAGTGTCCTGGGCAGTGGACTTCGCTCCGGAGCACAATGGCTCAGATACCATCTGGATTGCCTGCAGTCCTCCTGGGGCACTGCTTATGGTCTCCTGGAGTGAGAGTGGGTCATACCTTCAATTCCTGAAACAATAGTTTTTTACATGGATTAATTACTAAGCTTATTGACTGTTACCTAAAACTAAAATTTTCCACCTCTTGAGTCCCCTGTTAAGATCATGAAGGGGACTATAAGACACACTAAGAAGTTTATATTGTACACTAAAGAAAAGCAAAGGAGAACTACTGACAATTTTAATTAAAGAGGTGACAGGATTAGATTAAGACCTGAGAAGGGGAATATATGGGATATTACCAGGGTTTGGGGAAACATAAAAATTACTATTATAAGAATTTCGATGAGTGGTAACAAGGACCAGAGTAAGGGTAATGAAAGTAGTAATGGACAGAATTGGATGTAAAGTAGAAATATTTAGAAGGCAAAATAAATAGAAGCCTGTGAGTGAATACATCTAGGGGGAAAGGACAAAAACTAGGGAAACCTCCCAGTTTCTTATTCTGGCAACTGTGTAGACGTTAAGTGATGTCAATCACTGCAAGAGGAAGGACAGGACGAAGACCGGGTTCAAGGGGAGTTTGAGGTTTTGTGAGCCCTCCAAGGAGAGCTAGAGGTCTGAGACTCGGGAGTGAGGTTGGCACAGACAAAGCATGGAGGCCAGAAGAGGTTCGATGCATTGTATTTTCCTACAGGACGCAGGATTAATATTACAACAGATAGCAGAAAATTACATGTTCTATTTCTGAGAAAGGGATATATAATTGGCGTAAGCACACAAACTTGTTACTTGATGAGTTCTGATAGAAAGAAAGATAATATATTTTAAATTTGGCCTCTGGGTATAAAACAAATATATTGTGCTTGTGGGGGAAAAAATCCAAGGACATAGAAGAATCACAAAATCAATATCTGGTCTCAATAGACTCCATATTCATGAAGTCAAGTCTATGAACTAGGGCATTAATGTCATATATATCAAATGAGGGTAAAAGAATAGTTATAAAGAAAATTATAAAACTTCCCACTTAGAAATAAATTAACGTATACAGAAGGTCATTGGGCAAATTTAAAAAAAATTTTTCTGGTCTCTTCAGTAGCTTATGAAACAAAAAATCTGGTCAATGATGCATTAAAACAGTGACAGAAAGGAGTTGTAAATTACAGCTCATTTCTTTTGGAGATTAATTTAATCAAGTGTATGTAGGTGCTAAATTCATATGACTGATACCTAAAAGGTTAAAGTAAAATTGTAAAATCTCTCTCTGTGCAAGTGAGCCAAATAATAATAGCCTATAGCATCTTCTCACTTTAGGAAAGGAAGGGAGGGAGGGAGGAAAAATATTCTCTTAAGATTGTCATATAGTCTGAAAGCTCTGCAATTGCTTTTTTCCACCCCAAAAATTCAACATCTAAATTCACAAACACAATTGTCTTTGAAAGACATATTGTCGATTGCTTTCTATTTTACAGTGTGGCCAAGCCAGTTTGGTGACCACAGCTGTTCTTCCTTATTATTTCACCATGCCATATAAGCTCTAGTAAGAAACAGATTTTAATTTCATTCAGTTTTATTATTAACTTGAGTGCATTATTCTTACACTCTAGTTCCAATTAATGTTGTACTTGGTCCTGAGTCTGTCTTACAACAAATACTTACCCTTTGGGCAACTTTTCTTTACATGCCAACCTTCTAGAAGCTTCCATTATTTGGGTGGCAAAAAGTGGTAGGTTACCATGACTCGACACCTCTTGTCTCCTGACTCCAACACAACAGGGTCATTCAGATCAGAATAATATTACAACAGCAATTGTCCTGGTCTCTCCCTTGTCACAGTCATTACCTTTGGTCATCTTATTTAAATGCATCATTTAGTTTCATAGCAAATTATATGTCAGAATAAAAGGGACCTTGTGGGGGGAGCATAAAAAAGCATTCCTAAGTAAAACTGTTGTAATATCAAATAACTTCAAGGTTAACTCAACACAATGAGTTGCTAACTTTACCAAGAAAAATGCTGGCATAGCTAAACTGGGCCATTTAACCTTGTGAATTAAAGAAACAAAGGAGTAAGCTGCTGACGCCTTTAAGGACCTGTGTATAGGAAACTCGACAATTATTTAGGGAAAAAAAAAGTAGGTCACTTACAAAAATGTATTTTAAACATAGAAAATAGGATCAAGTAGTGGTTAGGATTTTTAACTTATTTTCAATTTAAGAATATGGGCTTTGAAGTTACACAGACTTGAGCTTAATTCCTGGGCTTGTCACTTTTAGGCTACATAACTTAAAAGGAAAAAATGATTAAATGTATTAGTACTAGTAGCCTCATCTATAAAATTAAAATTAAAATACCTATTCACAGAATTGTTTTAGGAATAAAAAAATAAAAAAGACTACTTAATACTGAAAAAAATTTTAAATATCGGATTTTTATTAATGGCATGGTTGTTATATAACTAAAAATATAAATAATAACCCTTAATCAATAGTAATATTTAAGTTCAAGATTAAGGAATAAGTAATTACTTCTATATTCCTCTCCACTTGGCTTATAAATCCAGGTATGTTTTTGCTTAACATCAATTCTTATCTATTTCCATTTCATTCCTTTAAAATAAAATATAAAAATTTAAAAACAAAAATATCACACACATACATATGTATATGTACATATACATGTATTCCACACAAAACTGAGCTATTATGTCAGCATGAATCGAAAGTCTAAACTCTAATAGCACATAACCAAATATTACACTCAAATTCTTCCATTAGGAATGTATGTCTTCGCATTAATAAGCCATTTTTAATGGCTTATTTAATGGTTTTCAAAATATCTCAGAGACTTAACATAATAACTATCACTGCATTCATATTTCAGTGTAAATGAATGACATGTTCCCACTGTCTTTTGGAGAATAGGGAAGGACAACCAGAAGGGAATGACACAGGACATTAATAAAACAGCCTTAGTGAGGTTGATGCCTTAGCAAGCAAGTAAATAGAGCTGCCAACATGCTTGGAAGTAAAAAAAAAAAAAAGAAAGAAAGAGAGAGAGAATTAAAAAAAAAAACAGCTATTTCACAGTTTTGCCTAGAGGTTTCATAACCTTGAGTTCTAATAAAACCTTCACGGTTTGATACTTGCTATAAAGGACTGTCACGTAAGGTGTGAGTAAATCTGCACCGAGTCTGTTGAGTGCCTAGAGGCCACCCCTCGTCTGAGACATAGCTGGAATGCCCCTCTGAACCATTTCAGAACATGTGGAAGAACTGGCATTGGCCAGCATTTTTTGATAACCCTAATTTTGTCTAATCTAATTAAATGTAGTGGATTCAAACATTCGGTGGTCTCTTGGAGGTTACTTCAGTCTCTTTCAGGTTATGTCTCAGTTCTTTGGGTTCCTCTTTTTCTCCTTAGGCTAGTTTCTAAGATGATGTATTGCACGGGTTGGCAAACTTCATCTATAAATGGCCAGACAGTATATTTTAGGTTTTATTTGCCATATTGTCTTTATTGCAATGACTCAACTTTGCAACTGTAACAGGAAAGCAACCATAGACAAGATGTAAATAAATGAGTATGGTTATGTTCTAATCAAGCTTTATTTATGAATATTTCATATCAAATTTGGTTTTCATATAATGTTCAAGTGTTGGGAAATATTTTGATTTTTTTTCAATCATTAAAAAATGTAAAAAATATTCTTATCTTACAGGACATATAAAAACAGGCAACAGTCAATATTGCCCTGTGAGCTGTAATTTGCTGACCCCTGTATAATGTATTATTACTATGGACTGCTTAGGTGGCCTTGGGTATTGGGGGAGGGGAGCTCTCTAGCTTCAAGCAAATCTGTGTGTGTGCTAGCTGGTGATCACTCATCCAGTGTTAGCCTGTTCTATGGCTGTACCCTTGTGATCTTACATTTCTCAGCTTGTTCTGATATCTTACACATTCAAGTTGACACAGCTTCCCCTCTGCTCCCTGTTTCTGAAGATCCCTCTTTCAATTTATCCGTGGACCCAATTTGCTCCCACCACAGTAGGTTCTTCTGTAGACCTTAAACCAGTGTCCACGCACTCTTCAACTAAAGAAGCCTGTACCTGTCAAGAAGAACTTCTCTCCATCAAGCCTCACCACCCACCACACTGACTGTGCTGAGCTGCTGCATGTTGGCCAGAGGAGCCCCAGAATATCTCTTTCCTGCTGGGGTACCAAATGCTAAGCAAGGCTACAGCCCCTCTGCCCTTTGCTATCCTGTCAGCATGGGCAGTGAACTTCCTCCTCGCTCTGGGGCTTTGAAGCATTGCAAAATAGATTACAAATTCCATTACCTTTGTCTCCAACAACATACTCCCCCTTTCAGAGACAGAGTTGTCCTTCTTTCTTTCCCTGATGTCCACATGGTGAGCAGAGAAAAATCAGTTTATTCATAAAAGAATAATTTAGCAAATATTAAAAATATTACACCCTTAATGTGTAGGATTTCCATGAATAGAAATGAGGATGTTGAAAATTCTAGTAAAGCAAAAACAATAACACAAGCAAAGAAAAAGACAAACAGAAGATTGTCAACAAAGACAGCTTTTACTCAAAAGCATAATGCTTGTTTTATGATTTGGTCCAGAAACTATTCTAGGATAAAGAACCAATTTACAAGGAGGCAAAATAACCTATAAGTTAATTACTAACAGAGCATTTTTCCAGATAGTGCTGTGCTCAGAAAGTATATTTACTAGGAGAAAAGTATATTTTATCATATGCAAACTTGTATTACAGACGCATTTTTAATACTGGGTTTTGTAATGAAATAGAATATAACCCATGTAATGACATTATGTTAGTAACATAGTTTTATTTCATGTGGCTGTGAATTAATAAAACTAAAAAAGAATCTGGTCATAGTTTAGTAAATACTCATTTGTTTATTAAATGATCACTCAACAGATATTTATTGAGTACTTATGATACACCAAGCACTATTGTAAGACCAGATATCATGTAGTGAATGAAACACTGTCAAGCAGGAGACAGACAATAAACAAGATAAATAACTAAAATATATATATATATATGTGTGTGTGAATGAGAAGAAATTATAAAACAGGAAACACCCTATGAAATGTGAAGTTAGGTATTGAAATTTTAGATACATTGGCCAGGGAAGTTTTTACTAAAAATATGACTTCTGAATGAAATTATGAAGGAAGTGAGGGAGCTAACTTTGTCTATGTAACAGGGAGGAGCACTCTAAGATGTGAGAGTAGCAAGTACAGAGCACTCGTCTGTAAAGTATGTCTGGTATGTTTGAGAAAGGACAAGGAAGCCAGGGTTGCTGAGGTCCTCAGAGGGAGAAATGAGGGTTGAGAAGTCATACGGATCACATGAAGAGAGGACAGATCACAGGAAGAGAGCACGGATCACATGAAAAGAGTCATAGTGAGGATTTGGGGTCTTACTCTGACTTAGAAAGCCATGGAAAAATTTGATGCAGACGAATGACCTAACCTGATTATAGTTTACAAGAATAATTCTGGCCACTGTGTTGATAAGTGGCTGTAGGAAGACAAGGGAGAAACAGAGAGGCCAGCTGGGGGACTGTTACAATAATCCAGGAAAGAGATGATGGGGGTTTTGATTTGTGTGATATCAGTAGATGCGATGAGAATGGTCAGATTTTGGATATATTTAAGCCAAATAGATTTTCCTGTGGACTTGGAAGTGACATTCAAGAGAAAAGGAGCAATGGCACCAGGTGTTTTGGACTGAGAAACTAGAAATAGAAGATTGTCATTTACTGAGACAGCAGCAAACAGCTGGAGGAGTTGGTTTGAGGGAGTGTGTTAGGGAGCTCAGTTTTAGACATGTTAAGTTTTAGAAGCCCATTAAACATCTAGATGCACAGGTGAAGGGGGCAGTTCCAGCCAAGGAGAGAAATGTTGACCAGATATATAAATTTGTGAATCATCAATAGACAGATGGAAATTAAAGCCCAGAAACTAAATAAGATCAAGGAAGGAGAAACCAGCAAAAGAAATTGAGTAATTGTGAAGAAGGTAGGAAGAAGGTTAGGTAAGTTGAGCATGCCGGAAACCAAGGGAAGACAGTGCTTCAAGAAGTAGTGAAATATCTGATGTTGAGACTGGGTATCTACGCGCACAAGTCATTAGGACCTCCGTGTTTGCATCCTTTTCATACCATCTTCAGATTAGCTGGTGGTTAAGTGTAGCTGGTTACGTCTGATACTCAGTGAATGAGTGTAAGTAGCTGAGCAACAGTCCTGATAAAAGTGGATGAGTGAGTTGGCTAAAAAACTTTGCTACTAGGAATGTTTTGGATTAAGCCACCTAATACTATTGAACAAATATTTTATTAAGTTCCAATTTTCAAAATGCCTGGAAATCAGAAAGATGAGAGATGTAACCACTATCTTTCAGAATCTTATTTCCAAATAAAATCTATTAAAGCTGATATACAAATAACTAAAACATAACATTTATTTTTTATTAATTTTTTATTGTTATTCAGTTACAATTGTCTGCATTTTCTCCCCATCCCTCCACCCCACCCCAGCCAGTCCCACCTCCCTCCCTCCCCTACCTCTACCCTCGTCCTTGATCTTGTCCTTGTGTCTTTTATAGTAGCTCCTATAGACCCCTCTCCCCACTATCCCCTCCCCACTCCCTTCTGGCTATTGTTACATTGTTCTTAATTTCAATGTCTCTGGTTATATTTTGTTTGCTTTTTTCTTTTGTTGATTATGTTCCAGTTAAAGGTGAGATCATGTGGTATTTGTCCCTCACCGCCTGGTTTATATTTAATGGATGTGAATCTCATCTCACAAAACTCAGGTGGACAAAAAGTGCAAATTTGTTTATTTTTCTATAATTTAATAAATTTTATATTTTGTGTCTGTACTTGATAAAGTGATAGAAATAAAATCTTAATCAAGTCAAGACAATTTCCTTTTTTCCAGGGCTTGTGTCATAAATCTAGAGTTCTTAGATAATGCCTCAATGTTAATGAATAAGGGGATGGTATCGGTCCTTACTTGTGAGCTCTTCTTGTCTGCATTCTCTTAGATGAACATGTCCCCATCTAACCCTCAGTGGCTCACCATTGCAGGTTGTCTCTGCATTTTCTCACGCCCCCTCCGGCAGGAATTCTCCAGGTCTAGCTCTTACTCCCTCTGTCTCTGTTACTTAGGCTTTCTCTCAGAGGCACAGGACGCAACCAACTTCCCTCCCTTGCCTCTGTAAGTTATGAGAAGTTCTGCGAGGCTGCTGAAAGCTCTCTCATCTTGGACATGCCACTTGAGCGTGCCTTTTGCTTCCGCTTCCACGTGAAGCTGAAGAGGGTGCTCTGGGTCTCGGCACTTGTTTGCATTCTCACCAGGAAAGAGGGAATCTATGCCTTCGCAGTTTTCAAGCAAGGGCGAAGAGACAAAGTACAGGAACATTCTTACATAAACTTTCTTACTTATCCTCTGATTATCCCTTTCTTCTTCTCAATAAATATCATTGAATCACTGAGCATGGAAAACAATGATTCCATCTATCACGTGATCTCTCAATTCCATTGTTTGAAATTTTTAGCCTTACGTTTGGGAGCATCCAGAGGCCTTTCTCCCAATGAGGAGTTTCAAAGGTCCTTTCTAAAGTCCTTTGAAAAGCTGATTTTTCTTTTGTCTCTTCATATCTGATGTTGGTTACATCCATAACCTGAAACATTAATGTGGAACACATAGCTGCCTTGTCTAGAAAAGAAATGAAAGCCATGGACTGTAAAGAACTATAGTTAATACTTCAAAATGTTACCCTACTGCATTTTTTCAACTAGTAAATATTCACATCCTTGAAAAAAATGTTTCAATTCCAAAGCTCCCTCCATGCCCCAAAGGTAGGACCTTGCTTGAATCTGTTCCTCCAGAATCTTACTTGCTATGTGCCAACAGCCACAGTTACTGCTGTCACCAGACCCCTTACCATTAAGTGGTAAGGTTGCAAGTTGGGTGATGTTTTCACCTTACTCTCTTAGGGTCTTGTGAGATAACAGAAAATATATATATTGGTCTCTGCCTCAGGTTCACAGCACAGAGTTTCGAAACCCTTGTAATTTTCAAGTGATATGAACACTGGGAACATCTTTTGTTTTAATTTTTGGTCTTTGACGCCCATCCCTGATACAGGGCTCCTAAAACCCTTGAAATTCTTAAGTAACAAGAGCACTAGAAGCATCTTTTGCTCTAATGATGTGACTCTGGGTAGGCTTCTGGATGGCTCCTGGATGGGGATTGGTCAAAGAGACAAATCATCATTAGAAGCCTGGAATTTTCAGCTTCCTTCACACCTCATCAGTACTAGACACATACTTCTCCAGAGAGCGGAAAGGAAATTGAATTAATGAAAATGATGCCTATGTAAGGAAGCCTCCATAAAAATTCCAATAACATGGGGTCCCGAGAGCCCCCAGGCTGGAGAACACATCCACACCAGGAAGCTGATGCACCACAACTCTATAAGGATAAAAGCTCTTGTGCTCTGGACCACCCCAGACCTTGCCCTAGGTATCTCTTCACCTGGCTGTTCACTTGTATCCTTTGCCATATCCTTTACTACATTGGTAAAGGTAAGTAAGTGAGTTCTGTGAGCTGCAAGAGCAGATAACAGAATCCACAGTGGAGGAAGTCATGGGAACCCCTGATTTGTATCCACGTTGGAGAGAAGTTGTGGGTAACCTGGAGACCTACTACTTGGGGTTGTCATCTGAAACTGGGAGCTGTCTTGTGCAACTGAGCCATTAACCAGTTGTATCTGGTGCTACCCCCCAGGCAGATAGTGCCAAAATTAAGATAAATTGTAAAATGCACAGAATTGCTTGGTGTAGGCCCTAGACTACTAGGGGGTGGGGGGTAAACAGAAGTGACAGGATGTAAAAGAAGGAGAAAAGAAGACACACAGGAAGTGAAGGACGGGGTAGTTTTTCTAAGACAGCTCTCTACTCACTGTCTCCGGAGACTGTCTCCACTCTTAAAAATAATTGCATCCCCTTTCACTCGCAGGAGCTGGGCTATGGCTGTAGGGAGAACTTCGCTCTCTTCCTACCACCGCAGTTAGCGGAGACTAGTCTCTAGGAAACCTCCCACCCTGGGCGTGACGTGATGAACTGGCTCCCTACCCCAGTGTTCATGCGCACCGTCTTCTTTTTCCAGCTCCTGACACAGGAAAAAAATGGAATCTGACCAGGCTTTTTGCAGGATCGCACTTGTTGTAGTGACTCTCCCGTTCTGGTTGTCTTCTGTGACTCCTCCAGTCCGTCGTAGTCGTAGCTCCCACAGGAGCAGTAGTCTCTTCATGGATATGCCCCGCCCGCAAGGCAAAAAGAACGATGTCGGTGAAGCTTTTAAATGCTCTTCTTCAGTTTCTCCTGCAGGACCGAGGTCTAATCTCCGACATTTATCTGGGATTAAAGGGCTTCCGTAACTCAACAGCAGGAATTATTTTACAGGTGGGAAGAATATAGTTACAACTTTGCTTCTAGAGTTGGTACTGTAAGTTTTCCATTTCTTAGCTATTTTCCCTTTTACTAAAAATAAAAGAGCTCAGTAGCAGAAAACTAACCAGGGGGAAAGTAGCTAAAATAATATGTTCTGAAAATCTGTTTTGTTTATAGAAAAGTGTCTTCTACGAGGCCATATTGATCTTTATTTTATTTTCTATGTCTGAAATTATTTAATTCTAGGATTGTGAAATTTGAAAAATTTTGATTCTAATTAATCGGAACATTTTCTTTTATTTAGTCCTAGAAACCCATAAAGTGTTATTTATTATCTGTCAGCAACTTTAATGCCAGTTTATTAGAGGCCCTGACTCTGCGCCTGCTGACAGTTATTGTGAAGGCTGAAAGGTTAACAAGAATGGGCTGCTACCAACGCCTTGCCAGGTGTTTTTCCCTGCAGTTAATGGACTTGAGCCAATTGAAATTATCACTGGAGCAACCAGTCACAGACGCTCTTAATCTTCGCATAGAAACATTGGTAGAAAAAATAGCAGGGATTTGCATTCTTGTTTTTTTTGCTGTCATCACATTTGGAACAATTCAAATAAAGTATAATTAATTTTCTATGTGTAAATGAAGGCTTGACAAATCCAAAAAGAAAGAAAGAAACCTTTTAAAAAATATGTATGTATAACATGTTCCATTAAAGTAATAACAGTCCCTCCGATGAAACAATATCTTGTAAAACCTCATACAATTTTTTGGAGCCATGTGATGAAGGGCTACATAGCTATTAACATATCTAAGTTCTCTTAATTGCTGGGTTTATAAATCTGAACAATTGTAATGAAATAATCAGAATCAACCATATGGAATTAGAGCCAGTCACCATGGGAATTTGACACAGACGTGCTGTTTGGAGGGATGGAATATGTATTCATCCAACTTGGAGCAGATGGCAAAGCACACAGGTACGCATTTGCTTTGTCTTCCAGATATCGTGCTTCGGTGATGATCTCTGTTTATTTGGGGAACTTCAAAACATCTGTAAAATCAAATGAAAGGCAAACAGAGGTGACTGAGTAAGACTTGAAGGAAGTGTGAAATTTGAGCTCTCAGGCTGTCAGATGAAGATGGAGGGATTCTCATCCTCTGTCAATCCTTAGGAAGTAAATAGAATTTTAGGTAGCAGCATTTGAAATTAAATACTTAGCTGAAGAAAATACAAAGGAAGAAAATGCTCTATTTGTACAAAATCCAAAATTAAACAAGTGGGAACGCCAGCAATGAGACGAGAAGTGGACTGCGTATAATAACGTAGAAATTGCTCACGCCCACCCTAATGCCCATGTGGTCTTCTAAGCCAAGATCTGGGTTTCTAAATACCGTTTTCCATGTAAAGGAGCCAGAGCTCCTTGGGGAAATGGCTGAGGCAAGTGAAATTAGTCGTGAGGCTAAATGTTCTTATAGTGTCAGAAAGCAAAAAGGTACTCAATGGGGATGTAACAAAAAACCGAGGGGCTAGCTTAAAAAATCCAACCGGCTAAATCTGACACAATTAGAACTTTTTTTTCCAAAAGAAAATAACAAATTATTTTCTTTTTAAAAGATCCAATCAAATGTATAGGGGGATGAAGGGAGGAAAAGCACTTTGTAACAAAAGAAATGCTAGCTATTATATGTAGAAGAAATTATAAAATTATGAAATCACCATTTTGCAAACAACAGTGTAAAAGTTCATTTAAACAAGCATTACCAAATGATGCTAAAAATATATAGAGGGAAAGGATTCCCACATTCTCAAAGTTTCACCCACAAGTTGTTTATTCATTATGAAGAAAAATAACGTATTTTTACAATAGTAACAGCACCTTAATGAAGAGATCAAAGTCGGCATCACCAGTAACGAGACAAATGAGCATTATGTATCTTCTGTTACGGAAAGCATACAATACCACCTGCAGCTATAACGTATTCCTACAAAATATTTAACCTGAAACTAGTCATAAGAAAATGAACAAGTCTAAATTGTAGAACATTTTACAAAACAACTGGCCTGGACTTGACAAACTTGTCCAGTTATAAAAGACCAAAAAAAAGGGAGGGGGGAAGAAAGCAAAAGGGAAGGGAAAGGTTATAGATTAAGAAGACTAAGAAGATCTGAAACCTGAAATTGGGATCCTTGATTAGATTCACGCGACTATAAAGAACACATGTAGGACAACTGGAGAAGTTTGTATAAAACTGGATAATGGATAATATTATTGTGATGCTATTCAATTTCTTAACTATAAAAATGATATTTTGTTCATTTAAAAGAATGTCCTTTTTCTTATGATTGTTGAAGTATTTAGAGTGAATATTATCATTTAGTATCATTATGTTTGTGACTTAATTTCAAATATTTCAGCAAAAATGAAAAGTACATGTCTTGATAGAGATTTTAAAGTAAATGCAGCAAAATGATAAAGATTAGAAACATTTAAGGGAAAGATATATGTGTAGTTATTATATTATTCTTTCAACTTTTGTAGGATTTAATTTTTTTAATTTTAAATAAATAATGCTCATCTCTAAGTAGCTTCCCTGAGTTGTCCAGAAACACTCTGCACTGAAATCTCAAACAGATAAAAATCTCTTAACTGCTATATCGGTGTATCTTCTGGAAGTTCCCACTGGTACATAATGCTTCTCGTTCATCATAGGCAACCACCGATGAGCAAAATAAAACCACAGTGTAAATAATATCAGATCAGAGAGTTTCCTTACAATTCAAGTAACATCATCTGGCTTTCTTCGAGGGCATGGCAGTAGGCGACCCCAAAATCCTTGTTAGGTACAAGAAGCTACATAAAATTTCTTAATATTAGATGGTGGTCAATTGGTTAAAATGAAGGTAGATTTCCCTAACATACACAGTATTTTCTGAATAAAACAATATTTTTAAAACAAAAATCAAAATATCTTGTTTAAACCACTAGGCTGCTAAATATAAATAGATGCACCATATATCTCTAAAGCTCCTAAAAATAAGTTGTCTTTTCCTTAAAACCTGGAGAGTTGAAATTGAGCTTACTTGATGGTTTACAAAATTATTCATTCATTCAAGAAATATTGGTTAAGCATTCTTCTAGGCAGAAATAATGAAATAATGTGTAGCATAACATCAGTGCTATGAAAAAAAAGGAAAGCAATATCAAGAAGAAAAACAGAGGAGTACAAGGAGATAAAAGATGATGCAGGATAATGTTTTTGGTAAAGTGATTAGAGAGTAACACCCTTCTGAGAAGGTGATCCTTGAGCAGAGACCTGAATGATGTGGGCAAGAGTCACGTGAACATTTCCTCAGGAGCCGCTCGGATGGAGGACACAGCATCAAGTACAAAGGCCCTGATGAGGTGCTTTGCATAGAGAGCAGCAGAACCTGCAAGATCACAATGCATGGCTGAAGAGTGAGCAAGAGAAGAATAATGTGACCAGGGAACCTTTAACCTATATGGTGCCTTAGTTACATTTTTTAAAAGACATGCCAACGGTGGACATGGACTTTGTGCCAAGATAAAGGGATCTCATCTTCAAGGAGATGCAGCTTTTTCTGGACTTAGTGAAAGAAGCATTTGCCTAATGCCCTCAGCTGTGCTCCATTTCACAGACATAAACTGTACAGTCATATTCAGAGACCCTGGGTAGAACACCACGGAAAAAATAGGCAGGAAAAGTAGGCCAATGCAACATACATAGGAGATAATTCTCATCTGAGGTTCAATGTCCAAAGCTATAGTGGGAAGAATAATATAAAATTATGCACAATGAACAGATAGCATAAGGTTATGCTCTGCTCAAAAATTCCTACTACTTAACATTATTCCCCACAGCTATTCAGTTCAACATTTTTGCCCGAGAGTCTTTCATTGAGTATTGGTCTACAATGCAAATAGAAACCAAAGTATTTTTTGAAGATATTGAATTTATAGTAAAAAAGGCAAAATTTCGTGAAGTTAACGAGAGTGACATTGGAAATTGCTTGAATCACTAGAACAATCATTACCAAATAGGAAATTTCCAACTCTAGTCATTTAACCATTGAAGATGAGAGGTCAACAGGATACCCCAACTTACAATTTAAAAGAAAATAATGAGAATAGTAAAAGATCTAGAGAGGCTTTGGGAAAACTGATGAACAATTTTATAAAGTGACACTCTAAATGATGACCTGCAAAAGTCACGCATGAAATGGCATAATGGGCTACAGTTTCATCAGGAAAATCGCGCAAAGGGGAAAAAACTTCCTAAATAATTCTTTGCTCATTCTAATAGTTAGAATAGATTTGTTATTCAAATAGAAATTAAATATGAGAAAAAACCAATTTTCATTTTTCAAGATACAATCCTAATCAAATATGTTAATACTATTTATTTACTATGTGTTTGGTCTCCTTTTAAATCAGATGGACTTTAAATGAACTTACTTAAATACCCATGATTCTCTGATGATTGGACCTCTTATTTTCTGACTCGTGTACATCATTTCTAATTCCACAGTCCCCACAATGTATTAATTTAACACTCCCCAGAAAAATCTCCTACCAGAAGGATAGCCTATTTCCCAGGCTCTCAAAGATCTTATAAGTGGTAAATATAAAAACACCTGCATTTAAAAGAGAACTTGCCATATATTGTAGGAGAAGCACAAGGTTAAGAGATTTATAAAAAGAATCGATCATCTTTATTTGAAGACTTCAGTCAGTACGTCATAAAAGAGGCGGTATCCTAGAAGCATGCATGGGATTTTCAAAGAAATGGAGAACCGAAAAAATAGTGAATGTACAGGAAATACTTTATAGTCCAATTTGGTCTTGCATAATATACATAAAGAAGAAGTCGAATTTAAAACTAAGACTAATGTTGGGGCTGGGACTTGGAAGCCTTGACTACCACGCTGTCTGGCTATCAGACAGTGAGGACCAATTGAAATAGAGTGGTATAATTTATGTTGTACTCTTTTTTTCAAAGAATTTGATATTATACGCTAAAGTTTTATCAATTTAATTTCTCCAAACCTCAAGAAAAAAATCAATTTAATTTTTATAGCCATTATTTCCATTGATTACCCTAAAGAAAAATGTATATATTTTAGTCAATTCTCAATTATCTGCACCACATGGGCGCACTGGCAAAAATCGCCTAAACCCGTGTGAAAATCACAGTCGAATTGGGACCGTGACCTGATTTTCTGAAGCAAGAAAAATTGTTATGAGAAGCAGGTTCTGAAAGCTGTTCTCTGGACGGCAAGCAGACTGAGCAGCCTGTCCCTGTGAGGAGTTATCCTGCTGCCGCGTCAGTGTTTGCTTCTATTCAGTCAGCTCCCGGCTTTGATCTCGTGCCCCGTAATGACTGTCTCTGTCGGAAGGACCTGCGTGACTCCAAGTAAAGGTGGCACAAAACGTTATACATTTTCAATATAAAAACATAGCAGAGAACACGAATGGTCCGTGTATAAGTAGTCAACAATACCAAGCACTTAAATCATACCATGTGGTATCAGCAAATGTCCATACTTCAATACTTTGAACATGATTGAAAATAATAAAGAAATGAAATTATTCTGAAAATACTCAAGCATTAGCACTTCCTTTGCATTTTATTACTGATTAATTTAATCATTCATCAAACGTGTCCTAGAGCGCGAGCTACCAAAGGGCATTGCTATGAACGGGGAGAAGAAATGACCATAATTATTTCCACTTTTTCCAACAGGAAACTGTTATAATTCAGGGTAGTTTTATGATTTTAAGATGGGAGTTTTAAATTTGGATAGCTCTACAATTTAGATTTCTGTTCATTGTCTTACATGTTGAGGCTCTGGCCTAAGATAAGTTTTCCGCTTATAAGCTATGTGATCTTGGCAAGTTACCTATGTCTGTGGGGATCATTTTCTCATTTGTAAGATAAAAGCAATAAGAGTACATATTCTATAGGGTTGCATTTAGCAATAACTCAATAAATGTTACTTGTGACTCATTTGTAATAATTATCATTATAATAAAGAAGTCATGTCATTACTAAAAGTATTATTAGAAACTCAGAATAAAGTTTAAATATTTGAATTGTTCTGAAAAACACAAAGATTTAATATGCATGTGCTTGTAGCAAAAAGGGTAAAAAACTACATTAAAATTGACAATATAATGTCATGTATTTATAGCTTCAAGCTACAGAAAGAAATGGTTATGAAACTGAAGGGAACCAGAGAGACTCGAAATGCCTAATTATCACCCCTTTGGGATTAGTGTTGCATGAAGTCACTTTTCCTGATCATTAATGGGAACAGGTTCACCCATAAGCATGGACCAAATGAGTATTGAGCAGATTCATTGACAGACGCCTTGCAAAATAAGATGTTATTCAGATGTTCAAGCCAGGCACTTTGAGGTACAGCATCAATTTTATAAACTCATATAGTTGTGCTAGCAATAAAATCTCACACCTGTGTTTTCATTTTATTTTTTTCCTTTGATGGTTGCTGTCAGCTATTATAGGTGCTTTTTCCTGTGTTTTTGATATCCACAGGGCAAATGTCGTTCTGCTCACTGAAGTGTGCTGAAACACCTTTTTCTGAAACCCTTCGTGACTGCCTTTGAAGGGATGTAGGCCTTTAAATCATCTTTAATTTAAAGAGACACCATATGGGGAAAAATCAGTGTCATCCTTTTATCCCTACACAGTTACCACTCTAAGCCTCCTGCTAAGTGTATTCTATCATCTGATCTTTAACAAAGATAATGCTTTATACTTGCCTTTCCTCACTTCCATAAAGCCTCTGGTTCTGGAATGTTCTAATACACCAAAGAATATTAAAGCTATTATTCAACTGTGAAGAAACAGTGATCTTTAGTGTTGTGGGTTTTTTTTTCTATTGTCCTATTTGCATTTTTTAAAAAAAGCTTTAAATATGGCACTGTAGTTAGAAGGGGCAGAACGATTTGGTTTCAGGCAACTTCCTCTATTCCACTGTCTTTTCCAACCTCAACCTATTTCAGACCATCAGGTGAGATAGAGTACCTATGCCTTCTGAAACCATTTGCTTGGGACTTCAGCCCGACATTTCTAACAGGTAAATAGGGAAAAACCCAAGTGTACATTTGCAACACCTACCTGGTTTTTATACTGTTTACTTCTAGAATCATCACATGTTAAGATGGGAAGTTAGACAACACTCTCCGCAATATAGATGACAAATGGAAATCTGCTTTAGTAGTTAGGAGTGAATTATTTGGATTTAGAAAAAACCTAGATACTAATCTCATCTTTAAATATGGGATTTAATTTTTTATCTGAGTAAACTTGAACAAGCTAGCCAACTTTCCTAACTCTACATACCTGTCTATAAAGCAGGAATAAAACTATCTCACAGGATTGCTATGAGGATAAACATGATAATCTATTTTAAAATGTGTTAGCTTTTGCCTGGCTGGTGTGGCTCTGTGGATTGAGTGCCGGCCTGCAAACCAAAAGGTCACTGGTTCAATTCCCAGTCTAGGGCACTTGAGTTGCTAGACAGGTCCCCAGTAGGGGGCATGTGAGAGGCAACCACACATTGATGTTTCTCTCCCTCTCTTTCTCCCTCCCTCCCTCTCTCTATAAAGAAATAAAATCATTAAATAAAATAAAATAATAAAAAAGTTAGCTTTTGTGATACCTGACATTTAGAAAGCATTCACTACCTTGTGGTTATTATTCCACAGCTCTCTTCACTTTTTCATGTTCCAATTGTAAAAGTAGACTTTCAAATCAGTCAGATCCAGGTTCAAAGAACATTTTATATAAGATATTTGCAATAGGCTTCACTTTTCTGAATCTTAGTTTATCTATTTTCTGAAAGGTATTTTGAAGATTAAATAAAAATAATTGTCATAAATGGCCATTTCTTTCCCCATATCCATTAATATATATCCTAGCAAATATATAAATGTGGTATAAACATATAACAATTATAAATCTAAATAATGCTGTTGACTAGTCAAAATCTATTCCCAACTCTACTCTCTATTGCCTGCCCACACTGGAAAATCAGTTGAAAACATACTAGCCCTGGTTCTAGTAAATAACATTCACACGACTTTGCTGGGGTTTTCTTAGAATGATTTTGCTTATCCTAATAGAAAGGACAGAGGAGGCTGACTCCATTCCCTCCCTCTTTCTTCATGCCTTAACCGAGGTCCTGATTTCTAGACCTACAGAAACCACGTCTGAGGCCAGGAGAGAAAAGACAACACAATTTCACGACAGAAATCCTGACACGATTAAATAGATAAACCAATGCCAACAACTGCTTATTCAGCATGTCTTGTTGGTCAAGATAGTAACTGTTTCGTTTAGAGAAATGCATGTTTGTTGGGTTTTCTGCTACTTTTAGAGTGGCGCCTTCTCATAATGAGAGTTAATCTCCTTCTGTCTACAAATTAGCTCCAAGAAACCAAAAGAAAAGAAATATATAACCCTTACCATCTTAACAGTTTTAATTTTTTATATTGCGAGATACCTTAATAGTCCTGAAAATGAGAATATAAAGTGACATGTGTAGATATGTCACTTTAATGACTTACATTTAATGACTTCTCTTATTCTTAAGCTTTAGAAAGAGGGAGAGTTAGATGCATACAACATGGATGAGATCGAATCGCGGAGTGACTCTTTGAGGTAGGTTCTATTATTATCATCCCCATTTTACAAAGGAGAAAATCGAGGAATTGAGACCCCAAGAGGTGGACCCAGGCAATGTAGGTTTACATTATATTATTTGAGCTTCATGTTCTTCAATCCTGTCTAAGCCATAAGAATGAGTCTAAAAAACTGAGCAGGGCTGTTTGGGAGAGGACATTGCAGACACCACTCATGCATAGGGTCACCATGAGTTATAACTGACTCAATAAGAACTAACGAGAGTAACTTAGCTAATTTCACTACCTGTATGACCATGGGGAATTTACTTAACTTAGTTCTAAGTCAAGTTTCCTCTGTTGTGTCAATGTGTATGGTACCAAAGAGACAGTAATTTGACCTGAAAACTCAGTGAGATCATCCATAGAAAGTAGTTAACTAACACACAGGGCCTAGCACATGAAGCTCTACAAATATAATAATCATTTTTGTTATTGCTGTTGTTAAGCTATGAAAACTCAATTTCAAACAATTTGGTAAGAATTTTTCTATGAATTCAAGTCAACTGTCATGAAAACACTCACTAACATATTTGATAATAACATATAATAACTCACTAACATATAATCTTATTCATCATATCATATTATTAGCAGTTTTCTTCACATGCATGTTCTCTTTTCCTGGAAATCATGAAAAATAAACTCAAAATTTATTTTACTAGGCCTATAACCAAGGAAAAAATTTCTACCAATGATACCAACAAAGCAACTTCCCTTTAATTTCCAATACTAGCCTCTAACTATGTATGTGGTAGGATGGCAAAAAACAGGACAGTTTCATATCACAGATTGCATTTAAAAAAAACTGGAGACCATCCAATTATCAGATCCTAATAACATACATTCCCAAAGCACTTAAGGAACTGACTGAAGGAATTACTGAGCCACTAAATACTATTTATGAGTTCTTGGAGGGCACAGTGCCTCTGATAGCAATAACTCATCACCTTTCTTTTAGAGAGGGAAAGAACAATGCCAAAAGTAACAGGTCGATCACCTTGACGAGTTGACCAGTGGGTCCCCAATCATGCTCTACAGAGCAAATCCTCTTCATCTTTCCCACACGCTCACTATCTACACCCCTTTTTTAACATCAATTGAGTATAATTTATTTTATAAATTGAATTTGGTTTTTAAAATAAAGCTTAAGAGCTAAAAGAAAAACAAGAAACAGAATTTTGAATTACTATAACTGAAAAGACAAGAAAATGGAACACCAACTTGTTTAAAATTAATAAAAAATAAATATATATATTTTTTATTTCCAAGGCTTTTGATTCACAACCTTTGTCAAATGAGAGTGAGTGCTACCAGGATGTTGAGATATTGAAAGTGAGGTTTTATTCTCTGCTCTTCATTTCTGCCACTTAAAGTATTAATGCTTAGCTATTATTGAAATCCACACAGCTCAAAGTGGAGATTTATCTAGTTAATAACAATGAGCTAATGAGTATCCAGACCATGCTCACCAGCTTATAGAGTGTGGCCACCAATGAGTTTTCAAGAACATTAGTGACCTCTCACCAAGAGATTTTTTTTAAGGTTTTATTGAGACAGCATCCCTGGCCCTCATGGCAGGTGTGGCTAGAGGAGTATCTAAGCAGTTTGCAATATTAAATGAATTCAATATTGCTATATCCTTGGGCCTTTTAACTCCTTCCTCTGCAGTATGCCAGGGAAATTCCAGCACTAAATGTTTTTGATAGTAGGCAACCAATGAGCCTAGCCCACAATTAGCGAATCTCACTGATTAAAATCATTCTTAGGTGCTTAAACAACACATTAAGTTTTGTAAGTTTTGTGGATATGTGCATATCAGTTATTTTTGTCCAGTTGAATAACATCTGTAGAATCCACACTTTACTTTTACATGCTCCTAAATCCTGTAATACATGCTGATATGGTTCTCCGACCCTGTCAGTGTACCCACTACGCTCTTTCAGAGCAGGCTTTGCATGTCTTCGTCTGGTCCGTGTTGGGACTTAACTCTTATTATGGGCAGAGGAGACATGAGGAACAGTGGCAGTGAGTACCAAGGAGAACCGGCACTTCTTTGTGAGACACCTCACCCAGCAGCACTCATTTTTTTTTTTGCTCAAGGGGAGTCTTATTCCCTCAGATGGGATGAGGAGGTAACCCTCAAAGATGCCTTGAAGATTTCGAATTTCTGTCTCATAATCTGGGTTGTATATTTATGATTCTGAATTTGTCCCTGTCATCTTGTATGATCTCTGGGGCCTTCAGAAATATCCAACTGATTAATAGTCTGTATAGTTACTATTGCTACTATAGGACCAAATGCCATAGCACTTGATCTTGTGCTCCCTTGCTTTCTACTTGCACTTAAGCCCATGTCACATGAGTGACATTTTAAGTAACCATAAAGATGCTGTAAGCCATGGGTTACGAATGTCC
The DNA here is from genome assembly GCF_022682495.2 of Desmodus rotundus. Lineage (NCBI taxonomy): Eukaryota > Metazoa > Chordata > Mammalia > Chiroptera > Phyllostomidae > Desmodus > Desmodus rotundus. Next base: position 74,458,338 of record NC_071388.1, on the reverse strand, counting down.
TTTTCTTTCCTACCAAAAGATTATCTATGTGTCCCACAAATGTATGGAGCTATCCAATCCACCATCTCCACTGCCAAATACTTTATCAGCCATGTTCCTAACGGAGATGGCACATGCAATCTGGCTAATATGTGAAAAGTTTACTAAAGGACTACTTACAAAGGAGTGAGGAAGACGCAGGAAAGTACATGAGGGAAGATGTAGCTCCTCTGAGCTAACAACAGTTGAGTAGCATTATCATTTAAGGGGCAAGGGAGTGTGTAGTTATGAGAATATGGACTTGTCCCCCTAAACGAAGCTGGTGCAACTGGAGGCAGAGAGTTGAGCATGGAAATGCACGACCTCACTTTGCTCTGCTCAAATATGGGAATTCAAAGAAGTAAATGAAAATTATCCATCACTCATAGTCTTAATGGGGAGGACATTTCCACTGGGATATGGTAGCTGAAAATTAGGAGTTCAGATTTCATTCTAAGTGCAATGAAAAGCCACTTAAAATTTCTAAGCTGAGAAATAACATGGGATTCGATTGATGATTTAAAAATAATTCTCTGTCTGTCCTCTAGAAAATGGATTGGAGAAGGTCAAGAGAGAAAATACAATGATGAATTTGACGTTATTGCACTAGTTCATACAAGAGACGGTGTTCCTTTTTATTAGAAATATGGCAGTAGAGATAGATATGAGAGTGTGGCCTGAGGCCCATGAAGGTAGAATTAAGAAGAATTAGTGGTAAATATAATATAGAGAGTGAGAGAGATGTCAAATCTGAATCTCTTCTGGACTCAATAACAAGCTACAAAGTGGTATAATTCATTGAGATCTATTCTGCACAAAGTAGTTGAGAATTAAGTTTGAGAAAAATCCCTGAAGAGAGAAAAAGGTACTATGTAAAAAGTCTCATGAGTTGCTTAGATTTCTAGGAACAAAGCACATTTTATTGTAGTCTATTTCAGCATGTTGGTATCTAACCACAAGTAGAAAAGTCAGCTTTATGGCTATATTCTGTCACTGGCAAATGGGAGCTTTCAGGGACATCCACTCACCTCTCTGAGATAAATGGTATTAGTAACTGAAAGCAATAAAATTACTTGTGATGAGTGAATAGCATATCGATTTTACTCTATTTTCCTCTGGTAATGTTTTAAGAAATATTCATAAGAATTTAGGTTCCAGGCCCAATCAATTGAAAATAACAGAATCAATTTATTAACTAACCCACTCTCAATATTTCTAGCTTCTGTGTTTATTTGGCTGCAGCTTGTACATCTTCTATTAATCAACACTTTATTAACTCTTTCCAAGATTATGTACTTCACAGAGATTCCAAGGGATGAAATAGAGCTTCGTTTCAATGTCTGTCTTCTCCTCTTTCCAAAATTTCTGAACATTTTATTAGCTTACCTGACAGGAAGCTAGCTATACTTTATGAGAAAAGCTTGAATGACCAATCTTTCTTTTTGTTTTCTACACCAATTAAAGTTACTTACCCTGGGATAGAAGAGAATGAAGACCCCCCACGTCTGATAGTCCTACCACTACTTTCAGTGGTGGTTTCTTCTGATACCCTCCAGTAGGTAATTTTGTCAGTGGCTTTTGCAAGGTTTTTAACAGAGAAGCTTGGCAACTATAGGGCCACCTCAAACAAGTCCTTATTCAAGTTCTTATCAATGGTGCCAGAAAAAGCACTAGAGCCTGTTGTGAGCAGCTACTGTAAGCCACTTCAGTTAAGATGACATAATGAATAAAAGGATGCTAATAAACCAGTTGAGAGTTAAAAAAGAAGGAGAAGAAGAAGAAGAAGGAGAAGGAGAAGGAGAAGGAGAAGGAGAAGGAGAAGAAGAAGAAGGAGAAGGAGAAGGAGAAGGAGAAGAAGGAGAAGAAGAAGAAAGACTAGTACCTAGAAATTCATGGCAAAAATGTCCAGAAATTGATATTCCAAAAAATGCATCATTTTACAAGTTCTTTGCTTCCTTGGAGGTTAGAATGCTCTGAAACAGTTTAAATTCCTCTGTGTAAAGTTTCAGTATTAAATAATCCATGATGTTTAATGACCCCACCAAAAGCTGTCTTGTGAGCCTCATAATTATCCCTGTCATTGCTATTTTGTAGAGGTTCTATATATTTTCTTATTGGAAATACAAAGTCAAAGGGAAAGCATGACTAAATTTATTTAAAGATTCGTTAAGGTTAACTTTCCCGGAGCACACGTCCCCTTAAATGGAGAGAGCCTGCAGTGTTTATAATGTGTTCTTGCCTCTGAAGGCCTGAGTCAGGAGAAACTTCCAGAAGTGTTTGACAAGCTCTTTGTGTTTGAGGCCTTTATTTTAATTATGCTGAATAATCAGGAGAATTGAAATAGAATGCTATAAATACAAGCATTTTTTGCAAGTTCCCCCAAACAATGCATTTTTAATGTGCCTAACTTTTTACACCATCTATAGGAAAAGAAAAAATGATCTAGACAAGCTCTTTCAACAACAAAAAAAATACTTCTTGATGGTAAAGGGCAGCAAGACATTTGCTCTTGTTTATTTATAGTGAATTTATAGACTCACTTTTAAAAAGTAAACCTTTTGCTCTTAACAACAACAACAACAACAAAAAAAAGGTGTACACATGAATACCAAGGAGTGACAGAAGCTGGTATTGTAGTTGGCTGCCTAACTGGTTCTTAGCTTCTTTTAGGTATTAACCTAAAAAAAAGTGTGTACATGGATACCAAAGAGTGACAGATGTGGCTAATGAGCTCTTTTTGGTTAGTTTTTATTCTCCCACCTTCCGCACTCAGTTGTCTTTCATTTCCACTTTCATGCTGAAACTTACAAAAGTAAAATGCCTTTTTAAATATGTGAAATGACCGTATTTTGTTGAAAAATGCAAAGGATTATAAGAGACTGCAATGAATAATTATACATCAACAAACTGGATAACCTAGAATAACCTAGAAGAAGTGGATAAATTTCTAGAAACATACAACTTACTCAGGCTGAATTATGAAAACATAAAAAAATCTCAAAAGAGCAATAAAAGAGATTGAATCAGTAATTGTAAGTCTCCCAGCAGCCTTGGCTGGTGTGGCTCAGTGAGTTGGTCTCTGGTCTGTGAACTGAAAGGTCGCCAGTTTGATTCCCAGTCAGGGCACATGCCCACGTTATGGGCCGGGTCCCCAGTTGGAGGTGTGTGAGAGGCAACTGATCAGTGTTTCTCTCCCTCTCTTTCTCCCTGCTTTCTCCTCTCTCTCTCTAAAAAATCAATAAAATCTTTTTTTAAAAAGTCTCCTAACAAAGAAAAACCCAGGACTAGATGGCTTCACTAGTGAATTCCACCAAACTTTTAAAGAAGAATTAATACCAATCCTTTTTGAATTCTTCCAAAACACTGATGAGGAGAGAGCACTTCCATACTCATTTTATAAAGCCAGCATTATTCTGATACCAAAGCCAGACAAGGACATTACATAAAAAGAGAAAATTGCAGGCTAATCTCTGATGAACATAAACAGAAATCCTCAACAAAATACAAAAAACTGATTTCAACAACACATTAAAAGAACTATACACCATGATCAAGTGGGATTTATCCCTGGAATACAATTATAGTCTGACATCTGCAAATCAATAAATGTAATATACTACATTAACAATGAAGGGTAAAAGTCATATAATCCTCTCAATTGATGCAGAAAATCACTTGACAAAATTAAACATCCTTTCATTAAAAAAACACTCTCAACAAAATAAGTAAAGAATGAATGAACATGATAAGGCCATATATGACAAGCCCACAGCTAACACCATAGTTAATGGTGAAAAGCTGAAAGCTTATCCTAAGATCAAGAACAAAGCAATTGTGCCCACTCTTGTCACTTCTATTCAACTATAGGATTAGAAGACCTAGCCAGAGCAATTAGGCAAGAGAAAGAAATAAAAGTTATCCAAATCAAAAAGGAAGAAATAAGATTGTCTCTATTTGCAGATGGCATGATCTTATATGGAGAAAACCCTATATATGGGGAAAACCCTATATATTTGGAAAACCTTATATATGGGGAAAACCCTATATATGCAAAAAACCCTAAAGACTCTACCAAAAAAAATTGTTAAAATTATTAAGTAAATTTTGTTGCAGGATACAAAATTAACATTCAACAATCAGTTGTGTTTCTATATACTAACAAGATACTATCCAAAAACTTTTAAGAAAACAATCCCATTTACAATAGTATCAAAAACAGTAAAATACTTAGGAATAAACTTAATCAAGGAGGTAAAATTAACACTGAAAACTATAAAACTCTGATGAAAAAAATTGAAGAGACAAATAAATAGAAAGCTATTCAGTATTCATGGATTGAAATAAATAATATTGTTAAAATGTCCATTCTACCCAAAACAAATCTTTAGATTCTATGAAATTCTTATCAAAATTATAATAATGTCTTTCATGGAAATGGAAAATCAACCCTAAAATTTGTATGATACAACAAAACACTATGGATAGCTAGAACAATTGAACAAGAAAAGCTGGAGACTCACACACCCTGATTTTAAACTATATTATAAAGCTATAGTAAATCAAAACAGCATGATATTGGCATAAAAACAGACATATAGATAAAAAGGACAGAGTCCAGAAATAAACCCATGCATATATGATCAACATAATTTTCAACAAAGGCACTAATCATACACAATGGGGAAAGAATAATCTCATCAATAAATGGTGCTGGGAAAACTAGATAACCACATGCAAAAGAATAAAATTAGACCCTTATTTTTTACCATACAGAAAAAAACAACATAAAATAGATTAAAGACTTGAACGTAAAACCTGCAAGTATAAAGCTCCTCAGGGGGGAAAAAAAAAAGCATAGGTGAAAAAGTTCTTTGACATTAATTTTGGCAATCATTTTTTTGGGGGGTGAGATCATTTTTTGACACCAAAAGCACAAGCAACAAAAACAGAAACAAACAAGTGGGAGTATATCAAACTAAAAATTGTCTGCACAGCAAAGGAAATAATTAACAAAATGAAAAGGCAACCAGAAGGATTGTAGAAAATATTAAACAATATCCAATAAAGGATTAATATCCCAACTATATAAGGAGCTCTCACAACTCAATAGCAAAAAATAAATGAAAATTAAAAATTAACCCAATTAAAAAATGGGCAAAGAACTTGAGTAGACATTTTCCAGGGAAGACATATAAATGGCCAACAGTTATGTAACAAGATGGTCAACATCACCAGTCATTAGGGAAATGCAAATTAAAGCCACAATGAAATATTGCCCTATAGCTGTTAGAATGACAAAAGATCAAAAGGTCAAAAGACAACAGGTATTGGCAGAGACGTGGTGCACTGTTGGTGGGAATGTGAATTGGCAGAGCCACTATGAGAAACAGTATGGAGGTTCCTCAAAAAATTAAAAATAGAACTACCATAAGATCCAGCAATCCTACATCTGAGTGTGCATCCAAATGAAATAAAATTGCTATCTCAAAGAGAAATCTGCACCCTCATCATCATTGTGGCATTATTCTTACCTAAATGCCCATATATGGAAGCAAGATAAATGTGCATCAGTGAATGAATGGAAGAAAATATGGTGTGTGTGTTTGTGTGCGTGTGTGAAATGAGTCAGACAAAAAGCCAAATACTACATGATTTCACTTATGTGTGGAATCAGAAAAGTCCCACAAAACTCCCAGCTCATATTAACAGAGAGGATAATGGTGTGGTGGGGGAATAAGGGACTTTTTTAAAAAGAAGAAATGAAGAAAGTAAGTGGGTCAGGGTGTTATTGTTGAATGTGTAGGGTTTCAGTTTTGCTCGATGAAAAGAGTTCCGGAGATGGATGGTGGTGATGGTCTCGAAACAACAGGAATGTGCCTAAACTGTGTGCTCAAACCGAGCTAAGGCAGCGAACTTTACATTATGGGTATTTTACTACAATACAAAGTAATGGGAAAATTGCTATTAAAAGAGCAGAACCTACAGAGTTAATAGGAGCAACAACAACTGATGATGGTGATGATAAGTGATACAAACTGAGCTTTCACTTTAAAGCAGGGGTGTCAAACTCATTTTCACCAGGGACAACATCAGCCTCACCGTTGCCTTCAAAGGGCCATATGTAATTTTAGGACTGTATAAATGTAATTTTAGGATTCCTTAATAGTTAAAAGTGAGGGCTTGGCACTGCTGCAAGGTAGAAACAAGGTGCTAGCAGGATTCGGCCCCAGGGCCTTGTGTTTGCCACCTGTGCTTTAAAGACTGTAGAGTCTTTGAAAAGTTTGGGGGGAGGGGGAATTGCAAGAAATAGGCTCACTTGTTAGGACTTGTTTTATTAAGATTTAATCTATATGTGATATGATGTCCACCAGGACCCAGGCATGTACTCCATAACTATGGATAATAAATAAATAAAAATAAAACAAATTATAAAAGGAAAAATTGAAAACAAAGGTACATTTTAGAAGTGTGTTAGAACAATCTTCAATAGAGACTCAAATTCTTGGCATTTAACTTTTCCTTAACAACTCTACAAATAAAAGGATAGACAAACTAAATTCATAATATTAAAAAAGAGGATATTTAAATTTCTTCGGAAGAAGGCTTTTTAGGTATATACACATAATTGTTTATAGATAAAGTAAATGTTAATGAAACAAGAACTTTGAAATTTCATAAATGCTGTACACTGCATATATTCAGTACTTTGGAACTTGCCACTACTTCATCTGCTCTCCTCACCCCTTTTTTTTTTAATAAGAAAACTGATAATTCAAACACTGCTTCTAGAGGTGGATCTAGGTTTTGTACAGCTTCTACAATTAGAGAGTCCTCGCTAAGAAAAAGAATAAAAAGTCTATGTATGTGAAAATGCATTGCTAGCGTCCCTCCCACAAACATCATTAGCTGCAGGGTAAACCTGCCTCTCCCTGTTCCTCATTTTATAATCAAGGAATAATAGTTTTCTTCAGCTTGTGTGTAATCATGCTCTCTCTCTCTCTCTCTCTCTCTCTCTCTCTCTCTCTCTCTCTGAAGAACTAAGAAAATACTTCTTTTCCAACAGATCTTAATTTACCTTTTGAATCAATGTTTCTGAGTCCCCCCACCTAGGAGAAACAAGTTCAGCTGTTTTGAAACAGGTTTACATGTCTACTTGGACAGCTGTAAATGGCAGTAGTGTGTGCACCAAATTACTCAAAGAATCTGAACACAAAGGAAAATATAAATTTAAGAGACTATAAAGACAAATACAACCAGATTACTTCTAGCAACTTGTCTTCAGATTCTAGTTGCCGTATCATAAAACATAAGAACTATAAGAAATAGAGAGTGGAAAGATACTGGCAAATACTGTTCTACTTTCATTTACTATAGGTTATTACATTTAAGTAAGAGAACCACATAGAATATATTTTGGCTGTTCAAATCCATTTAAAATGAATTTTAATTCAACATTTTTTATCCTGCATTTCCCTAAAGAAAAACTCTCATGGGGATTCTGGCTACACAATTCCAATCTCATAAGTTTCTTACCTGGCAAGCAAGGGCATATGCTCATTAATTTTAACCATTGATGCCAGACTAACAATGAGTTAATATACCATATGTGCTGGAAAGGTTGACATAAAAAGAGCTTTATTCAATATTTGTTTTTGTTATCTCCATACTCTCTTACTAAATGGCCTACTTATGAATATGGTAATGAATAATTTGGATTCATAGTTTGCTTTTGTTAAACAAAGAATTTGAACTACCTCAGGAGAATTTCTGATCTGAGTCTCAGCTTAAAATATCCCTGTCAGTTAGTGAGTGTTAGATTCCAACTTTCCTCCAAGCCCCTGAACTGAAACCCCCTTGGAGACAAAGAGGCCACCTCCTGAGAAAACAATTGTAAACAGTTGAACAAATAATTGCTGTCTTGTAATACTACATCATGCTTCATGATCTCAGGGCTTATGTCTAGGAGACAACATCTGAACTGGTGTTTCAGCCAAAATTCGTAAATTCTGGGATTAAACATAGTGTGTATCATCTATTTCCTAAGCATAAATATTATAAAAATAGAAATAAATACAACCTCCATTAGTCTAAAAATGCACAGGAAAGCCCATGCGCAGATTTCCCGGAACAGGCACGGGGAGCCATTGGAGATAATCGGCTGTAAAGAGACAGAGCGTCTCTCCCTGGAGCATCCCCACAGGAAGCACGAGCCAGATAGGGCTTTCAAACCACGCGTCACTGAATATCCCTTCCCATGCCTCCTTTCCTCTCACTTCTTCTCCCCCAAAGAAAAAGAGTACAATTTCTTTTTAGTGTCTGTAAGTTTTGACAATTGCATCCCACCGACTTCTGGACCCAATCAAGAGCAATGTATATTCTACTCCATTTAAATGTGGCATCAGTTTATATTTTGGCTCTTCCTAATCAAAATTTAGGAAACAAATTCTGTTTACCTATAATCATTAACAAAATAGATTTCCAGCAAAAAGGGGTGGGAAGATCTACCTCCTTTGACTGTCACTTTTAAGTATTTGTGACTTCTTTTTTGTTTTGTTTTGTTTTGTTTTGATTGGTCAATTTTATTATTTGTTGTTTAAATGGGTTATATATGTAAATGGCACAAAATTCAAAAGCCACAAGAAAATATTCATTGAGTATATTCATTCCTGCCTTCATCAATCAAACTTTTTCCAGACACAATCACTGTTACTGGCTACTGATTGTTTTTCTAGATGACTTCTTGATATCACAAATTTTACCCATCATGGTTCATGCCCAATTGTAAAAGGAGGTAAAACATTTAGAATAGTGATTTCCACAAGGTAATGCTCAATAAATGCCAGCTCTTGCTGGGAGAGAAAGATTCTGTTATAGGAAAAGTCTATGGCCTAAAAGCTCCCATGTATATTCAAGGACTCCACCACATGTCTACCCCTTTCGCTTCAGACATTCAAATTCTTGCCACATTTTTCAGTCTCAAATTCACAGTAGTTACTTTTTCTAGATTCCCAAACTCTTCGATACATAGACATCCAGGAGTGAGACAGGACTTTGGCCCAGGTGATTTTGTGTATTCGGTCTTAGAGAAAACAATTTTCAATCACATACTGTCAGACATGTATGGACAGTATGGTCAGACATGTATGGACACTTGTTGGACATTAGGAAATTGTAAGAAAAGAAGTGGAAGAGCCCTGGCCAGGTAACTCCGTTGGTTGGCGTGTCATCCCATACACCAAAAGGTTGTCGGTTTGATCCCTGGGGAAGGTACAAATGAGAGGTAACCAAGTGATATTTCTCTCAACCAATCTATGTTTCTCTGTCATCTCTTTCTCTCTCTCAAATTAATTAATAAATGTATCCTCAGGTGGATTTAAATAAATAAATAAAAATGAAAGATATTGCCTCAAATCTCCTAATTGAGGTGGCAGGATAGAAGATAGGAGGAGGAAGGGAACGGAAATAAGTAAACCAATAACTATAAGTTTCTGCATCACTCTTTCCTTTAATATACAAATGACAGAGGTCCAAATAATGATCCTGTCCTGTGTCCTGCGTCCTAATTTGTTGTTTTCATTGTTGCAGCTGCTTTGAGAGTTCCCAGCAGGGTCTAGCACACATCACAACTCATTGCTGACGGCCCTCAGTCGTCTCTCCTCCAGGCTGCTGCCCAGGCGTCTCCATGTGGAGCTCCCTCTGAGCCGCTTCATGTGCTATGGCCAACTCTCTGGTCTGCTTCATCTTCAAGCAGAGGTAAATCTGAAAGGTTTAAGAAGGCAGGGACCATATCTGGGGTTTTGTACATTATTATAACCCCAGAACCTGGCACAGTGCGCTGTAAATACCCATTGAATTAATAAATGAATATGTGAAAGAATTAGTAAATGAGTATATAAAACAGTAAAGAAGATTTTTCTTTTTCTCTCTTCTCCTTGTAAGACCTAGACCCCTTAATCTCTACATAGACAATCAAGAAGAAGCACTAAAAAAAATTCAGTTATTGTCATATTAATTTCCATAATTATACCTATTGCCCATAAGAAAAAAAAAAACTTGTTTTATATTATCTTAGAGTATTCTAATATCAAACATCTCAGTGTATCTGAGATTTCATATCTGTATAATTCAAAATGCTCTCCAAGGCAGTCCTCAAAAAAAAGGTAGCATGCCCTTCCTCTCCTCAAAGGATGAATTTCAGCTTCTGCCCCCCTTCTCCTCCAAAGCAGAAACAGTTGAAAGTTACCAAATATCTCATATTGGTCTCCACTACAGGATAGCGTCAGTGTTGATGGCCCTGATCATGTAGTTAACATTTATGTAGGTGCTTTAAATATAATATTTCAACACTCCATAACAAGTTGTTCATGAACTACTAACTATAACCCCCTATTTATAAATAGAGAAACTGAGGCTTACTGAGGATAAAATTACGGAGAATAATTGGTATATTCAGGACCCAAATTCAAGTGTGCTCACTACCAACCCATGCAATTTAGTAAATAAGTGATCATTTAGGTGCAGATGAAGACCGTATTTTAGTGGACTGACATGGTAAATTGTACTACTGAAGGTTCTATACCAACGCCTCACCCTACCCGCCTTCCATTGCTTATCTATTTCCTATGGATGGGATTGTACTTCCCATGTTGCTGACTTCGATCTGGTCATATGACTTGGTTTGATTAATGAAATGTGAGCTGAAATACTGTTTGTCAAATCCAAAAACTTTACCTGCAGGTATGTGATTGAGCTCAGTCTCATACTCACTCTTTCTGCCATAAGAAGGGTCACACTCCAGAGGTAGGAGCCATTGAATTTGGAGTATTCCATTTGGAACAAAGATGACTAATATTACTGACAGATTATAAGTTTAAACTTAGTTAAAGAAATAGAAAAGAAAGACGCAGTGAGCCCTATCAAACATATTTAGCTGTGAAAAAAAAAAGGAGAAAGACAAAGCAAATGCTTAAAGAGATCAGGGCACGTGAAATGAAAAATTTAAATATACTTCCTTTTTAAAAAGAGATTTACCTAGCATTATCCAAAGGGATAATTTGTCATTTAAAATTTCAAAATAAGAATGAAGAATGAAAATAAGAAATAAAAATATAGAGCACACTTGAGCCCGTAAGGAAGGTAAAGCTTGACGATGGAAAAAACAGACTCATAGATACAGAGAACAGACTGACAGCTGTTAGAGGGGAGGGAATTGGGAGCCTGGGCTAAATAGGTGAAGGGATTAAGCAAAGAAAAAACCCTCATAGATGCAGTTTTGTGATTACCAGAGGGAAAGTGGGTGCGGAGAGGTAATAGAGGGTTAGGGGAGGATAAATGGTGATGGAAAGAGAGTTGACTTGGGTTGGTGAACACATAATACATTATACAGGTATACAGATGATCCCACACCTGAAACCTATGTAATTGCATTAACCAATGTCACTCCAATAAATTCAATAAAAAATTTAAAAAACAAACAAACAAAGATTGACTATATAGAAAACACTCACCACAACTCATTGAGTAAGTTTTCTGAAAATCTGAGAGCTGGAATTCGAGGCCCAAGTACTGCAAATAGATATGGCTCTTGATAACTATATGTCAGATATGATGCTAAGCACATTGCATTAAATGGAAAATTCCCATTAAATTCTCACAATTCTACCTAATTATGTCTCTGTTATAGATGAGAAAGCTGAGACCTAGAGTGGAGTTATGCAGCTCATATGAGGCAGAGACAAGATTTGGACAAAGGCAGTCTTGCTCAATAATCTGTGTCTCTAAATGATAGGGGAACTAAAGAGTTAAAGGCTTTAGCTTCCTCATAGTTGATAGGCTTAGGTGATTAAAGTGTGTGGAAAGCTGTTATTCCAGGAACTGGAATCCATGACTAGGTAACCCCAGGAGATGACAAAAAATTCCATCTGGTGCCCTAGGGTGTGTACAAGGTATGGAAATGGTGCCTGAGCCATGGTGTTCCAGGGAGGGACACAGATAAAGAGCTGCTGACCAACAGGTAAAGAAGTACCAGGAAAATCACCTCCAGACTGCAACTCTTATCCCATTAACTATCTTTCCAAACCCATCATCTACCTGTTCTTGCTATAAAAATATCAGCTTGAGATGAGATGTTAAGATGGTTTTCGAGGGTACATAACCCACTGTCTTCTCAGATTGCCAGCGTCTGAAAAAGAGCCCATAAAGTTTCGTCCTTGTTTCTACTGTTTGGTTCTGGTAATGACAGGCAGCAGGAACCCTGCCTTTTCTGGTTTCATAAACACTCAGCAACGTTCTTTTGCTTGAGATCATTTTATGAGTGGACAGAAGGTTTTGCCTAATATTATTGGTTCTCTTTGAAAGTTGAGATAAGAGAATAAAGGTACTGGTGGGAATGCTAGATTGTTGATGAGGAAAAGGAGAGGAACTTATATTTAAAAGGATTCTGACACAAAGTTGAGGACTCGGCAGTGACACCAATTTGCCCAGGGATGTCACTTCCTCCACTAGTGCCTAGAAACTCATGTATAAGAAACAATTGACGACAGACGTGATGTAGAATTGAGGGTCTACGGGGCAGGTGAAATCCATGAAGAGCCCAAACCTCCATGTGTGACAGGAAAGAAAGCAAACCCAGGAGAACTAGTAAATACTCCCCTTCTTTTGCTATGATTAGACATAAAAAGTCCCATAACTTTTACCCTTATATTTCTCTCCATTAAGTAATATTTGTTTCCCAATACTTGTTCCCCTCTCTTTTGCTTGTATAAATGCATTACTTTTGTTTTTATTTTTTTTCTTTCATTTATTTCTGAACCTAACTCTCTAATATTGTGGCTTTATGCAGTAAATTACAAGATGTGGTCTTGGTAAAATTACCCCCTAAGCTCTCAGATATAAGAAGTATACTCAGAGCTACACTTATAAAACAAAAACGAGTAACAGAAGTTGATGGTTTTTCAATGTATAAATCTATCCACAGAGATAATACATGTAGCTGTATTTAGAACACATATTGAAGTAAATTGAAAAACAAAAAGACACAATCCTTCACTCACTGTGAATTCATAGCCTTTGTAATTGAATTCACATCTTCTCCCATCAAAAGGGAGAATATTTCTCCTTCCCTTGAGTTTGCACCTTCTTTTTGATGTGTCTTAGCCAACAGAACCCAGAAGAAGTGGTATGTCAATTCAAAGCCTAGAATTCAAGAAATCTTGAATACTTCCTCAATCTCTCTCAAAATCCCAGCAGACGTTATAGAAATAAGCCCTGGCTAGCTCACTGGAGGATGAGCAATCAAGCAGAACTGAAAGGAATCACACTAGCTAAGGTCATCCTAGATGACCCAGCCCCTAGTCCACCTGCCAGTGGACCAAATACACATCAGGGAGCCCAGCTAAGGCTAGAAGGACCTCCTAGCTGAGCCCAGTACAAGTTGTTGACCAGCAAAATTATGACATAAATCAGTAATTGTAGTTTTAAGTTCCTAATTTCAGGGTGATTTTCGGTACAGCACAAGTTAACAGATCTCATGGAAACTGCTGATTGTCAGTACCCTTCTAACAGGCCTGAATGTGATCCCTGTGAGATGATCCCTGTGAGAGGAAATGTGTCTTTGTCACCACTGGTCTCCTCTCCCAGGCTTGTATTGTCAGGAGTCCAGAGGCTGCAAAGTAATGGCTGATAGACCTAAGTTAAGAGCACAAGTGGTGTGTGTCATCTTCTGCTATCCTAAAATCCCAAATCCGACAAGGACAGCTAATTCTGAACTCTGCCTATGCTACAAGAGTCTGGTTGTCTTTTCATTTGAGTCTTCATGGTCTGGAATTTAGTCTTGTCATCTGTCAACCTTCATCTGTTTTGGGCCCAAAAGTAGACTTGGCAAGGCCGAGAGGGGACTTGGAGAAAACAAGACTGTCCTTCCCAAGAGAAATGATGACATCAATTTTCAATGGGGACTATGTGAAATATGGACTAAACTGTTGATTGTGTCTCTAGTGACAAAGTATGGGCATAAAAACAGGAAGAGAAAGAAAGAGATGTTCGCCCCACTTTGGATCAGACAGAGAACCTATATGGGGTGTGGGAAGTTGGTGGCAGTGCCTAGGACCAGTGACAGAGTTTGACAACTGACAAGGCTGACAGGAATGTCTGACCGAGGAAAGCAAAGGCTCTGCAGAAAAGGTTGGCACCGTGATGCCCGGCTGTAAGGAAACATGTTAGTGAGGATGTATAAAGTACCTCCTGAGAACACAAGAAATACCCAAAAACAATATTTGCAGAGGGTCAAGCACCTGGGGCTGTGAGGGAGTGAACCCAGAATGGAACGATTTCAATTTCCTACCTGAATGCATAAGCTGGAAGAAAGTTCTGGAGATACCTTAAATATTGTAGGATATTAAATGCGGTTAATGTCTCTCAAAATAATTTTAAAAATTAACAAATTCTGGAAAATAGTCTCCAAATGAAGTTTCTTTTTTTCAAGATCAACAACTTGCCAACAAGAGTGAGAAAAATCAATTCCTTGCCTCCTGAGGAAACATGAACTCTGTCTCCACATCTTCTCAGCCACCACCTCTCCTTGCTGCCCCTGTCAATCTAACTAATAACGCCACAGTCTGTAGAGCAAACTGGTGTCCCCCACGGTGAAATGTTTTCTTCAGTTTCTAATTGGGCCACTTGCTTGTCAGAGCCGCTCTCACCAGAAAGCGCTGGCTGAGCAGCCCGAGACTGCTGCCTCATTTCCCACTGCAGGACGTGACACCCCACGGCAAGAACGCCGCCCGCGCAGACGCCAAACAAATGCTCTGATCTGGAATGAGACACGGATGTTTTCATTGGCCTCTGTGATCAGCTTGTCAGCTTGGAGGACAGAAAGTCAGGGGAGAAAAGGAGAAAGAGCCACTTTCTTGTCAAAAGAATTGTAACTGCTCTGTTTGTTTACTAACAAACATGTCAGAGGCCTTGGGTTTCACGTACTGATACTATCAAAATAGAAAAGGGTAAAGAAAAAGCCTGGAATTTTTTTCTTCTCTTCTTTGTCTAACAGAATGTCATCAAAGAGCCACAACTTATGACTCAGAAAGAAAAAGGAAGGCACTGCTGACATGTCCCAAGGAGATTTTACCCTGCAAGCAATCACACCTAAGAGGCGTCCTGAACATGCCCAGGTGGTACCTGGGCTTGATTTCAAAATGGTGGTACAAAATTCTGCCTTTCAAATACAATAAATGTTGGCAGCTAAAAGGATTTGCGATTTCTCTGCTTTGGCAATACATGCTAGTAATGCTGTCATTTCCTTACATTCTACAACACTGGACTCCAGAGTGATTTCAAGTACATTTGTATTCACAGATTTCTTTGTCCAATACTGAAAAGCACAAATAGGGCTCACAAACATGTAGAGGGAGGTTATTACAGTTTCCAACCAAGAAATAGAACAGTTAAATTTCAGTGTTGGCATCATCATTCTTCAAGAACCAGTGTGTTTCCAGATTTAGACAGTGAGGATGCACAAGCTGGTACAGGGTTCCACTGACCCTGTCTATCAAAGTCATATCATTTGTGAGGAAAAGGCTAAAATGCAAATTCCTAGGCCCAGGGTGAATCAGCATTTCCATAGATGAGTTACAGTCACCAGTACTTTAAACTAGTCCCCCCAAAAGATTCTTATTTAATAAGCCAGATCCAGCCTGCTGGATCCGCAACTGGGACATCTTCAGACACCAAGACGTTACAATTAGTAGCTTCTTCCTTTTTGTGTTGTTTTGCGTTTTTTTAATGAAATGCTTACGTTGGCAAGAACTATGTGAGCTGGTAAAGACATCACCCTTGCCTTCTGAAAGTTTACATTAGTTCCCCCTCAAGCAGATGAACATGAAAAGCATTTTTGCCCACAAACAAAAATTGAACTCCAAAAGACAGTTGGTAACTGAAATAAATTGGCAGTTGGTAGCAAAAAAAATGAACTGTAATTTAACTTCCCTTAGAGAGGAAACAATTCCTCCAGGAAGACGCCAGTGTCCTTTCCAAAGTGATGGCGGAGTGAGCTTGACAGTTGAGCCATGAAAGGCATGTGAGATACAACAGACAGAAGGACAGCAGGCTCACAGAAAGAGTCTCAAAGGCGGGGGGAGAGGGGGATTATCTGCAGAGGATAAACAACAGCTATCCACTGGATGGGGCTTTGAAAGGTTCAAGAAACCCTCCTGCAGCGGGAAGGGATCTGACACAGGGTAGGAGACTAAGATTCCGGATTCCATGGAGACGCCAAGGGGGTCCCGAGGGAGCTTCTTGGCGCCCCTCACCCTATTTTCTACCAACCTCCCAGCCTCCCCATGGGATTTTAATAATAACATTCTTTAATGTGTGCAATTGACATTTCCCTATCTTTAAGTTAACACTGAATAAATCATTTTAGAAAACATTTGCTATTTTTATTCATCTGCAACATAAGTCTGATTTTGAAAATATATTGCAGGGAACAGACAGCTCCAAGACAAACCTGCTCATTCTCCTTCCCACTGGCTAAGCCCCCTCTAACTGGAAATATCAAAGAAGCGCGGCTTTATTTCTAGTCCTGGCTAAACAAAATGTCTTTTTTTGGATTTTTTTTACCCCATCAGAAACATTCAAGGTTAGTCCATATGACTTCTATAGCCAAAATAATATTTTTTATCATTTTCATGCTATAAAATATTTGCAATGTTATCACCAAAACAAAATCCCAAATCATCTTGTGTTCTGCTCCTTAATTTGCCACGAGACTCTGCTTGTTCTGATTTGATCTCCTGATAGTTGCTAATCTTCTGATGGAGGAAGAAAAATTAATTCCACAAATGGCCCGCTGGTGATCAGGGGCTCTGAAATGCTAAGCTTCATTTGTTAGCAACTGTCCACTGCTCTCTTTGCACAAACCACAGATTCCATCTCTGGCTCCTGGCAAATACCCACACCTCCCGCACTCTCTGTGATCAAGTTAAAAATGAGTATCAAAATAAACCCTAAACACTGCAAAGACTAATAGAAAATTTAATCCATCTCTATTTTTGTGAGTTTTGCTAATACTGTAAATTTTGTTTTTAACTGATGGATGCCATCCTGTGGGGAAACTTGGTAATACTGAGCCCTTGCTACCTGGCGTCTGGTCAGCGCTGATTCAATCAGCAAGGGGTAAACATGCATTTCACTCTCCGCTAGCACTGGGATCGGGCTAAAATAAACTCAGGATGGTCTCTACCAAAAGCTCTGACTTCCACTGCTGATAGCAGCCTAAATCATTTATTGAAAGACTGTTAGCAAATCAGTAAGGAAACTGGTTTTGTTCCATGGATGGTTATATTCCCTTCTACAAATACAAAATTTCAAATCTCCCTAATGTTCCATGTGAAGTCTGCACAGCGATTTCCTTCCTTCAGAAAGGAAAGTGTGGGGTTCTATCTCAGCGAGGTAAGAAGTTAATGCTGTTTTATAACTGAGCTTACTGCCCACCTCGCCAAATGAATCAACCTGATTAGCTGTCGAGTGCAAACTGCTGAGAGCCCACCACCGAGCGGTCACCTTTACACTTAAGAGCACAGGAAAATTACAATTGCAAAAAAAACATTTAGCCACTTACTGTAAAATGGCAAATCCAGTCATTGTCATGAGTGTTGCTTAACACAATTTCCTGCCCTCCCGGCCTTCTTCGGCGGCAGTTTTCTCCTCCTCGCCTCTGCACAGGGGAAGGTGAATGATTAACGCTGGCAGCCTCACCCGAGGCAGCTGCCTATAAGCCCCGAAACGCACACAAGGCGTCTGCTATCCTGGAGATGTCTCCAGAAGAAAGGGACACCCTAGGAGCG
Organism: Desmodus rotundus; assembly: GCF_022682495.2. Taxonomy (NCBI): domain Eukaryota; kingdom Metazoa; phylum Chordata; class Mammalia; order Chiroptera; family Phyllostomidae; genus Desmodus; species Desmodus rotundus. The sequence continues at coordinate 74,440,480 of NC_071388.1, read as the reverse complement.
GCCCGTTAGAGTAGCCGTGTTTGTCCAACAGCATTTACCCCGGCAGTCGGTAAACGGTGAATTGTGCCTGGATTCTAAGTTTACCCTCCTTCGTGTATGTCGGATAGCATTCTGGTAATGCCACTCTCATGTATGACAGGATCCCCTTACATTTAAAGTGATGTGAATGCTTTTCTCATGTGAGCAATTAGATGTTGAGCTCTTGGAAAGCAACAACAACAAAAAAATCTTACACAAGTTTGAATCTTTCCCAGAACGAAACAAAAAATGAGTAGTGTCTCGTAAGCACTCATTGTTCGGAAACTTGCTTGAAAAACAGAGAGAAGCAGCTAAGAATAATAGAGTCGCCATTGCTTGTGGATTATTTCTTTAAATTGCCTAATAGCACCATAGAAAAATGTATGCCTATTTTTAGAATTATCAGTTTTTCCCCATAACAAAGGAAAATCGAACCTAAACCAGGAAGTTCTGCAATAACCATAAATACCCAGCTTACCCGGCACACACGAGACAGAGAAAACAAAAGACTGAACAAGAATGAAAGGGCAACTCAAGCAACAGGGACCAGAGCAGTCCTGTCGGCCCCTGAGCCAGCGACTAAGGCTCCAAGAATGAGACATGCTGACCGGTGTAGGCCCTCGGTGGCCATTCCCGAACTGAAGGCGGAGTGAGCAGCAGAACGATGGACAGAGCCAGAAGAAGATCGGGGAGGTATTTGGAAATAGAGGAAGGAAATGACTTCCAGAAATGCTAAAACTGCTGTCTACCACTGCAATCTGATTTTCAATAGGTACATTAAAAATATACCCTTAAAGTAAAAGTGACAATGAACATATTTTGCTCTTTGAAAAAAATTAAAGGATTATTATTTTTAAATAATTATCAATTCATCGTGTGCTGCTGTGATATAGGTCAGTAACAGGCACAAGTTTGAAGTATAGAATGATCACTTTTCTATCCTTTATTTTATGTATGTAGCTGCATGTTCTTTCCCTGCTTTGAGTTTCTAGAAGATGTAAATTTGAGGCCCTTTCTGAAGCTAAGGCTCTGGCCAAATTGCAAAATAGCACAAGGCAGCCTTCACTGCCATCACCATAGACAGGGTCCCTACCCCTTCTGGTCCTTACAGCTTTATTCCTAAGCTTTCAAAGGCAATCACAAAATTAGAAAGAAGTGTATGTTCCAATGATGAAAGTGAATATAAATCTTCTTCCTCAGCGTGTATTCAGAAACGTAAACTCCCTGTTAGGGAGAATTACTTAATTTCCGGAAGGTGAGGATGCGCTGTAGTTAAGAGCTTTGGAGATTGGGTAAAAGGCTCAAGTTAAGCTGGGCTCTCTGGAGGACTGCAGAAGCAGTTTATTTTAAACATGCTAAAATGTTCGGGCATTATCTTTCTAATAAGATGAGATCAAACAGAGAAGTCAACAAACAGAATTAAGAAAATAGATTCTGTTTTGGGTTCAAAAGTTCAAAGTGTACGCCTTCGGGCTTCCTGCTGACTCCCCGCTAAGGTCTGTACAGAGGGTTATGATGTTCCAGAGAGCTTGCAGAGAAGCCGGTAAGGATTTCTTTGATATTTCCAAGCATAAAGGCACCCTGTAGCTCCCACGTGGACTCTGTCCTAAGAGTTCAGGTTGCGAGTTGTTTATTTAGGACACAGTTTGCATTTTCCCTAGAGACAGCCAGAGAGCTAGAGCCCCTGAAGCAAAGTTCTGTCCTGGGGATTTTGTGAAATTAAATGCCGTGCCGAAACATTCCTATGAAAAATGGTGTTGGGGGAAGCCCCGAAAGTCTAAATTCAGGATTGATTCTTAAGAATTGACACCTAGCCTTATTCAAAGTCCTAAGAGCTGCATAGGAGAAACTTACACGCATGGCTAAGGCAACTACTCCCAGGGGTGGCCCGAGGGGAAGAATCCATATTCCTCCCAGGACAGGCTCTCCGTTTAACAGGGGGTTAATAGTAATATCTCATGGTGGGTAGTCATACAGACCACCAGAAAGAACAATGCATTCCTAAGCTACCACAACATCAGGCAGTCATCACACTCTACACATTCATTAGCCACCTTCCTGGGGCCTGACATCTACCTTCGGGTGGCATTCTGGTTTTCTGGGTAGTCAGCCAAGCCTGAGGATACAGAGAGTTAAACAGAGAGCCCAACATTTTCCAGACGCCTTTGCTGCTGCAGCCATATAGCATCTAAAGTGAGTTCCCTACAAATGGACTCAGGATTTCAGCCTTGGAATAGCATTTCTCACCAGTTTCTGGTCCCTGGGCCAGGGGCCTGGGCTCCTAAAAAGGGAAAAACGATAAAATATAAGATTATAGGAACTCTAAAGGTGACAATCTATGATACCCAAGAAGTGAGAAATACCCTCCTCTCCTCACATGTCACCCTTTGCCTCCACAGCCCTGGACCCTGGCTTTCCTAGCTGACCACTTATCTGTAGGATCATGCCTAATTCATGTTCTCAGCTTTTCTTTGTGATAAAATAAACACATCACAATGTGAGATTTTTAAAGGGTTATATTTTAGGCAAAGGTAGGGAGTAGCTATTAAAAGGACTCTCTCCTCTTTTGACTTTTTTTTTTACTTTAACTAGCATGCAAGTCAGTAAAATTGCCATGAATTCAAAAATAGCAAATTTTTACAACACTTAATGAGAAGCAGCACCTTCCTAGCCTTATAAGCATAAGATGGCTAATGAATCTTTCAAAATTGCCAGGCCTCTGAGAAGTAGTTTAAATCACAGGAGAGTGTAGATTAAACGTGAATCACCTAGGCCCTGGCCAGGTAGCTCAGTTGATTAGAGCAGTGCCCTGATATGCCAAGGTTGTGGGTTTGATGCCCAGTCAGGGCACATGCAAGAATCAACCGATAAATGCATAAATAAGGGAAACAACAAATTGATGCCTCTCCCTCTCTCTCAAATCAATAAATTTTAAAAATGCATGAAAGCATCACCCATTTCTTTTTTTTTATGCTTTTTAAGAATTTTTATTGAATGGATTGTGGTGGCACAAAACCTACATGATTTTTTAAAAGACATCTATACCACTAAACTTAAATCCATAATAGCAGAGATAATATCTGTCTATCCCTGTATCTCAGTACCTAAGATAGGGATTAGTACGGAGTCGGTGCTCCGTAAATGTTTTCGGGGTGCGTAAACATAAAAAGATTGGATGGAATTGCCTCTAACCTAGTTGAGGAAAGATGACGTCTTCGCCTGTGACACGTGTATAGGAAGCAATGCTGACCAGGAAGTGGTTAAACTACGTGACTTTGGAAGTGTTATCTGATCTCCAGACTCTATGATTCCGCATCACCTGTTTCCATTAGTGGATTTTAAACGGTGAAAATTCTTTTAATGTTGCTTTGTTCAGAGCTACAATGAAAGTTCAAAATTGGATATGTGACGTCACTGCAAATAGTTATGACCGAGCAAGTCCAGAACTGACCGTGCTAGAGCATGAGAGACAGGTTGTCACTAGATGAAAAGAAATAGCCAATATGACAAGAAAGGACCCTTGGGTGGTGAGGAAAAGCTGAGGACACTCATGTTGTACAAAGCGAAAAAAAACACGACTACGGAAAATTGTTTTATGTAAGGAGAGAAAAGGTGACTGATAGAAAAGGGCATGATTTCTTTCTTTCCTCTTCTGAAAACAAATGAGCATTTGGTAAGCACTGCACAGATTTCAGAACTGTCAAAACAATGAGAACAACGTAGGTGATTTAACTCGGCTCCCATCACTGGAGTTAGGGGCAATTGATGTAAGAATAGTAAGGACGATGCCCCCACCCTCGGCCAGCCATCCTGGGCATTGTTTTGGCCACTGAAAACCTGGAATTAGCTTCCTTAGGGAAAGTTATGGTTATTACCAACCACTGAATTATTGTTACCATTTCTTTCATGATAATAAGCATTAATGTTTCTTCCGGAAAAGTGTTAATACGAGTGCCTTGCATTAAAGAAATTCTCAGGCGTACTGGGAATAGGACACGTGCCAGAACTGGTAGTCCGTGAAAGTAATCTGGGAAAGCCCGTCAGAGAGGACACACAACACTGCTTTCCTGAAGTCAGAGAGCCGCACTGCCTTCCCTGCTCTAAAACGCTTCCCCGGATTAAGTGTATCTATTATTTCAAGTCTGAAAAAATCTTGGCCAACCTTTTCTCTATGAAACAAACAACTACTTTCTGAAATTTTCTTTTACATACGGAACTTTATCAGGAGTAACTTATTGAAGCCAGCTTTCCACAGTCAACAAGAAGCTAGAGTGAGATGGGAAAGGATTGATATATCTATTTTATTATTAGATAGAAACCAGCAGATGGCACTTTCTTAGGCTTTATCCCAGTAATTTTCATTACGAAGTAATGGGCTTGTGGTGAGACCTTGGGGAAATGCAAGATAGCACTTTGGTGTAGTATGTTATAGGAAATAAACATGCTAGTAAAGCTTATTCTATTGCTGAATTTGTGACTATGATCATTTCTTTGCTCTCTGCTACCCTCGGTATAGAAATTCAACAACCACAACACTCCACTACTAACTGCTTCACCGGAGAAGGAGGGACTACTTTGGGTAGGTGGGAGGGGAGTGTCTTGTGGATGTTGGATTTCTGCACTGTGGTCGGCTGCCAGCGAGACATGATCTCAGTCACAAACACAACAGTGATATGGGCATCTTGCAGTTTGTCTAAATAATGTTTAGTGTTTCACACTGTTTACTTTGCAGACAATATTACATTGATCCTAAAGATATCTCTGCGAAATAGACAAGCAGAGGTGTTGCTATTATCTGTTATAGAGAGCTTTCAACCAAGTAACAATTTTATAAGATCTCAAGTATTGACAAAACATAAATTCAGACATATATCTTTCATGTCTAATTATCTAGATTATGGCTGGGTAATTATTAGGGATGTAGCACCTTATTAGGGACATAACTCCTCTACGTGGAGTTGCAAATCTACACAGTGCCATCATGTGAGGAGAATCACAAAGTCTTTCAACACAGTACCCAGAGGCCTGACTGAATACCTAATTAGATTTGTGACCCTGGGAAGGTCAGACAGCCTCTGGGCCTAGATGACTTCATCTCAAAGACTGTGGAGTTGAACCAGACCTCCATCCTGTCTGCAGTACAGTGAACTGTTTTCAAGTCTAGACTGTGGAGTGAGAAACACTCCAGTTTCAACTTCTTCTCTGTCACTCAGCAGGGTGAACTTGAACTTGAATAAGTTCCTTTATTGAGCCTCAGTTTCCATACTTCTAAAATAAGGGTAATAATAACACCTATCTTTTTCACTCTTTTTTAGAAAAATTGCATGCAATAAATGTGAAATGTTAAGCATAGTTCCTGGACAATACTAATCGTCCAAGAAATATTAACTATTATTATTAGCAAATATGGTTCTACATTCATGCTGTTAAAGAGCTTCCTATTGGGTTGAACATGCTCCAGGTTCTATACGTGATCTAGATTCTGACAACTCATCATATAGTGCTACTTAGTTTTTAATACATTTAATAAGCAATCACTTACTTTGTCAGCCCTCGCTATTCTGTTTTGAAAGGGGTGTGAGTGGGCCTGGCCAGAAAGCAAAGGCAGATATCCAGAAATGCAGCGAGAGTGGCTTAATCAAAGTCACAGCTGGTATGAATGTCAGAGCTTTATCTACTGTTCCAAAAGTTTTTGGCTTGCTGTAATGTCCTTGGTCCAGGCTGCAGCTTGCCAACCCAAGCAATATTGCAAAGGTTGATTTAGATTTGGCCACTCAAAGCATAGATCACTACTCCAATCTCGGTGACATTTCCAGCCCAGGGCCAGATTCTACCACCCCTAAAAGCTATAGGCATAAACAAAGCAGTGGCGCGCTGCTAAATTAAAACGGGGACGGAATTACTATCCACAAGGCAGAATAGTTCAGTTATTTCACCGAATCTGGTTAAAGTTGATTTGGTGGCACTTCCTGATGAGATCTGTATTTCAGCATTAAGGTAAGGTTCACAAGTGGCCCACATGGTCTCAGTCATCCAGCTTCTCTAATATTCCCACGGAAATATCTATGAGGATTCAGAAGAAATGATCATAATAAACATAAATAGTAATAATAAACATAAACACCTACAGCCAATATTCAAATCAGAAACTGACTAGAATTTTCACTTTTTATCACAGTAGGGGGTAGAAATGAAAATCACAATTAGCAAAAAACCCAGCATGTCAGACACATGTTCCAAAGATGATTATCCTGCCCCACGTTTTCTTACAATGTTACACTGATGCTCCCCTATCAAGAGGTGGGGTCGGTTCCCCCTCCCCTTGAATACACATGGTCTTAGAATTTGCTTTTAACAAACAGAACATAGAAGAGACACTGCATGGCTTCCACGGCTTTGTTAGAAAAGTCAGTACTGTTTCCACCTGGCTCTTGGGAGCTCTCTCTCTCTCTTACTGTCTCTCTCTCTCTCTCTCTCTCTCTGTCTCTCTCTCCCCCTGTACCTCACCCTCAGAATTCAACCACTACTTTGTGGGAAATCTCAGGCTACAACGAGAGGACACTATTTGGTTTTCTGGTCAACAGCACCAGCTAAGGTCTAAACCAACAGCCATGATAATTAACCACTAGATACATAAATGAGTGAATCTTCTGATAATTCCAGCCCCTAGACCTTGAGACGGCCCAGCTGATGCTGAGTGGAGCTGAGATAAGCAAAACAAATGTTGTTGCTTTAGACCACTGCATTTGGGGGTGGTTTGTCCCACACCAATAGCTAACAAGAAGTCTCTCTCCCTCTGTAGGCACTGTTGCTATCTTTAGAGTTTAGCAGAATATTTAAATAGCATTCACTAATTTTTACGGAAGCAATTTAATAGCATTCACTAATATTCACTGAGTCATTATGATTAAGTAAGCATGGCATTAGTGATTTTGCCTGCAATTTCTCATTTAATACCCTCAACATCCCCCAGGAGGTATGTAAAAGAATTTCAGAAAAGTTAATAAACTTAGCCAGAATTCTTCAGCTATAAGCAGAAGGGCACTATTTAAAACCACTGCGCTGCCCTGGCTGGTGTAGCTCAGCAGATTGAGTGTGGGCCTGTGAACCAAAGGGTTCCGGGTTCAAATTCCAGTCAGGGCACATGCCTGGGTTGTGGGCCAGGTCCCCAGTTTGGGGCATGCGAGAGGCAACCACACATTGATGTTTCTCTCCCTCTCTCCTTCCCTTCCCCTCTCTAAAAATAAATAGATAAAATCTTAAAAAAATAAATTTAAAATTATGCTTAACCACATGGAAATGTAGTCATTCTCCCAAAGACTTGCATCAGTGAGGAAGTAAAACACCGTTGGAAGCCTTTGTAAAATAATGACAAAGAGAACCTAATACAATAAAATGTGTCAAAATTTATAGGATGTAGCCAAAGCTGTACTCAAAGAACCAGAGTAAAATGTACTGATAGTAAGATTAATAGATTCAAATGTTTCCACTTTAAACAAACAAAGAATAAAATAAATAAACCAAGTATTCAATTCAGCAATTTATGAAATTAGTCTAAAGAAACCAGAATAGATTATCATACTAGTTAAAGTATAGATGAAACAAAATGGAAAGGCCTGTATAAAAATAATACCAAATCCAAGAGCAGTGTATTGTGAAAAAACAAAAGTTGAAAACATTGTGTGTACTATTCAAGGAAGGCTAAAAAAAAAAAAGTTTAAAAAGTCAGCATTTAATACGAGCTTATCCATTGCTTACGCCTCCATCTAATGAAATGGGCTGGCAGGGCTGTGCTTCGCAGCCGTGGCTCCTTCCACTGTATGATGCCTCCACCATGAACACATAAACTCAGAGTACCCCCCAAAACAGGAAGAGGAAGTGAATGTTTAGGGGATTTCTGTGATCTAGAAATGGAAGCTCTAACACTTCTGCCCATATTCCTTTTGCCAGAGGCCAGTCATATAGCTTTATTTATTGCAAGATAGCTAGGAAAATTAGTCCATCAACATGCCTGAGAGGAAAAAGAAATAGGTTTGGTGAACACATAACATTAGCTTTGCCATAATCCTCCTTTGTAGTCAAGAAATATCCATTTTGCCTTTTATCCCACACTCATCCACTCCCGAAGAAAACTCAAAGTCCTAAGCATTCGTTGCGATCAGTTGAAAGGTCAGGAACTCCTGATGTTGCAAAGTTCTTTTTAACTTGCCCCATAATCTGGTGACTAGTGAACCAAGAAAACAAATTATTTGCCTCCCTCTGACACTGGTTGCCTAGTAGTGGAGCAGAGGTAGTGTAAGCAATAAACATTCCCATTCAGACAGGAGAAAGCTGGAAATCACAAAACAGTTATCGGTATAAAAATCCTAAAATCCTATGGGACAGATGTCACAGACCTGCTTCTGTTTTGGGGGAAGAACATCTCCATCCATTGTTCTTTTGATTCCTGGACTTCTGAGTTGGGGGCATGGTTCTTCCATGTCAAAATCCCCCATAGTCATATTTAAAATAAATTTTGGATATTCTGCCCACGCTGGAGGTGGAAAAGCTGTGGGAGCTTACTTTCTCCTCATGGAAAGCTGACATTCCGGTAGTTGATTTAAAGTTTAGTAAGAGAGTTTTAGTCCTGGCATATTGCTTTTTGGGGCTTCTAAATCATTTGTTTCCAATTAGTATGAAGTATAACAAACATACTCAAAGTTCTTTCATGGACGTAATTCCCAAATCAGATGTGTTAGCTTGCTTTTTTGCCAACAGGCCACTCCAACCTCAACGGCTGCTTCCCTGAGGTTATCAGACTTAGGTAGGAAGCCTACGTGATGCAAAGTTCTCCCAAAAATCAATAGATTTTTGTTGGTCACAAGCTTTCTCAGTCCTATTTGACATCAAACCTTTTCTCCAATTGTTTCTGAGCTAGAAACAGTCAACTTTCCAACTCTTCAGAGACATTTTTTTCTGATTTTTTTTTTCTATTTCCACTTATTTATGCTTTCAGATCGGTCAATCTTTCCCGAGGTTACCAGTATATGTGCCAACCTCAGTTAATACCAGTCATGATACACTAACAATTGTATTCTTGTAATTCACTGTCTCTAGGCCCATCAGCAGAGCAGACATATGGTTCACCTCCCAACATGGCAGGTCTTTCCACTTGTGTTGTCAGTATATCATATGAATTATTGTATTTCCAGCCTTCAATATATGTTTCTGTGAATTCTGTTACCAAAATGCTAAGCCATTACTATGTTTTTAGAAATTTATGATAGCTACAGACCACTTATGCATAAATTAAAGTAGGTTTGTTGCTTTAAAAAAAATCTGTTTTGCTGTCCCACCTAAATGTGAAGATCTACAAAGTAGACCTGACAGAGGAAATGGATTTAGTAAGCTTCTGACCAATATTTTCCAGCTAGAGAGAGCTCGTGTGTCTGTTGCTCTTAAAGAGTTCACGGTCTAGACAACAAAGATAAGGCAAGGAAACTGCTCTAATCATAATAAGGTGAGAATTATTACCAGCAACAAGTATCTGTGGAACAGATATTTGAGAGTATGACCTGGACAACTTTAACAACTGGATTCGACACCTTGGTAACTAATGATAAAAACGAAAAGCAAAATTGCTCCCTCCAGAAGAATGGACACAAGGAATTTCAAGTTCCAGATGAACTTGATGGCTGGACCATTGGAGAACAGAGCCGCGGCAACCTTGTTTCCGTTTGAGGCATGTACGGTTTTAAATAGGGTTATTTATGATAAATGTTTATCACATTCTTACACCGATCTCAAAATCCAGACTGGTTCCAAAGTGTAAAGAATAACTGAACCTATGCGTGTGGTTAACCTGCAACTTCAGATGGATGTACAGACAGAAACTAAAGCATCGCATTAGTGAGCCTGAAAAGAAAGGGGGTGCGGGGAACAAAACATAGAGGGAAGAGAAGATACATGGAAGATGGACCAGGTACTCCAATTGCCCCAGTTTCTATTTTTGAAAATTCACTAATGCTGAAGATCCAGCTTTAAGAGACATGATGCCATCCTCAGGGAACGGCCTCCACTCAAGCTCCAGGCAAAGACTGGCCGCTGAGGAGGCGTCACTCGACCCAAGTGAGTCAGCCCGTTTCATCATTCCCCCCGTCGGCGTTCTCCTGCAAACATTTCTCTTCAATCAGCATTTCTAAAATTTCGACAAGAACTGTTAAAGAGCATTAGACAGTGGCACACTGCAAAAGGCACAAACTTTTATCTCGAGAGAAGCTCTACTAATTACGAAATAATTGTTAATGCTTTGAATTCCCAGTTCAGCTCTTGTTACAGAGAGATACTCTCTCTTGCCTGGGCATCCAAGCTTTTTGCCATTAACATTTGTTCTACTAATTAAAAATGAATGTGCATCAAAATAATAACTTGCAGTAACTAGGTCTATTTCATTTCGTATTTTATGAATGATATTACATTTTCATATGCTATGGCTTGCAATAATCAAGTAATCTATTCTGCATCAGTAAATAGTAATTTATTCCTCTGAAGCTTTAGTATGATTCATTTTGCCAGTAGTTTAAGTACCCATTCGTTAATGCTTTGCTGCTGCTGACCTCAGTAGATTTTTAGGTAAAGCTTTATATAGCATTCATAGGTTACAAAAATGCCAGCCATGTTCATTATGGTCATTTCCCAAACCACCCGACAGCAAAATGTTTTCCCTCAACTCATTTGTATGTATATCCCTTAATTAATGCTTCACCTCATGCCAAATTATAGTGAAATTCTTGTCACTTTACATGCAGCCTGACATTTATACAAACATTGCTGAATTCATCCTAAGCAGTGCACACAGATTTGTATCCCGTGGCTTGAAAGCACATAAACCATAAACCTGGAACCAAATACCTGCAGACTGAAATGCATTAGGGAAATTAGAAAAGTGAGAATATATGCAAAAGTTGAAAAAGTCCTTCTACACCATCCTCAAAGGCATCATGACTACTAATTGCTGTCAATAAAGAGACCTTTTAAAAACAGGGTAAAAAGTCTTTTAGGGGTTTTTTAGAAGGTAACTTTGTGTATGAAATAGTCCTCACCTGAAAGGCAGATGGAATTTTTTTTTTAAATCCAAATGGGTATTTAAAAGTTTCTTAAAGCCTCAGAAACGGAGAGGAACTTCAGTCCATTACGGAAGCAGTCCTGTCTGGAGAGAGAGGACATTGAAACGATGCCGCTTGACTCTTCAGGGCATACACGTGCACTGAAAACAGGAAAGAGTTCAGGGAACAGAATTCAACATTTTAGTTCCAAATTAATTTCTGGTTTAGGAACAGTAAAGTGCAGCCTGTCATAAGATTGATTTACATGAGATGCATCAAAGGTATGAATGCACCAATAACCCCTCTCTCTTTGCTGTCTTCGTACAACCAGAGCAGAGGGCGAGGGTTTGGAGCGTGGGCTCCAGAGCCGAGTCCCTGTGGCTTGCATCCCGGCCCTTCCCCCCCTCACAGCAACACTGCGCCAACCATCTAATCTCTGCGTTGCTTGAGTTTTCTCATTTAGGAAGTGGGAGAGGACTTATAACACTAATGATCTCATGGGTTTTTATGAAGATTAAATGAGTTAAAACCTGCAAGGCAGTTTAGAATGATGCCTGGCATGCAATGACTATTCATTAAAAATTAGCTCTTACTTTCAGTCTTAATTTATGATGAGATAACATCAGAGGTACAAAGTGACTTCCAAGGTATATAACTGCTTGCTTAGTGGCCAGCACAGCCCCCTGATTCCTACATTGCATTTCCCTGTTAGCCTTCTCCTGAAACTTCCCACACAAGTTCAAATAAAAACAGTCTGGATTTCAGCAACATGATTGCTTTTCAATTCTGTTCCTATTCACACCATTACAGGCCAGTTCTACCCTGAGAGTAAATTGCAGTCATTTCCAAACTCACAAAATTATGCCCGACCTTCCTTTCCTTCACCCAAAAATGTCTGAAAAATTTTTTATGACTGAAATACAATCCATTGAAACTTGGACAAGGCTGCAGATCTCAATTTTTCTTGGGCCTTGCCAAGCATCAGCACATACTCTGAGAAGGGCTCGACTTCCAAGGCCATGGCTACAGGAGCTAGCTTTGGGGCCCAGTCTTAAATCACTGATACCTTATTAGGGATTAAAACTCCCACCGCTGCAACTGTGCATTGCATGCAAATGAAACCAGGACAAGATGGTAACAGACTATTCATTCACCTTGGAAAGATTTGACTCCAAAATGTCTTACCATAGAGAAGCCACACGGATAGAGCGAAGCCGTACCAAGTCGTGCAAGAAGGACAGGTCTGGTGCCCAGTCTTGGCTGTGTCTTCAACCAGCTCTCTGTCAAATAAAAAGGTTAGAAGAAGCAATAATTAGATCTCTAAATGTTTAAGATTTCTGTGCTACGATGAGTTGTTTGTGTTTCTTTGTGGGGTATATGACTAATTTAAAATTCTACGTTGCTACTTGGTCACAGATCTTTCTCATGTATTTTGGGGTTTTTTTTTAATTAATTAATTTATTTTTATTCAGTTACAATTGTCTGCATTTTCTCCCCATCCCTCCACCCCACCCCAGCCAGTCCCACCTCCCTCCCCCACCTCCACCCTCCCCCTTGATTTTGTCCACGCGTCCCTTATAGTAGCTCCGGTAAACCCCTCTCCCCACTGTTCCCTCCCCACTCCCCTCTGGCTATTGTTAGATTGTGTTTAACTTCAATGTCTCTGGTTATATTTTGTTTGCTTTTTTCTTTTGTTGATTATGTTCCAGTTAAAGGCGAGATCATATGGTATTTGTCCCTTATCGCCTGGCTTATTTCACTTAGCATAATGCTCTCCAGTTCCATCCATGCCATTGCAAAGGATATAAGCTCCTTCTTTTTCTCATGTATTTTAAACATAAATGTTCTCTCTAAAAAATAAAATAATATATGGCTCTCTAAGCAGAAACTAACTTAAAATAAACACCTAATAAAACAAACTTATGCAGAACACTCATTTAGCTGAGGTTTTCATACAGAAATTTTTAAAACACTTACCTATATAAAGGAGAAAACTTAATTTGCCGATAAAATTAGATCAGTTCATCAGCTATACAACAGCTATATATTTCATACATGAGACAGTATCAGCTAAATGATCTTAAAGATTTTTTTTGTAACAGGAAGTCCTGCTAGATTTCTTTGGGGGATAAAAAGGCAAGGCAGTTGTAAAGTGCGTTGAAATTTATTGTGTATCTTTATAACACTGGTGAAATGTTTGCCATTTATCAAAATTATTAAGATAAAGTCATTGACCTTGTGACAGTTTAACAACTATTCTTTTTTATGTTTTCAAAAATGACAGGCCCCCTTAAGAAACTGTTTCCCTTTGTGGGCGGTGCTCATCACGGGTAATGACGATTAAACAGCTGTATTTAAATGTATTCAGACCCTCCTGCAGTGATCTGTGCTGCTAATACTGGGTATATTCTTTTCCACACTAGTACAGTGTCACTAAGGTGAGCCCATTGAAACCACACTCAAAAAAATTGAAGAAAATTAAGAAGGGAATAAAATTATGCATTTTCACAGTCAAGAATGTATACATATAGACCTGTCCTGCTGTAATTCAGACACTGATGACAAAATTGAGCAAATATATGGTGACATATGCCTTCTGACTTGCTCCAGTGAGGAAAGAATAATAGAGATTAGAGAGAACAGAACAAGAGAGGGACAGCTAAGCTTTCCATACATATATGTTATTATAGACTAAAGACTAGACGACTAAGCCTGGGCAACCTCGGGAACTAGACAAGATTAAAATGCTCCAAATGAGTGATATAGAGATGCTTCTAAATATTTACAACCTGCATGCTAACAAAAATTAAAGGCTTATATGGTTAAGTGCAAAGCTGTATTGAGTGCTAATATTTTATAAACCTAAAATAGAATACACCGGGGAGTTCAGCATCCTTTGAGGAATTGCTTTGATATCTTAACTTGAGATACAAAGAGGACTCTCCTATTTTTAAAATGATTCATTTATTCCTGAGTGTTTTTAATGGATTCCAAACTGATTATGGGCTCAGTTGCATGGAGTAAGTTGTCTGAGTAACAGTGTTCGTGATGGGTTGGAAAAAAGGTGCACGCAGACCCGGCAAGGTTTTTGTCACCCCGACTTGAAAGGGGCTAGGCAGGGGAGCAGGAGGATAAATGCTGATCAGCTACTTCTCCCCATGGGCATTTAGTTATTTTCTGAATCAAATTTTAGCATTATATAAATCCTTTTCAGAACTAAAGAACTGTTTTCTGCAGAAACAAAGAAAGTACTAGTTTGCTGGGGCTGCCATAATAAAATACCACAGACTGAAGGGCTTAAACAACAATAATGTATTTTCTCAGTTTGGGCTGTTGGCATTTTAGATCAAGGTGTCAGCAGATTTGCTTTCTCCAGAGGCGTCTCTCCTCGACTTGCAGGTGGCACTGTCTTGCCTACCCTCACGTGGTCTTTTCTCTGTTCCCGAGACCCTGATGTCTTTCCCTCTTATAAGGACACCAGTCATACTGAATTAAGACCCACCCACAGGACCTTATTTAACCTTAATCATGTCTTCAAAGCCCCTATCTCCAAAGATGGTCAGGGTCTGAGGTGGACTAAGGGGTAGGGCTCCACTATATGAATTTAGGGGTGGGGGAACACACTTCAGCTCACAGCAAAATCTGTGTTTCTATAATCACGGCCTTTCCCATCTAGTCCATGTTTTCGCAACAGTGTTCAGAAAACTAAACATACTTTTGTGAGGGCATTTACTTGGAGAAGGACCAATATCTTACCCAGCATGTCTAGGAGCAGTACAAAGCCTCATCCACCAAATTCGCCTTTGTCTTATGGCCAGCGTGCCACAGTTTTATCTGCCATTAAGGAAACCGAGGACCTTAAATTTACTACTTGGTACTTGTGATAAGTTCAGTCTATCCCTGAGACTGAAACATTTAAGTTGGGGAGAGGCCAGAAACAGCAAGTCTGGTTAGAATAATGACAGTAGCTGAAGAAATGCATGGATGAGAAAGGGCAAAGTCAAGACCTACTAGTGGGTACTTCGGTTGGACTTGCTGAGAACTTGCAGCAGGAGGAAAAGGAGAAGGTGCAGTGAAGGGGGTCTTGCAAGGAGCCTAGGAAAGCTAGCTGCCTGACCCAAGGAAGACCAGAGCTCAGGTCCTTTGCAGAGGACAGCACAGTGTGGCAGTGGAATGTTAGACAAAAGAAAATATTTATTTAAGAGTCAAAACAGAAATGCATCTGGACACACTGGCCTTAGGGTGATGTCTCATGAAGCCCTGGGGTGCTACAGAGGAGAGCAGAGGGAGTGGGCGCTGGGCACCATTCATCCGAGGCAGCTCTGCCTTCAGGCTCTGGGGGAATTCACTTGAAAATAGGATTCGCTCTTACTGTCCTTCCCAAATTTAAAAAACCACTAGACTATGCAATGTCTAAATTCTCCTTCCTTTAAAATTTTCTGAAATTCTGAGTCTGAAAATATATTTAAAGACTTACATCAGAATTTTCAGTGAGTCAAGTTTTAGCCCTTTTCAGTAAAAGATTTATTAAAGTCTCTGTTAGTTGAATATCTGGTCTGAAATTGATCTTAAATTTAAAATGCTCATCTCCATATTTGTGGTGAGAAATGAAAGTTTAGGAAATAAATTTATTTCCCTAAAGAGCACAACTCAAAAAATATATTTTTTCTCTTATCAGATTAAGAAAAAACTATTGTTTACCATATTTCACAGATAAAATCAAATTTAAAAGAACTTCAGGTGCAACAGGAAAAGTAGGTATTATATAAAGGTAAGCTATAGCTGACCTTTATCATAACCATGGAGGTTTGCAGTGGGCGAGTATTAGAAGATAACAAACGTGTAAGTGGGGAGGTGTGTGTGGCTGGCATGAGGAAATCTGGAGGGACCCCCTGGGGTAGCGGAGGCGGAGGTCTGTGAGGCAGGTTAGCACAGGCTACAGAGTTGCCTCCCAGGGCTGTTCCCCACCAGATTCCACTTGCCCACAACAACCCTGGGCTCAGAAAAATCCTTGTGATTCAACCGTATCCTAAGGATCCTGAGTCTTTCTCAGAGCTCACAAGTTATATAACCTTTTTCTCTCTTTAACTTCCACAAAGGACACAAAATGCAATTCAAAAACAAAAATGATCTTAAATGTTGGCCTCAGATGAAGTAACTCAGAAAGAAGGGGAGAAGAAATGAGAAAGTGCCGTTCAAATTTTCAGTAAGACGTATCTTAACAGTCCTACACGTACACACTCACACTTTCTAAACATTAGCAACCTAGCGTACGCTTCTACCTGATCCCTCAAGTATCGCAAAAAAAAGAAAGAAAGAAAAAGAGAGAGGGAACAGATGCAATAACATTTCAAGATAACCAAAGAAAAAACTACTTTCAGATACTACTTGAAAGTGGAAGATTGCTGCAAAACTAGTTTCTAAAAAGCTCACACAACAAAACCGACATTTCATCCGAACTGAGCTCTCAAGACAACAGAACCTTTTGTCTGATTTCTGTTTTATGCATTTACTTTCCCTCTGCGTGTTTAACATGTCGAGACACAGCGAAGTTAATGAGATCAACAATATCGATGTCTGCGATGAAACTACTAACCAATTACTGTTTCAACTAAAGAATGAACGTTTAAACTACCTTTTCCATGTACTCCTGACTACCAGACATTGTCAGCCTGTGAGCGTATTTCTTCTACCATTAGATTTTATGCCAGCTACTAATTTATCTATGAAATTGCTGGCGTGTTTTGAAGTTATATAATTAACCCTGCACTAGTGGGTGATACTTAGCAATATGGATCTTGAATTTATTTTTAATCAACTACAGTTTAGTGGGAGAAGTGAAGATTACATTCGGCCTTGTTGAGTACTTTACGGCATTGATTAACTTCCAGCCACAAATTGAGCCAGGTTCTCCCACTGCCTAAACCCATTGATTTTTCTACAACAAGCAAGGACATTGAGAATAATTCAATTGATAATTCTTTCCAAATATAACCTTCTTAGTATTTTAATAATTTTAATATTTGAAAACATCGCTAAAATCTTTCTTGTGAACTTCGTGTTCACTTTTTCCCCTGTTTTCTCCCCTCTTTCTCTCACCCACATTCCTTCTGTCCAAAGAGCCTTCATAGAATAAAGGGACTCAAACTCGTAGTTTAAAGGACGGAGGAAAGCACAAAACTATGCCTCACTGATGACATTTGGGAACTGCAGTATCAGTGAATATCAGCTCAGTCAGAGGCTGTTCCAGGATTTCTGCACAGAACTGGTTTAGAAAAGGCAGTAGGAAAAGGACCAGATAACTTACATTAAGGTCGTATTTACATAGCGATTAATTATCTATTTTCCCAGGCTCCTGACCCATGCTGATGGAGCTTTTATGATTCTCCCACTCCCCACACCAGTGATATTGCTACCGCTATCTTCCCCACTTCCAGAATCGCTTGCCCATGAGAACGGAGGGCAGACAGGGCCAAATGACATGATAAAAGCATAGTGACGTTAAGTACCTGTGTCAGACAGCAACAAACGAGCAAATCAAGACAATGGGACAATTACACTTAGAGCTATGACTGGTGCTTCCACAGAAAAGCCCAGGACAGAGTGTGTATACTCTAAGAAGACCTAACTTATATCAGGAATTCAGGGTAGAATATTCTAAGAAAGTGAAGACCTAGGCAGTTTTAACTTATCTGTATATCATACATGCTAACCAAATGCAAATGAGTTAATTCACTGATTAAACAAAAAAAAATTTTACCCCTATTGCGTGTGCTGGGGATACAGCAGTAAATTAAAGAAACAAAAATTCCTGACTCTATGGAATTTAAGTTCTGAACTAAACAACAGAACAATCAACCAGTGGGGTATGGGTTTCGTGCTCATCGTTAACAAAACAAATAATGAGGATGAGGCAGAGGCTTTCTATGGGATAGTTTGCAGGAGTAAGGAACAGTTTAACATGGCTTATTGAAACATAGATAGATGCCTTTTTTAAAGATTTTATTTATTTATTAATTCATTTTTAGAGAGAGGAGAAGGGAGGGAGAAAGAGAGAGAAAGAAACATCAATGTAAGAGAGAAACATCAATAGGTTTCCTCTTGTATGTGCCCTGACCAGGCACTGAACCTGCAAGCTAGGCCTGTGTCCTGACCGGGAATGGAACCGGTGGCAACCTTTCTCTTTGCTGGACCACCTCCCACCAAGTGAGCCACACCAGTCAGGGCAACACACAGATAGATTTCTTAAAACATAGTACTGAGTAAAAAGAGTAGGATATAATTGAGCTCAAAATTATAATACCATCAAAGTAAATTAAAAACTCCTCCCACCCTAAAAAAACACCCTCCACATTACAAGGATCTGTGCATGTCCATCTCAAACCTATTAGAGTGGGAGACTGTGAGGGCAGGGAGTGGAAACGAGAATCACGGATGAAGAGGGAAGTAACAAGAAAACCAAACAAAAACTGTACTTTACAAAAATTGACAGTAAGAGTGTGCCAAGAAATTCAGAATATTATTACATTGATTCTTTGAATTTGACATTCCAAGAACAAATGGGGGGGAAGAAAGAGAAAGGACATCTACATTGTTCTCTATTTCATGTCATATCTTTACTTTAGTCACTTTGTAACAAGTGTACATTTAAAATATACAGTTATGTGACCACATATTTTCAGTTTTCCCTTTTTATAAAAAGTGAGAAACTGGCTACAAACTACAATTGCAGAGAACAGGCCTCTCGTGTTCCATGCAGATAAAAATAGAGAAATGCAAACTGAGTACACTTCTTGGAGGTGGGCATTAGCTATAACAATGTGCTTATTTTGCAGAAATCATGTTCCAAAGTGATAAACTATTGTCCCTTCATCTACAAAGTGCCACAGTTTTTCCCAAGAAGAATGGAAATCTATTATCTAAATTATTCCAAAAATGGAAGCTAATACTCATAATTACCTCTATAATTCATGAAAATTCAATTTTGTGGGTCTCTAAATAAAGATACCTTGAGCATGCATTTTTAGATGATTGCTCAGTATCTGCTTATCTTTCTATTGTGAACAGGAGTACAATTCAGACTACAGTGTTCTGGACTGCTTCGGGAAGGCTAGATAGGCCACACACATTCTGCAGCGGTACCTTAAAATTGGGTCCTTTTGAGTCATATATCCTGGACACCACTGTTTTTCTTGGGGTTAACAGATCCAACCAGTGTGGGGTCTTCAACACTTTGTTGAGTTGGAACAACTCTTAATTAGAGGTAGGAAAATTTTTGTCCTTAGTTAAGTAGAGGATTGGAATTCCTCTTGCCTTCCTGTAAGGTGGGTATAAATATCTATTGCCTATTTAGCTAGTTCCTCATTCTATTTTACAGTTGATTAAAGATGCAAAAGATTAATGTTGAAAAAGACTGATTCTGCCACACACAAAAAAATCCATTTCCTCTTATTTGATTTTTAGACATAAAAGTCTTGGAATGGTATAAAATATTCTAACAAGATTTTTCCTTCCTTTTCCTGTGGGAGCCAAGCCTATGAATTTTGAAATAAGGAAAAGAGGAACTGGCAGAAATGAAAACAAAGGAGCCTAGTGAGACATCCCAATCAGTTTTAGAAGCAGCTGTCCCCATTCACAGTTCTCAAGCTTTTTGGTCCCAGAGTCACTTCACATTTCTTAAAATAATTATCGAAGACTCCAAAGAGCTTGTATTTATGTGGCATACATCTAGCAGAAATTCAGACCGGTAAGTTTCTAAAACACAAGACTGCACAAGCATGCATTCCATTGGCTGTCAGAGCAATGACGTCATCACACCACAGGCGGCCTCTGGAAAGCTCTGTTGTATGTTGGGGTGAATAAAAGCAAAAAAGACAAATAACGTCCTTGTACTGTTAGGAAGATATTTTTGACCTTGGAAGTTCCTTGAAAGTGTTTCAGCAATCCTCAGGAGTCCACAGATCACATTTTAAGATCCACTCTTCCAAATGACTTCATTGCTGAGATATATTATTGTAGGAATTATATAGCTCTATATATAAGAATATGCTGATTTTTTTTCACCCAGTGATTAGGGTCTGGAGAGGCCCTATAGTAGCCAAATATGGAATTTGCTTGGGGTGGGGCAATGTAAAGTAATAGAAAATATATGTGTTGTTTTCTGCCCCTGGTTCCTGAAACCCGTACAACTTCCTGAGTTAGTAAGAGCACTAGGAGTATCTTTTGTTGTGATATTTGGTCTCTGAACCTGGCTCCCGGTTCCTAATACAGAGCTCCTAAATCTCCTGGAGTTTCCTTTTGTTCTAATGTGACTCTGGGTGGGCTCCTGGATGGGGAGTCAGTCATCGGAGAGACTAAGCCATGATTGGCAGCTTGGGACTTTGGGCCCCACCCACCATCCTCCAGGAAGAAGAGAGATGTTGGAGACTAAGTTAATGATCAATCATACCTTTGTGATGAACCCCCCACACACCTAAAACATCCCCATACTATGAGTTTTTGGGAGCCTTCAGGTAGGTGAACACACCCACATTCCGAGAGGGTGGCTCGCCCCAACTCTGCAAAGACAGAAGCGCCCTGGACCCTTCCTGACCTCGCGCCTATGTATCTTTTCCTCTGGTTGTTCATCTGTATCCTTCCATGTAAGTGTTCCCTGAGTCATGTGAGCTGTTGTAGCAAATGATCAAATCCAAGGAAGGGATCACGGGAACCTCTGATTTGTAACCACCTCAGACAGAAATTGTGGGTTACCTGGGGACTCACTACTCAGAATTGGCACCTGACGGGAAGGGAAGTCTTGTGAAACTGAGCCCTTAGTCTGTGGGGACTGCACTAACTCTGGGTGCAGAGTGTCAGAATTGTACTGATTTATAAGATATTCATATCATATCATGTTGGAGAATTTTTTGATGTGTAGAAAACCTCCACATCCGGTGTCAGAATTGTTGTGAGTGTGGTCGTAGTGTTGAGGAGAATGCAGGGGGGGTTTCCTAGACAGATATCTTCCAGTGATGGCATCCAGTTGTCTCTGCAGCCTGGTAACTCACTCCATTCTTCCATCATTGTTTTCAGCCCCGGTTCTGCCAGTCAGGGCAGCCACCCCCTCCGGCTCCTTCCTTCCCCTTTCTCCCTTCGCCTGTTAAATCTTCCATCTTTTTGCCCTATTCCCTCGCACTTAAAGAAATATGAAAAACTGCCTTAAGATGCTCACAGCGAGACGGAAATACCATTTATTTGTATTTTAAACCAGGGGTTCTAAAAACAAAAACTAATGACTCTAAGCTAAGGGATCAAACCTCTATTGATAAAAATTTTTCTAAGACTAGAGATTGGTGGAAAACGTCGCCTGGTGAGAAGCTTTACCTGGCAAAAAAGCACCACAACCACTTCTTCCTAGCTACGAGAACGGCCCTGACTTGAAAAATGCTTTGATGCTTCCAAATATCTACTAATGCAGCTCAGTGCTTGGCACACAGCAAGTCCTCATTAATGTTAAAGTGAATTCTAGTAAATTAATTTACTGCCATTCTCTCTGAGTGAAAACAGAAATATCTGAAGGCTGATGGAATGCTCTCAAGGTATTAAGAAGCAATGTACTGAGATTTCTGTGTGTAAAGTTAAAGCAGTTTCCAAAGGCCCATATTTAGGGATTTAGGTAAATGAATCCCCACCCCCTTTTTCCATTCAGTTTTTCCTTCCATAGGCAGTGTCTCGGTTCAGGCAGCTGTAGCAGAAATACCATAGACTGGGTGGCTCAAACAACAAACACTTCTTTCTCACAGTTCTGGAGGCTAGAAGTCCAAGATGAAGGCCCTGGCATATTCCATGTCTGGTGACAGACCCCTTCCTGGCTCATAGTGGGCCATATTCTCATTGTGCCCTCACATGGCAGGAAAAGGAGCAAGCTCACTGGGGTTTCTTTTCAAGGGCACTAATCCTGTTCACGAGGGCTCTACCTTTCATGACATAATCACCTCTCAGAGGCCCTACCTCCTAACACCATCACATTGGGTGTTAGGGTACAACATAGGAAGTTGGAGGAAATGCATTCAATCCATACAGGCACCTACCATGTGCTAGTCACTATTCTTGGTGGTTTAGAATAAAACAGATTCCCATGCCTTGGAGGTGGTTACTTTCAATGACACAATATCTAAAATCATATTAAATAAGTAAACTATATGAACTGTAAAACAATGTTTTTCTGCAAATATTTTTCCTGTTCTAAAGACATCTCATGTGGGAAGAGAGAATGCGGCACACAGTGATGAGCACAACATTGGTGGGCAGGGGGGCTCAAAAAGCCTGGATTCTAGTTCCGTTTCTACCATTCTAATTAGTCCTCTTTCTGCCACGTAGTAGCATTACTTTAGTGCAGGGTTTCTTACTCTCAACAGGATTCAATTCACATCACGATCTGGGTAATTCATTGCTGTGGGGGGCTGGCCTGTGCATTGTAGGCGGTTTGGCTGTGTCCCTGGCCTCTCCCACCCAGATGCCAGTAGCACCCCTCCCCCAGCTATGTTAACTAGACAGGTTTCCAGACTTTGCCAAATGTCCCCAGGGGGGCTAAATTGCTCCCAGTTGAGAACCATTGAATTAGGGAAATGTATATAATTTCTCTTTTATAAACTGAAGAGATGATAATATCTAAGTCATAGTGTTGTTAAGAAAATTAAATAACTAGCCATTTGAAATTGTCTACAGATATGTATTAGTATTGACTAACTCACTCATAAATAACAGTTCTTCCTCTCTCACACTGCTTGCTTGGGGGTTCTCTAACCATCTAAACCACAGACACTAATTAAATGTTTTCTCCAATGTTTATAGCTATAATTTAATCTTTTTTATTTAACAGATAAAGTAAATAACCTTGGTCTGTGCTCTTTCACCAAGAATGGGGTCACATTTGCCATTCAACTCCACAGTTATTCCTCTGATTACACATGATATTCAATATAAAAATTTATACTCAGTTTTAGAACACTCTCTGGGGCAGACAACCACCACTGTATTTGACAGCCCCTTTTAAATTTGGGCAGTTCTTCCCCCTAATATGCATTACAGCCCAGTGAAGGATGATCTAAGACAGTGAGAGATGGTCTGGACAAGCTTCTGATTAGCCAGACATTCCAAACAGCAGCGTGTCTGCCAAGCAGGTATCAGCAGAATCCAACCTCCCGACCTTGCGACTGCATGCCGGAGCTGCCTACCTAGAGGGCTGGACAGGCCCCTCATTCGTCAAGATTTCATACAAAGACTGTCTGATAATAAGTCCATTTTTTTTCAGAGGACAGTATATATTGGCCCTTCCAAAACCACCCTAACATCAATCACAGGACACAATTTATTGCCTAATAAGCAAGTAAGCTTTTCAGTTATTTCCTCTCCCCCAAATCCCACTCTCTGTGATTTGACTGTTCTGCTGCCAAATCCCAGTAACCTGAAGCTAGATGGGGAGGCGATGTGGATTTTTAGAGAGACAGTCGACGCTACACAAAAATCTGAGAAATACACAAGCCCTTCTATCCGATTAGGTTGCGTTCACTGACTGATATGCACTGTGTCATTGTAACCCCTCTTCTGTAAGTCTGAGTCTCTGTTAGTCGTGTCCTAACAACAGCTGTACTTCTTTAATATCTGCTCCCCACTCCCATGTTACCCAGAGCGCCCTCCCCATTTAACTCTGTGCCCCCTCCCATTAACTCCACCCCACCTCGCTCTCCTGGAGATGTCCCTGAGTCAAACGGGGAGTTTCAGCTTCTCCTGACGAAGGCAAAGTCTCAGCTCAGAACGAAAGCCATCTGTGACTCCTTGCATCCACAGGCTTTGCCTGCCTGCTCTCTCTGCAGA
The DNA here is from genome assembly GCF_022682495.2 of Desmodus rotundus. Classification (NCBI taxonomy): domain Eukaryota; kingdom Metazoa; phylum Chordata; class Mammalia; order Chiroptera; family Phyllostomidae; genus Desmodus; species Desmodus rotundus. The sequence continues at coordinate 74,416,523 of NC_071388.1, read as the reverse complement.
TCTCCCCAACGCCTGAGATGTCCACGGTCCCCTCCCCAGTGTTGCTTCTAACTTACGGTCTGCTCATTGCCTTCTGAGCTTTTTGACACTTATGGGGCCAAAGGAATTGCATATGAAGAGGAAAATCACTCCTATAATGCAACTCATCCTTTCAAAAGTATACTGCTTTACTAGTATTTTCTTTCTAGCATGTTAATAACTTTTAATTGCTTGCTAGAATCCAGTAGCAGATAAAGGCTGAGGAACATTGGAGATTTCTTGTTATTCACATTTCTCCTAAATAACCTGTTTTGGAAGAAAGGTTTTTCAAAGAGTGACATCAATACTCTCTTCCTTCTTCACTCTGACCCTATGCCCACGTTGGAATCACAAACTGGAATGTTCTATACAATTAAATACAATTTAAGCTGTAAATACAAATAAGCTGAACCTATCTCAGGAAAAATTTAGATTATAACTAAGTTTAATTATAATAGCACCAAACAGATACTTAGAAGGTAGAACCAATTTCCTCATCTGAGCCTCTGAGGACGTTGTGAAGAGCTAGTAAGATAATGTAGGTAGACATATCTAGAAAAATATATCCATATCTATACCTATAATATTTGGATATTTTCATTACTATAGAAGTTTGACACAAAAAGAAGCGAAGGGCAGACGATGAAGGACTCTTTCGATAATCAGCAAAGCAGAAGGACAATGTTGCGACAGAACTATTCTCACTTTCGGTCTTCTGGACACCAAAGAGCAAACACATCCACGGTCAGCTCTAAGGTAGAAATCTGAGACACTGCAGGTATACAAGTCGAGAAGAAATTGCAGGCAACCAGTAGGAAACGGTGGCAGGTTGTCTCTGCACTGCCTGCGGACGAGCAGACTGTCTCATAAGAGGCCTCACCTTATGCGAGGTGAGTGACACCTCGCATAAGAGGTGTCACTCACTACCTTTGTGGGATAAACTGCTCCCCAGCCTCTGGCCCTCAGCCAGGCCCCTTATTTTGTCAGGACAACAAGAGGACTCACCACTTTGGGCCAGATTCCTATTAACAAGTTATAAAGACAATATATAAAACCAGAATGCGAATGTGTTATTCTGTGCAATGGATTTGAAACGTGATAATTTAGCTAAGCTGGAAACACATTTCCCCTAATTCCCTTCACCACGTTGGCCAAAGAGGCTTTTTTCATGAGTTTCGGAAGGCTGATTTGCTGGTTCAGGGGCACCAGACGCTGTTCCATCTCTGGCTCACTGATGCTTCAACTGACACTCAGCTGACATGGGGCACATCTCCCCTCCATTGCCCTTCAGGTTCTCCGCCTCCCTGCCCAGGTGTGTGTTTAGCTCTGCAACAAAGGGCACAGTTTCTTCTGCAGGTCACCCACACCATCAAAGCTGGAGACAGTGTGAGCCCAGGTTCCAGTCCACCCTTGTGGACTCCAGCTTGAGCCGGGGGTTCCAGTGTGCCCTTGCTCTCCCCTCTCACATCTATCTTCTGGTCTTGACTAACTGTGCTGAAGCCTCTAAGCTCCAGAAAACTTGCAAAAACAACAGCCTTAAAGGGACCGTTTAACCATCTCCCACACTTGCAGAAGGTACAACCTGTAAACAGTGGTGCTTCGGCTTTGACCCCACCTGGCTTACATAAAGAATAACTGTGACGGGTCCCGAGTCCTTCACACCTGCGTGACCAGCACATTCCTTCTCTGTGGACAGAATTACCTGGAAATTAAATATAACCAGGAATTTGCTTAGAAAGCTTGAAAACAGAACACAGAGTTAATTAGATTAATCAAATTTTAATGTAAATTAGATCTGTTTTAATATACCATCTCTCGCCAGTAGGAAAGATTACTAAAGGTTCTGCTATTTAAGACTCTCCTCTCTGAACTATGCCTAGAACAGGCCTTGTGCAACTGTGCCTCTGTGGCTTCTTCTCAATATTTGCAAGAGTGACCAATATCTGACTGTGGCCTTTTGCCTTAAATGTATCAATCATTCGATCATAGTTCCATTTTTTTTCTGGTCAGCATAAAGTGACTTGACATATCTCGTTTCTGATGTAATTATGCTGCAAATACTCAAAAAAACACAAAAACCGAAGTCCCTTCCCTCCAGTTGAAGATATTTACTTCATTTCCATCATTCTGCATATTAAAGACAAATTTAGCTTCTCAAGCAATCTCTTTTATGAAGCAAATACCCCCATGGAGGCTAGCAGACTTTCTCGTCTTAGCGTGAATTAACTCCATCTGTTTGCTTTCCTCTTGCTGCGGTCAGCTGTGCTGAAAGAAAGGAAAAAAATGGTGTTTTAGCAGGGAGTTAGAAAGAAAAGTATTATTTTTAAAAGAGTTTAGCAACATTTTTTACTGTATTTTTATTGTTTATTATAGCTGTCCCTCTTTTCTCCCTCTTTTCCCCCTTCTTTGTCCTCAGCCGCCCCCTTCCTCTGGCCATTGCCACACCATTGTCTGTGCCTAGGGGTCATGCATGTATGTTCTTCGGCCAATCCCTTCACCTTCTTTCCCTAGGTCCCCCTTCCCACTCCCTCGGACAGCTGCCAGTCTGCTCCATGTCTCCATGCCTCTGCTTCTATTTTGTTCATTAGACTCCACATGTAAGTGAGATCATATGGTATTTTATTTTAGAATGCTGGCATCTTTACAGAGAGAGGAGTGCAGCTGACCCACTACAGGGGGAGCCCAACGGACACAGGCAGTGCGATCGTCGGGCCTTCTGAGGGAAGGGGAGACTCTCAACGATACTTTCTGCAGTTCCAAATTTTACAGTCACAAGTACTTCAATAGGCAATTTGGGTTCCACAGTAGATACTTGCCGAATCTCAGACCTTGGTTGAAAACATCAGATGGGACGTTCTAGCTCAAATGCTAAGCACAGGAACAGCTCTCTCCCCATGGGACATGAATGCCGTCTCCGTACATGCTTCTCATCAGGAGTCCTTTCAAAAGCTTTGGCACAAATGTGTGGCTGTACGAGATCTTGAAAATTTCAAAAGAATCAAGCTGCAAGCAGCAATTATTGACAAAATATGAGAACCATTGCATTTTTGTTGTTGTTCACTTAGGTACAACCTCCAAATTATGTGCCTAGTGGAAAGCTTTCCCGTCTGTCAGAGCTCTAAATATTAGAGTTTATCTGATACTTCAAAACAGTAATTTCAGTCTTGAAAAGTGCCTGGAATTACTAGAATAAAAACGGGAGAAAAAAGATAACCCTATTTTATAAAATTCTACTTTCAAGCAAACTTTATGAAGCATTTTATTTTGTATAAAAACTTTGCAACAGCCTAAAGGCTTTCTTTGGCCAGCTGTGTATTTTATCTACTAGACGTCCTCGGAGTGAAAAGACTCCCTCGGCACAGGCACCTGCAGGATGTGTGGCGAGTCCACTCTCCGAATATTGGTTCTGTGGAGGCATCGGCTCCACTGGCTCGCTATTTACATTCACAATGGGCATCTGCAGCCGCCAAAAGGAAACATTAGACTTGTTTGTGTTGTCAAATTAAAAAGGGAAAAGAGAACGGTTTGAAGTTCTGAGAGTCTTTGTACCATTTAATTATGCTTTCCACAGTAGTCCAATCAAAATTTGCTTTTTCAGGAAAATGGGCACTAAGAAAAAACATGCTTCGCTATTTAGATTGTTGCCAGGTCAACCACTCAATTCATAAGCTTACAAAAAGCAGACACGACAATATTACACAAGGTCGTTCCTTTGAAGCAGCGAAAGAGCTTCCCCACCAGTCTCAATACGACTTTATTTCCCAAGTGACATCACAATCCCGAGATGTCACTGTCCCTCGTCTTCTGATCGAGAAACTAGAAACTGTTAAGCCAACTAAGGTTAAGAAGTTAACGAGGCCCTGACCAGTGTGGCTCAGTTAGTTGGGCACCGTCCCACAAAGCAGAAAGTCACCAGTTTGCTGGGTTGCGGGTTCGGTCCCCATGTGGGGCCTGTGCAGGAGGACGACCATCAAGGCTTCTCTCTCACATCGATGCTGATCACCCTCTCTTTCTCCCTCCCTCCCTTCCCCTGTCTATAAAAATAAATAAAATCTTTTTTTAAAAAAACGTGAACTAGATCTGCAAGGTTATGCTGTCAATAAGCCTAACATCTCATGGGATAAGTTCAAGTCCAATACGTAGGACTGGATACACATTTGATAATGAAATGTTAGAGAGTTCAAAGAATATTTTGATACTATTCTTGGGAAAAGTTTATTTATTTTATTTTATTTTTGAACTTTTTTATATTTGAATTTTAGTAATTGTCAAAATCACTTCTTTGAAATAAAAGAGACTTTCTATACAAAAAAGAGAGAGAGCAGAAATAGCAATGGACTGCTTCCTGATGACCTTTAGACTGACTATTCCTAGTGAAACCACTTCGCAGATGAGGTTGTTTCCATCCTAACCTTGTATTAACTCCATCATCTGTCTATGACAGGCCTACAGAGGGACTTCAGTAGGCAGGCAATGGTATGGGTGAAAAGAGTGTTTTTCTAGCTTGTCCAGCCGTTGCCTAAACACTTATGGAGACTTTATTGTGTTTATTGCACCATACTAAATAGTATGAGAAATTCTAAATGGAGCTGGTAACCCAGCTAGAAAGAAAGATCAAAATAAAGAGAAATAGGAGAATATTTCTATAACACTGATGTTTCACAGACAGGTTTTGTACAAAGTGAATTTTAATTAGTGGTATCCCTACCTTAACCACAGTCCCAAGCCCCTTCCCACACACTCACGTGCAAATCCCATTTGAATTACACGGGGCAATAGAAAACATCGTTCCTCTGAAAAAAACATTCCATTTTAAGAATAATATAAATCTCTTAAAACTCAGGTCTTTAAAGGAAATTGAAACAAAGCCAATTAACTTCACAGTTATTACTGTACTACATACTATAGGGCAGCATTATATAAAATGTCATTATATTAAAATTGTCTTGGTGTTCACATTTAAAACATTCTTAAAAATACTAATGCTTTTGAATAACTTTGTTATTGTCCTGAGTGACTGACTTTACCTCTGAATATACACTGAATTCTAAGTTACTTTAATATTATGCTCGACCTCACTTTTTAAGGATTTGGCATCATTGTTTTCGCCTGTCAAATTCCTGCCACCATCCTCCCCCTCGTCACCTGCTAACACCTCTGTGTGACACCACGCGTTTTTATTCAACAAATGACATGGAGTTGGCACAAAGTCCGGGCTTGAAAACCTGTTCATCGCTTTTTTATATTTTTGACATATTTACTAACAGCTAGTCCTTACTTTTTTAATTTAGAAAAGTATTTGGATTCCGTTTGTAAAAATGTTTTTCTCTGAAGTTTTGCTCCATGCACAATATGGAGCTGCTGACTTAACAGCATGTCTTCGCCAAACTAGAATGTCGCTTGTGCTTGTCCCGCTCCCGCCTAAACGATGCACTTCAGTTGGGGGCTGTCCCGTGCTGGGGACAGCAGGCATGGGGAGGCTCCTTCCTGACTTTGAGCCCCGTTTCAGCAGAGCGCTGCGTCCTCTCACGCTAGTGCAGTGAGCAGACCACCCCAACCTGGGTGTCAACCACCCAGGAGAAATGTCTGACCGCCCAGTTTGTGCCATGCAAGGTTGTTTTATTTCCTCACATGGCCCCCAAACGTTGTATCAGAAAGTGTATACAGGCCCACCTCGGAGGTCCTGCCGGCGCGGCTCCAGACTGCTGCAATAAAGCAAGTATCGCAATAAAGCAAGGGGTAATCTTTTCTTTCTGGTGGAGGGTCTTGCCTTCAATTTGTAAAAGAAGCACACCTATAAAGCTCAATGAAGCAAAGGGCAATAAAATGAGGTGAGCCTGTGTTGCATTTCTCCACCCTTTTCATTAGCTGGCCAGAAGAAGCCCCTGTAGAGACGCCACCTGCCTCCCCGCTCCTGCACGGTGCAGGGCCTTTCGTGCACACCGCACTGTCCCGGAGGGCTGGCCCGGCCCACGCCTGGAGTTTCTGACGCGGGACCTCCTAGATGGAGCCAGAGAACTTGCATTTCAAATGTGTTTCCCGGTGAAGCTGATGCTGCTGGTCCAGGAATCAGGCCTTGGGAACCACCACAAGCCCCCTGACTTTTCCGCTTATTCTAAGATCAAACACAACCCAACCATCAGTTTAAGTCACAAGCACCGTCTCCATACAGAGAGTAAAAGTATCCAAGCCAAGATATTGATCGCAGTTCAGGATAAGAGCTCCCTCATTCAGTGTTCCCTCATTCCAGTCCCATACTGTCTGCGTTCCAGAAAGGAAGAATTGTCAACATCTGCTGTCTCTCCACTCATCTGCTCCCCACTTCCAAACTTTACATGCTCACCCCACTAGCTGGGGGAGCAAGGGGGCACCTGGACACATGAGGGAAAAAAGGAAGTTCTGAACTGGCTGCTCTGTGTTGCTGTCCCAGGCAGGCCTCACACACCCTAGGTCTGGCAGGCGTAGAAGGCTCATTTCAACAGCCAGTCCTCTCTGATCCACTTCCTCCTTTCCAGACCTTCTCACAGGTTGAGAGCCTTCCTACTTGTTATCATATTCTTTGAAAATCTGCATTTTGGTCAGGTATCTCACCAAGAATTTCCTATTTCTTACCTCACTGGGTGCCTCAGCTGGAATTTCCAACATTAACATCCTGTAACAATAGGCCCTTGTATCCTCTGGAGCCAGCCTGGTTGCAAGTCTCAGCCCCAAGACTGTGTTCTCCAATCTATTCCCTATGCAAATGCCCTGATGAAAAGTGTAGATTTTTAGTAAAGGTCTCACAGGGACAGATGAAGGGCCCCTGTGTATCACACTTAACCTCCTTCGCCATCCCTCTTCTATGTCAGCCTAGGGCCCCATCTTTGGTCATTCCTCTACCACCCGGGTTCATCTTCTCTTTCCTCTCCCTCAGCCCTGTAGACCCTTCCATGGGAATGTCAAATCTTTCTCTCCTTTATCATGCAGAGTGATTTTCTCCTTCCTCAGGCAAGCCGGACCTAGCACACATCAGGTGCTAGGGGTCAGCTTCTTTCTGGCAATCATCTCAGTAAAATCAAGCAGGAGCCTCCGGAAGCTCCTTAATTTCACTGTTTACTGTTTTAACTGTGTCGTTGTCTCATTTCATCTTCAGGATAAACACTGTGGGTAAAAATATGATAAGAGTTATTGTAAATTATTATAATGGAATACAGAGATCGTAAGCTACTTACTCAACTTCACAAAGTAAAGAAATATCTACATATATTTAGCTATTTACTTACTTAATAAATCCTCACCTGAGGATATGTTTATTGCCGAGACATCAACATGAGGAACACTGATGGGTCGCCTCCCATACATGCCCTGACCAGGGATCAAACCCACAGCAGCCTTTTGGTGCACGGGACGGCATTCCAACCAACTGAGCCACCCGGCCATGGCTAAATTTATTTTTTCTTTCTCAGAGGTGCATTCTATCAGTGAATCCCGTGCCAGCATTCCTTACTCACAGCATTCCTTTCTAGTTCACCCAGGTATATCCTGACAGGCTGGTGCCAGAAGTAGAAACGGGTGCAAGCAGATAACCTGGCCCAAGAACAGCGGAGACCTACCACAATCAGCATTCCAAGGAGAAATGTAATTACCTTTTTGCCAATAGCTGCTATCATCCACAACAGTATTGGCCACCATGTTAAAAGATGAATTTCAGATTCCTTGTATTCAGAATGCCCACCAATCAGCTGGGACGGACACAGTTGTGCGGCATATTATATCAAGAGGGGGCAGCTGTCCTCTCTGTGGAGGAACAAGGGATTTGCTTCTGAAGCTGCTATTAGCATTAATGGGAGCTGTGAATCTACCTTGTCTCATTTAAGTGGAAAGAGAGAGCCAGCTGGATGATGAATGTAGATAAGATTATTCTATTCAAAGCATTGCTCACAATTCCTATTAGTAGCCATGGTTTATCTGCTTGTATGTCTTTATGAGCCAAATTTTGCTCCAAAGTCATAATGCTTTAGATTATCAGCCGTATCAGGTAATGTCACCAATGATAAGCGCCTGCTGTTAAAATAAATGCTGCTTTCTGTTCTGCATCTCAGCTGGGTTTTAATGCAGACTCCTAGGGGCTGCACAACAGTGGGGATCCATTTATCGGCACAAAACAGCCTCTTGTTTCCACACGATCACTTGGTAATCATGCGGCCTGTGTACAGGAAGTCAAGAAAAATAATAAGCGTGGCTCAAACTGCAAGGCTGGAACAAGGGGGCTGGTTTTTGACAATCAAGCAGTATTTATGGCGATTAATGTGGCTTTTGATAAACTGCCAAACACCACAGAGGCCAGCTTTAGAACAAGGCACAGTGAAGACCTTTCGGGCTCTTCATTTTCAGCAAGACTCTTCACAGGGTATGCTGAGCAACGACTTACTAATTGGAAATCAAATGTATTAAAAGAAAGCATAGCTTGCATGTTCTCCCTGAAAACTCGTATAATCTCATTTATCCTGTTTTCATGCCAAAGAAATCATGTTCTGCAATTGTAAGAGGCAAATATATCATATCCCTTTCCCCATAAACCCCAATGTCCCCAAAGCATATGCACACTTTTCCTGAGTTTGAATTTATGCCCCTGGTATCAGCACAGATCCACAGAGGAGGCAATTGCTACAGAAATTCAGAAATGCTGCAAAGCCCTGGCAACTCCAGACTTTCTGCCCACTGTCTCTCCTGGCTGGAATGGGACTTCGGTAATGTTGGCAAGGCAGGTGTTGGAGGACAGTCCTCCATGTATTCTTTAGGCTTCCACACATATTGGTGGGTGTCTTTCACCAGGTTTGTGTTTGCACTGAGCAGCCCTGAAAGGTGAGTTAACATATTTCCCCAAAGGACAGGTTTACCATTTGCTATAAAAATAGTGAGTTCCCCAAATTATTGTTCCTCAGGTGTGATGCAAAACCCCTGCCTGTGGGGATCCAGCTGCTCCATTTCATGTGGGACTTGGGGCAAAGGTGATCGGTGCAAACCTACTGATGCCCATGCTGCTTGCTGCACCGTGAGTAATAAAGTCCTTCATCTCTGACAACAGAGTCTCATACTTCTCTGCCAGCATCCATGAAACAGGAACAGAATAATGTATGAGCTTATGAGCAGGATAAAACCGAACTCCAGACCTGACACTAACATGTAGTATCTGTGCACGATCTGGATATCTGGAAAATCACTGGTAAATAACGAGAGAAAAATCCTTCTATTAACACATTAGCATAGTTTTTTGTGGGGTTTTTTTTTTTTTTTATCAGTGACTCCCTTCCTCCCTTCCTTTCTCCCTTCCTTCCTGTCCTCTACTCTCAGTTCATGTGATTCTGGTGGGTTCAACCCATTTTCTCCTCAACCCCAGAAGTGGGAACAGGGTCCAGCCCAGGTAGTCCATCCTCCTGTTCACAACAGTTGGTTCAGGAATGTGGCTCAAGCTAAGTAAGTGAGACTCAATTTACTGAGCACCAACTCCAAAACAGAAACTGCTCCAGCAGCCGCAAATGTATTTGGAAGCAAAACAGGAAAGAATCTTCTTGGGAAGAGCTTACACACAAGTGGAATCTTCCTGGCACCCTTAGGAAAGAGCTGTAGCCTTGGAGCTGTGGTGGCTAATACGGTAGAATGTGCGACTAGAGCTGTAGTGGCCATTCCCGTCTCCCCCCTGGGAGATCCTGTGTGATAACGACCTTACCCCAGAGGAAAGCGAGTGGAGAGAGAGACTCCCGATGTCCCGTCTGAGTACCTCCTGCAGCCACGTGAGCCTGAAGCCAATCATGCCTGAAGCAAATCTGTGCCTGAATATTTCAGTCACATAAGCAAATCAATCCCATTTTTAAGTCAAGGCATTCTGAGTTATGTTTCTGTCACTTAAAACCAAGAGCCCTAATAATTCTGGGATTAAGTAAGTTTGGGTAACACTGCATAACACAGCGTTCTGACGCAGGTTCATATATTAAAGCCGTGAGAAATCGTGCTGTAAAAATATTGTTTTGTTTTGTTTTGTTTTTTAACTTGGGATATCTCGTACCATTTCCCATGCACCTTTCTACTTTGTTCTCAGTGACATGTACCAACTCTTCATAAAACTGATCTTCCATGGACCTCACTTGGAGAATACTGGAATATTCTTTTCCCTGCAACTTTATGATAAACTCATACATCAGAAAATCAAACAGAATAAACAGAAAATGTGTGTAACCATGAAAGCTTTTTCCTCTACAACCTGGTGTTTACCTCACCAGCATTTAATGGAAACCCACTGTGTGTCAGGCACAGGGACCCACTGTGTGTCAGGCACAGGGACCCACTGTGTGTCAGGCAGAGGGACCAGCACAGACTCCAATGGAAAATTGGAGCAGAGCAGCATCCGAAGTCACTGCCTTCTTGCTGGCCCCAGAAACACATAACTGTCTAAAAATATTGGAGTGCTTAACTTCCATAGAGAAGTTTGATATTCAGCTTCATTACACTAAAGCCACATTAAAACATTAACAAATTAATCTATTTTTCTTGATTTTCGTTAGGAATTACAAAATTTCTCAGATTAAATATCTCCATGATCTCTCAGAAAACAGCTAGAAATAGTGAAATTCTAACCTATTTAGAACATGACGATAATGTGATTTTGTATGAGAAACTTAGTAATACCAGATTTGGAACCAAATTTATAATCCAAAGTGTCCTGATTTGATCAGGAAATAAAACCAAAGTCAATAAACTGTTGTGTTAAATATTCTAAACAATGAATGGAAACTTCTTTGCAATATTATAAGATAGAATAACACATAAAAAAAAGATAACTATAGCCCTGACTGGTGTGGCTCAGTGGGTGGGTGTCTTCCCACAAGGCGAAGGGTTTCTGGTTCGGTTCCTGGTCAGGACACGTGCCTGGGTTGCGGGTTTGGGGACCATTCAAGAGGCAACCAATCAATGTTGCTTTCTCACACAGATGCTTCCCTCCCTTTCCCCCTTCCTTCCCCTCTTTCTAGAAATAAATAAAATATTTTTTTTTAAAAAGAAGTTATCTATAGAGCATAATGTAATCTTGAAACTAGACTGACTGACCAGGAAATGAATTATGTGAATAAGTTCAAGTCAACAAGTTTTTTGTTCTGTAATCTGTCTAGACCTGTGCCAGGCACTTGAGGGCTTTTTTAGAACACAATAAAAATACAGCATTCTACAGTCATCTTATTTAGTTTGAATAATCAGCCTGAAAGGCAGATGTCATTTTTGACTTGCCCTCTAAATGCTCATGAAAACTCAGAGAACAGAAATACATTTATTCAGGGTGCAAGCTCTAAACACAAGCGGTGGGGCCGGAGATGGATTACATCAGTGTAGCTTGGGAAAACTTCAAGGAGAATCTCAAGAGTAGAAATTAATATAAGCAAAGCCATGGGAAGTTTTTTGTTTTGTTTCTGTTCTTAATTAGTTTGTCTTTAAGCTACAAGGTGAATACAGTGTAACAGCTTTAACTGAGGCAGAGGAAAAACACTGACAAGTAGCTAGAGTTCAAGTATGGGCAGAAAGGGCAGGGTCTATGTGAGACCACAGGAAAAAAAGGGGATATATCTGAGGCATTTACTTCAACAGGCATTTCTTGAATTTTGGTAAGCCTTTGAAAGTTTATGATGATAAGTAATTTCCCATATTTGTTGTAGAAAAGTATCAATAAATCTGATACAGAAAAGAGCGCACTGAAAACGGCATGCAGCAAGGGACATAGGATTGAAACAATTACGTGCCACTGGAGGTCAAAATGGGGTAAATCTCTTTTGGCTCCAAGTTAATAGCAGCTGGCTGTATTGAGTTTTAAGCATGAAAGATTCTGACCGGTAGAAAAGCACATGAGAAAGAATGAATACAACTTGATAATTTATAGAATACAGGGAATGTAGAATTCTATCTCAAATGAGATAATGTGTTTGAAACCATTTGGAAATAGTCTAGCCCAATACAACTATGAAGGATTATACAGTGGCCTGGGTCAACTTACTATATTTGAGCCTTGGTTCTTCAACTGCAAAATGTAAGCAGTCATGCCTCTTCCGGGTTTTTTTCCACATGGTGTTTGTATGGCTTAATAAAAAGGTGAGCCAAAATATTTTTAGTAATTTTTTACCCTATGTTTCTTTTCTAAAACAGGTTGTTGAGATACAAAGAGACTGGATAAGCTCAAAGCACACACGCTGATGAGCTTGGGCACATGTGTGCACCTGCACACCATCCCCACAATCAACATAACACACATATTCATCATCTCCCAAAGTTTCCTCATGTCCCTTTGTTTTCATTTTTGTTTTGTGGTAAGAACATTTAACCGGAGAGCTATACTTTTCACAAACATTGTTAAGCCAGCGTGAACAGCAGATCTCTAGAATGTATTCATCTTGCAAAACTGAAACTTATATCCATCCACCTCCCGTTTCGCCGCGCCCCTGTCCAGGGCAACCGCCGTGCTCCTCTCTGCTTCTGAGTTTGATTGTTTTGGAGACCTCGCCTATATGGAACCATTCAGTGTTTGTCCAACCAATATATTTTCAAGTTATTAGTTACCTTAAATTCAAAGTTATTTATGACCCCCCAAACCAAAACTTGTGTGATTAGTTAAGCCACTCAACTTTAAACAAAGTTAAAATAAAAATAGAGGTATCATTTACAAGCAAAATCAACAAGGCCAAAGAAAAATAATCTTTTGACTAAAGCTGCAAATATGAAACCCCAATACATAGGTTTACAGGGCAGAAATGAAGTCAAACCTCCCTCTCTCTCAGCCTGCTCACAATGCAGGCTCCTGCCACGGCCACAGAGAGACTCGAATGTGTTTTGACATATTTATCTGCAGGAGACTCTGCCATCACATTGGCATTCTTCAAATTATTTTTACATTTAAATTGAGTTCAATTACATATACATTGCAAAACATTAATATTCATTTGAGATATTTCTGATACCTCCTCTAGGTGTGCTAAACTTTTTTAAGCTTGGGTTCATGATTAACTCACCCCACATGTAACTGGTAGAGAACAACCCAAGGAAATTCTGATTAGCATAAGAGCCTTCTTTGCATAAGCTCAAAGATCCTAAATTATAAACATTCCATTGAGAAAGAGTTCGCACATATAAACTCTTTCACTAATACTTCACTTTCAGATTTTTCTCTCTCTTTGTGTTTGAGATTAAGTAACTTGGGTGAGAGAGAAGCTCAAGCAACAAATACATTCATTCACTTGTTATGAAAGAAAAAGGGAGGAATTTGATTGATCCTTTTGGGGAGATCAGGAAGGGGAATAGTCTGGAGGGGAAAAAAGACAACTTGACCCTTTCCCAATAGATCCCCTGAAAGACTTACGTGTGAATGGAATGGATGTCCTATGGAAACTTATGGAAAAACTAAATTGACCTGCAAGTAGAGGCAGTGTGGACAACTTCAGGAGCCATGGGCAGAAGGAACCATGAGCATTTCACAAAGAAATGAGCAGAACTTGTGGAGAGGGGTCATAGAATTGCTGGTGTTAGAAGCAATGCCATTTCAATCTTATGGGGCAGAGAAACCCAAAAACGTTATTTGGGATATATGAGAATTAAATTCAATAACACAAAATACTTGGCACTTAGAAGACATTGAAGCTGCAACTAGTACATCTCATTTAGGCTTCACAATTGAGTTTCACAAAAGGTTTGGGGCTGCGTTCCCCATGAGTGTTAGACTGGAACGAAAGATTAGGCAACACTGCCCCCTGGCGGTCTACTTTGTGCTCTGGAAAGACCAGCTTTATTAGTGGGCATTGAAATCCTTGTAAAGGCTACATTCCTGTGCCTGGTTGGGGTCTGGTGATCCTTGGAATAAAAGTTGAACTTCTGTTCCAACAGGAATACAACTTTTTTAATGAAAGCCTAGAAGTTTCCCCAAAGCTGTACTAGACTACAGAGAACCCCTGGAACTCCAGGAAAAAAAAAACCCACTGTGAATTAAGAGTGGTCCAAAGAGGGTGGAGGGATGGAGCAAAAAGGAAAACGGACTCATGGACATGGACAACAATGTGGGGATTGCAGGAGGGAGGGGGTATAAGGGGATTAAATCGTAATGGAAAAATACAATAAAAATTAAAAAAAGAAAAGAGCGGTCCAAAGGGAGCAGCAAGGCGGAGATTGCAGAGGAACCTATAATTCCAGGCGAAGGCCAGACCAGGATTGATCATCCCTGAACCTGTCCTGCCACAAACTCTGTGCTCTGCGAAATAGAAAGATGCGATATTAAGAAGAAGTTAGCATCACTAGGGATGCAAGATCTTTAGAGCTGACAACGGCAAGTGAAGGTGACTTCCTGGCTAGTGGAAGAGAAGAGTAAGAGTGACTGAGGTAAAGCAGGTTGACAGCAACACAAGCAGGGGTTCTGAGTGGCACAGGGGTGAGTGCATCGGGGAGCTCGGCATCAGCACAGGCGGAGGGGAGCAACTGGTCCAGCTGGTCCAGCAAGAACAGAAGTAGAGAGACTTCTGCTCTGCAGGAGGCACTTCTCAGAATCGCCTTCATTCCTCCTGTGCCAGGGATCCTAGAGGAAACACAGAAAAGATCTGAGGCAGAAGGAGTCTTCCATGAAGGTTTCGTCATGGAACACCCTCACTGGCCAGGTTGGTTGCACTTTAATTCCATTTCATAGATGTGGATACTGAGATTTGGGAGCTTGACTAAGTTCACACTAGTTTTTTCCCCCTGTATGAAAATTAGAACAGAAATCTATGTGATATTAACTTCTTCCCTTTTATTTATACTGAGCTGCCTCCCTTTAAAAATATCTTGGGTACTGAGACATTTATTCCATCACCCCTTTCAGTTTTAAAGTTTTCTTAAATCTCATTACCCTTAATTTTATAAGGTTCCCCCAATATGTTTCTGGAACAGATAGGGTATACATATTATACCAACAAAATAAATTATATTCCTATTGGAATTGTGTTATAAGTTTCAAACAGCAACTGGAGTCTTCATATTACAACTTTTTCATAATTTGAAATCAGAATATATTTGGATCAGAGGATCACTTTACAGTCTACCAATGGATCCCTCAAACTAGTGAAAAATAAATCGTACTTTACTTTAGAAAGACTATTCTAAAAGGTTCAATTATCAAGCCTTGATGAACATCCTCCAATATATAGTGAATCTATAAATTTATACATATTTCAAAGAAACTTGATGTGACAAGGTTGTACTCTCAGAATTATGTATTCTCCTCTTTGAGATGTTTGATCTAAACCTCTAATGAGACGGGAATAAGCAAGATTAAAAATAATGGCTGAGTCAGAAAAATAATTGTTAGTGTATTTAATGTAAAAGATGAAATACTGCCCCTTGAGACAGTATGAATGGATCTTGAGAATATCATGCCAAGTAAAATAAGCCAGATGAAAAAACTCAAGAATCATATGATCTCACTCATATGTGGGATATAAAACTGAGAGCAACAAATAACCAAACACGACAAACAAGAACGCATAGGCACAAACACCGGAACGCGGTTCCCAGAGCAGGGGAGGTAGAATGGCGAAAGGGAGGGGTCCAATGTACGGTGACAGGCGGAGGCTGGGCTTGGGTGGCGAACACGAGAACAGATAATGTGCTATAAAAGTGCACACTTGAAACCAGTATACTTTTATTAACAAATGTCACGCCAATAAATTTAATTTAAAAGGGGAATCTTTCCATAATACAGAAATCAAATAATCAAAGTTCTTTGCGGGAAAAGAGACCAAAAAAGGTTTTTTTCTTAATTTTTCCATGGGATGACAATGTGAACAGTAGATTTCAGTTCCATAGGCTGGGACCCACTGAATCGCAGCCGTAGCTGCCCCACGCCTTGCGGAGTGCCTACCAACGCGGCGCCCCACACAGCTACCGCGACGTCCTTACTGACCACATTCCCTACGCTGCACTTTGCGCCCCCACGACTACTTTCTAACTACTCATCTGAACTTAATCCCCTCACCTTTTTCACCCTGTCTCCCAAACCCCCTTCAGTTTGCTTGTATTACAGAAAAAGATTAACTTACTTAAACCTGGCTGAAAGGAAAAACTATGAAAGAAAAGAATAAATTAAATAACAAGAGCATGTCTGAAGTACTAGTAATGTTTAATTGAGTAATCAGGTAAAATTGCAGATTTTGCAAAATGTCTAGCTCTGCCTTAAAACATAGAGTTTGATTTGTTTCAATTTTTCACAGTTCATTCTGTTGCACTTTTCTGGAACACATTCACTCTGAAAGCAGAAGATGACCTATGTCGCCGCTGTGGAAACAGACACATTTTCTTTCCAGGTGTGAACTGGATTGCACTTTCTCGTAATTTTTGCTTTTACTGCGCAGCATTAAATTGAAATCATGTGGTAGCTCCTGTAAAAATACTGGCAACATTTTCAAACTCTTATTAAAATTTTGATCTTTTAAAGCTTAAATTATGTCCTTTGAGGAAAGGTATTGGCAATTCTCTGTGAATGTTATGCAAAATAAAATTCATCTTTAATAATTAAGAACAAGAAAGGCAAGTTGGAATACTGCAAAAGGAACAGACCTACCTATCCATCTGGTACAACTGTGCCAGCCATACCAATTAGTACAAGTTTAATCCTTACAAGAATTTTTCCACGGTAAGAAAGAAAGTAAGCCATATTACCCTGTCCTAGCTTAATCATCTTTGTTTATTCCTGCCATAGCAGGGCTTACACGAGAGGAAAATATAACCCCTAACTTGTTTAAGTCAGGGTTTGGGTTGTTTTTTTTTTTTCTTGTATATGCAATTTCACTCAATCTCTGTTAAAGACCCCGAAATGCATTTCCCTCACCCCTGCAAGGCATGACTTTCGGTCAGATAACTGCATAAAATACTGACCAGCAGGAAAGGTTCAGTATTGACCAGTTGGCAGGGTCCCTCAAAAGGAAATTTGTGAATCACATACCTAAGAATTATCTGGGGTATTTGTTAAAAATGAAATTTCCTGGGCCCTGCCACAGAATGACTGGTTCAAAATCTGTGTGGTAGGTCCACAGATCTAATTGTCTTTATTTACAAATATCCCATGTGATTCTCATGCAGCTGAAACTTGACAACACACTGACACAGGATGTCGGATCACAAGGTCAGATCATTCTAGAAGTTTTACTGCCACGGAGTTCAAATAAAGGCAGAGACTCGCATTCTCAGAAGCAAAAGGAAGATAAATTCCTTCAGAAGCCACAGAGTCCTGAAGTTGGAGAACAAGAACCAAGCCCTGAAGACACAAGTTTGCAAGCTCTGGGAGTCCAGGACACCAAACATCTCAAGACAAATGAAGTTCTTCCTAATTTTCTGCGGAGACAGAGGTTTGGGATTGTGCTTGGACATTCTGGGATGGCAGTATTATTTTATTACGTTTATAACTCTAATTTTATAAGTTTTCTTTTAAATGAAGACTTGAAATAAAGCAATGGGTATATTGTGGTGTCTTTATTAGGATTGAGTATAGCTGCCTATATAAGAAAAATAACACTGACTTGAGCAAGATGGGAGTTCGGTTTTCCTCTCACAGAAGAGCTGATAAAGCAGGTCAATGATGTCTCCAGGAGCCCATGCTTCTCCCAGGTCTCTGCTACACCATCCTAATAGCCTGGCTAGGTGCTTATGCTTATGTTATCACTTCTGGGGCTCCAGGCATCATATCCTGTTCCAAGCAGCAGGAAGGACCAATGGCGAAAATGTGCATATCAACCAAGTCAACTCCCTCTTAAGTCATGTTCCCAGAAGCCCTACAAAACAGCTTCCAGCCACATTTCTCCAGCCAGTTAATTTCTTTTTTAAAAAAAATTATTGATTGATTTGAGAGACAGAAAGAGAGAGAGAGAGAAACATTGATTTGTTGTTCCACTTATTTATGTATTCATAGGTTGCTGCCGGTAGTGCCCTGACTGGGGATCTAGCCCCCAACCTTGGTGTATCGAGACGATGCTCTAACCAAGTGAGCTACTTGGCCAGGGCCTAATTTCTATCTGCTATGCAAAGGAGCCTGTGAAGTGCAGTTTTGTCTGGGCACATTGCTCTCTCCAGCAAAATTGGAGTTCCATTGCTCAAAGAGAGGGGGGTAATGGGTATTGAGTAAGTACCTAGAAGTCCAAATTCTATTAACTGTGTGAAATTCACCCATCTTCCCTCTAGACCTTAGTTTATTCATCTGTAAAATAATAACTTAATAAATAAGAACGGACACTTGAGCATTGTTATAATATTCAGAGATAACATATGTAAAAGTCTTGACACACAGTAGGGATTTAATAAATGAAAGAATCACCAAAAAGGCTCTCACTTCTAAAATACATAC